>NW_022436962.1:12133303-12227183 GCF_009761245.1 Sapajus apella | reverse complement strand
AAAAAAAAAAAAAAAAAAAAAAAAAGTACTGCTCAGTATTTTCTGACTTCTACTGTTAAAATTCTGAAGTCCAATGTCATTCAGGTCCTGCATCCTTTGAATCTAGTTTTTTCTCCATTGCTTCAAGTTTATAGAGTCTTTTTTTCAGTAATATATAATGTCATGATGTTACTGTGACTCGGTGATATCTTTTTACATACATTGGTCTTAACATATTTTTCAATGTAAAAACTGCTTGAATTCTGTAATATATTATTTATTCCCTCTGACTTCCTTTGTTTTCTAGAATTCCCTATGTACTTACCTCATGTTTTAAAATTTTATCACTCCTATAGACAGTATTTTTATCTTTTTGTCCTACTTTCTTTTTTCTTTTCTGTCTTTTTTTTTTAATTTGAGATGGAGTCTTGCTCTGTTGCCCAGCCTGGAGTGCAGTGGGGCAATCTCAGCTCACTGCGACTCTGCCTGTGGGGTTCAAGCAATTCTCCTGCCTCAGCCTCCTGAGTAGTTGGGCTTACAGGCATGCACTGACACACCCAGCTAATTTTTGTATTTTTAGTAGAGACGGGTTTCACCATGTTGGTCAGGCTGGTCTTGAACTCCTTACCTCGGGATCCACCAGCCTCGGCCTCCCAAAGTGCTGGGATTACAGGCGTGAGCCACTGTCTCCAGCCCCTACTTTCTTATACATTGTCTGAATTCTGTCTTGCAATCCTTCTATGTAAGTGTTTTTATTTTAAATTAACTATTTGTTAATATTCAGGAGTCTTTCTTATTCTAGGATTCTTCTCTTTCCTATTCTTTTTCTTCCTCTTCCTCCTCTTTCTTTTTCTCCCTCTTCACCCTCCCTCCTTATTTTTCTTTACTATTGCATATGTTCCAGTGTCATGGAAGCAATGTCTTCCTTTTCTCTCTGGAAATACTAATTATAATTTATTTTAATGTTTTCTTCTGTTTCCTGATTTCTCTCTCTTTCTACCGAGTTCCTTATTTCCTGCTTATTTGGTCATGCCTTTCATGTTAGATGACACTTAGTTGTCTTTTCCTGCTTGTGACTGAAGCATTAAAAGGTTTATTTAAAAATGATAGCTTTAAAAGTAACTGTCAAAGAACTTCATGCACACTGGTGACAGGCTCTACTATAAGGTATCCTATATTAAGGAACAGCAGATATTAGCATCTACATTTCAAGTCTGCAGATTTACTTGAAAGAAGGGTCTTCTGATCTGTCATGGATAAAGAAGAAATAGTTGATTAGCTGGACAGGGTCAGGATGGGGACCTCACGTGGAAACAATTTCAATGAATTTCCCTGATTTATATCCCCCACCTTATTTAGTTCATTTTATCTGTTGTTTGCCATTTTGCATTTTTCTGGGTTTCTGTTGGGTAAGGTGGCTTGCCTTTCGTTGCTACCCCTGTTTCCTCTGTGTAATTGAGTTTCAAATTTATTACTACTTTCATTTGCTTTTCTTTTTCACATATTCTTGTTGTAAATTGCAGATGTCCTGCATTTCCTGAATGCAGAATATACGTGTCTGCTTCTTGTTTGGTTGGGGTGTGTGTGTGTGTGTGTGTGTGTGTGTGTGTGTGTGTTGACAGCTGACACCTTATCCATTTAAATCTAAAATTCGCCCCTACTTTTTAAGGTTTAAGAAGGCATTTTTGAGTCAGGCCTCGTGGTCTGTAATACCAGCGCTCAGAAAGAATCTAGGCAGAGAATGGAGCAATTAATCACTTCACGTGATAACTTTTTTCTCCTTGTGCCTTTGTTCTGTACCCCATCATTACGCATATGACTTTTACCTTATTTCAAACCCCTGCTAAAATGCCATCTCCTCCATGAAGCTGCCCCTGATAATTCTAATAATCTCTCCATTTTCTTAACTATTAACACATGGCATTTGATCTCTCATTTTCTTATGTTGGTTATTCATTTTATATCCAGGTTTGTCATTACGTTTGCATGTCTCCAACAGGAACATCTTCTCACTAATTTATTAGTCCCTCTATCTTGACTAACATTTTACTCATCTTTGAATAACTCCTAACTCCTAGTATATGCTGGAAAAGAGCATGTACTCAAAAATGTTGAACCAATATGTGAATGTGTAGAGGCTGTAACAATTCTTGCTCCTGGAAACAACGGAAAGCCTAGTTTAAGGTCCCCTATTTTGCTGTATCACAAATATCCTCCGAAGTTCTGCTCTGGGGTTGTTACTTTCTTAGGAATAATTACATCAAGGAGCTGGGCAGCTTCTGCAAAGCTGCTGTAGGCAAAATGTGTCTTTATTGTCTTCTTGCTTGACTCTCTTCCTCCACTTTTCCCAGTGATCAAGTACCTAGGACCCCACTGGGAGCTCCAGCTGACTAATGAGAATAAGTATAATACGTAAGTTGAGCAGACCTAGGTTTAAATGTTGCCTCCATAACTTTTGGGCTGGACAATGTTGCCGAGTTAGCCAATCTTTCTTCACCTAAACATCCTCTTGTGTAAAATGGAGAAAATATTCTCCACAAAGATGTCATGAAGGTAAAATAAAAAGCATATGGTAAGTCCTTAGAAAAGAAAAGACACAGATGGATTGTCTTTGTATTTCCTCTTTCTTAAAACATTCGGTGAGAGGAGCTTAATAATTTTTCATAAATTTTATGGGAAGGACTTTTGGAAGCTTTGTAAAACATTCCATGTTAAAGCACCCAGAACTATGGAACCGTTTCCCATGACTCCAATCCTCAAGGGAGAAAATATTTAGGGAAATACTGCTTAGAGAGTTGAAGTAAGGCAAAACAATAAAAAACAAAGCAAATAAACAGAAAAAAGAAGGTCTTGTCTTGCTTGGAATTCTTTCATTAATGTTTGGCATGAACAGGAAAACTTCTGCTTCCTGCCTCTGTTCCACTTTCAAAGTTTCTCCTCTCATAGAATATAAAAATGTGTGTTCTCAGGGCATCTATTCAAAGGGCAACTCTTCTCTGTTTGTTTCTTTGAAGTTGGTGAGTCCCCAAATTGTGGAAGAGGAAAGAAAAACTTTGTATCAGTCAGAAGATGGGAGCATGGGCACTGGAGTCCTGGAGACCTGCTATTTCAAACACTTCACAGGGAGCTGGGGTGTTTGGGAATGTAGTGTTCGGCAAGATACATTCCAATTAACTCTGCCAGATGATTTCCCTCCTGTCCTCCAAAATGTTTTCACACACTTGCCACTCATGTGTTCTGGTATACATGTTTTTCCCTGCACAAAGGTGAAATCGATTGTTCTCTTTTTCATAAAACTCTTGGTCCATCTCAGGAAAATCTATCTTGCCAGCTCTCTACCAGTTAATGCTCATTACTATAGATTTATCCCCGTTTTTGTCTCGAAGTAAAGACAATGAAACATTCAGGTGTGACAGAAATGAAATGTTACTTCATAGCAAAGTCATCAAAATTGAGGGAGATGCTAGAGACTCTTCATCCTAACAATTCAACAGAATGAAAACATACAACCTTCCTTTTGGGAAGGATAAAATGTCTTTCGATTCCAGATATAGCAGAAGTGATGTTTATAAATACCTACTATGTGCAAGGTGAAGAGCAGAAACTATTTGATGTAACCTTCCCACTGGTCCTCAGAGATATGTATTCATATTTTCATTTCCAAAATAAAAAAAATAGGTCAGCAAGGTGGAAATTTATATAAGATGTTAGAACTCATTAGGGATCTATATAGAAACTCAGACTGTTCTTTTCGGATTATACTATGTTTTCTTTTAGAATGAGTTGACCCAGAAGATCCACAGAGAATACCCCAACAAATGTTTCCAATTAGGTGTGAACTCCAGCTTTCTGTTATCCCTGCAGCTGACTGGTTCCTACTATTCCTGAGAATGGGTTTCACCTCACCACCCTCTTTCTCCTCTTTCCCGAGAGCTGAGTTACACCTACAGTCACCTAACAGTGTGGGAGGAGTTTTTCCATTTCTTCTTTCTCTCCTCTACCTTCACATAAGAAAAACATATTTTCTCCTGGAGAGAAGAGATAGCTTTGTCACTCTGGTCCTATTCCAGAGTCACCAGACTGCAAACATGAAAAGCGTGAGCTTCCAAGGATCCCATTTACTGTCATGCATAGCTCCTATCCACGCAGCCTCAGAGTGTCTGGGAGAGAAAACCACTGCTCAGGAAGAATCCAGGCAGCCAGAGCCTGTCACTGACTTGATTTAGCAACATGCTGAGACCTTCACTGTCTGGGGCCACCCCCATATGGAGCCACTCCTCTTGTCCTTCTTTATAAGCAGAAATGCCAAGGATGGACAGAAGGCATTCACCATACTGTTCCGCTGGTGGCAAGGTTAGAATTTCTCTTTTTCAACTTTTAGAAAATGCCAAACCCTGATCACATCTGCCAAACTGGCAGATGTGGTTCTTCCTGGTCCAAGCTGCATTTCAGTAATGGATGCAGAACATCAACTTATCTTTTCTGGATACCTTGAGCCCAGCATTGGCACAAGGCAGTATCACCAACAAATGGGCATTTTGGTGACATTTGTGAAAATTAACTTCCCTAATTAACTTACTCATACAAATGCATTCAGGATGAAGACATTAGGATGATTACCTAGAAAATTACTACCTTGGTAGGGTCCCCTGTGCCCCCTTTTTGCCTCTGAAATGTGCCAAGAACAAAATTACTCTGACGACATTGTCAGATCTCTGAGAGAAAATAACTGATGAATGAAAGAATGATGCCATGTGTTGGCATCTCTAATCCTAATTTTAGCTCATGGAGTCTGCTCAGCATGGAGTGGCCAAGAAATGATTTTCTCCATCCAGAGGGGAGCACTGGTGAACATCAAAATTACTTCTTGGTGCAAATTCAAGCACCTTCTCAAGCACCAGGCTATACAGCAATTATGGTTTAATGAGTTTTACATCAATTAGGACAGCTAGAAGTGTACTCTGGGGCGGGGGGGAAGGGGACTACCAATAGGAGGCCTACATCTCAGAAACAAGAGGTTCTAAAATTCCATTTGTTTACCCAGCCTACAAGTATGACTTTATTATTTTTTTTTAATGAGCCTTAATATGTCCATGGAAAGCCTCAGTAATATGAAACATTTTCAGCTGTAGGGAATTTTACTTCCTCTCTTTGAAATTCCCTATGTGTAAGTGTTCATCATTCTTATCAGATCAGAAATTTCTGGAAAATTTTCATTTTTCTGTGATTTTATTTCATTTTATTGTGTCATAGGAGTAGGTTACTGGTTACTCTTGAAATAAAATGCATACATTTTCCAAATGTTCTATGTTCTTTGGTCAGGTGTAAAAAGAAGTCAGAAAATTCAAGGTAGGGTTCAAGGTTATGGGTACATGAGGGTAATGGTGTGTTCTTCCTCCAAAAACTGAAGGGAAATAAGTATTCTGAGAATTTAAATGAATGACTTCTAACCCTGCTATACATTAGATTCATCTAGCAAGGTTTTTTTTTTTTTTTTTTTTTTTTAAGCTTCCAATGGCTGGGTCCCACTTCAGACTAGTTAAGTTGGTATCTCTGGGAAATAGGGTCAAGATATCTCCAAAGTTTCCCAGATGATTTTAATGTCAGTCAGAGCTGAGAACAATCCACTGATTTTCATAAATGTGTACTCATTATTTATTATATGCTAGGCATTTTCTATAAGCTGGAAATGTAGCAGTGAACAAATCAGACAAAAATCGCTGCCTTCACAGAGCTAATATGCTAGTGGGGGGGATTTTGACTGACAACACAAGATTAATAAATAAATAGCACTCATGGTATATAAGTTGATGATTCGTGCCAAGCAGAAAAATAAATCAAGGAAGGAGGATATCACTTTTATGATGGGGGAGGTATTGCAATATCACGAGGCACCAAGGGAGGACTCATGAGAAGGTGACATTTGCATGAAGATCTGAAAGAGGTGGGAAAATGTCTCCAGGCAGAGGGAACAGCAAATGCTAGGTCTTGGGGTAGGAGCATATTTATCCCAAGAAAAGCCAGGGGGTTAACATAGAGTATATATACACTGTTGGTCTAAACTACCAAAATCCACCCTCTAGGTAGAAGATGAACTATTTGTAAAAATAAATCAAAAGACTGTGTATAAATGTGTGACTAAAGAATTTAAGAGTACTTTGAACCAAACCCAGCACCATCTGCTGCAATGTTAAGGATGCAGGCATGGCCATGATAGGATTTTGGTAAACTGACACAGAAGAAATTCCAGGTTGGCCTGTTTGATGAAAGGAGATAGGAAGAGAATGCAGATCATTCTAGAGAACAAACTAAGTAAGGCAAGAGAAGCAAGAGTGAGAGCATCCCTCTATGCCTGGATGGGAGCTGAAGTAGGGTGGAGGGAAGTCCATGGGTTGTGGCAGGTCATGACAGGCATGCGTTAAACCCTGGAATACATAACTGACAATCACCCTTCTCATTTAGTGTTCTCCAAGCTAACTAAAAAAAAAAGCCTTCTAGTATATCTAGCTTATAGGAAACGGCTGTGTTGAACAGCCAATGTGAATGTGTAGCCCACCTGCAACTTATTTCTTATGACATTATAATTGGGATTCTAGGTATTTGTGTAAGTGACCTTTGGATAAGCCAGTGTCCCTGAGTCAGATCATTCCAGAGTTAAATACTGAGAAGGTAAGGCCTCCGAACCTATGAATTTTGGACAATAAAGTTTGGGCAATGCAAATGTCCCTTTGTGGGGCTTCTCAGGACCTCAGCCTGTTTTTCTAGGAGCTGACTTTGCATTGCCATGTGCCATTCACCTTTTCCATCCAGCAACACTCCATTCAGCCCCTATCTTGCTGCTTAGCAGCTGTTTTTTTCAAAGCACAAATGATAACAATACCTAATAGCTTATCTGTCTCTGACAGGTAGTGTGAAAACCAGATTTGATAATATATGTGACAGTTATTTTAAATACTAAAATGGTATGTAAAATATAGCATTATTTTTATTAATAATGATAAGACTATCTAGGTAAATGGAGAGTCAGAAATCTGTTAAAGCCATATTGTCTTTTCCAAGATAGATTGGATTCGATGTTTCTTGTAGGTAAGCATATTTTTATTTTAAAACTATGTTTGTACATACTAGACACATATAAAAAAAAGTCTGGAAAGTTAACATGTCAAAATAAAACTATTGGTTATATTTTGATGATGTTTTTGTTCTTTATTTACATAAATGCAGTTATTTTTATTTTTATTTTTTTAATGCAAGATATAAATACTAATGTCTGTTTATTCTAAATATTCAGTAGCACATATTATGAACATAAAACAATGAAATTTACTTTTCAAAGAACCTCACCTAGGTTTTGTATGTAATTGTTGAATAAATGGAGTGTTTCAGCTGACATTACTGGTAGTGAGCTGGGAGATCAGGGCTGTAAATCAGAGTTTTCAGATGTCGGTCAAGAAAAGCCACATCCAAGTCTCCTGAGGAGTCAGGCCCATGTGGCCTGGCCTGGCCTGGCCTTCTGAATGCACTCTTGAACTCAGTAAACCATGGGGCCATTTCAGAGGCTAAGCTTCTGTCTCTCAGAACTCAGAGGTTTCAAAGAGACCTTCTGTGTTTTCTTTTCTTTTCCTTTGAAAATATCAACCCATTTTTCAAAAATAAAAAAGAGAAAAGATGGAATTAAAAATGATATAGGTAATGTGTCCTCAGACTAGAAAATTAGGTGGTAAAGTCTTCTGGACTTTAGCTAAGAACTAAAGAACTTGGCTGAGCCAAATAAAACTGAGCATGGGAACTTCTCTTGATATGACAAAGACCAGATGCAAAGACAGACAGATAATGAGAGAAAAGGAAGAGAATTGATTGGGGCCATTCATCGCTTTCCAAGAATAGCCCTGAGTCAGTTTCTAGAGCCCTTAGTGTTAAAGTCCACCAGCCAAAAAGCAGCAGGAACGCTCCTGCAGTCAAAGTTCCATTTGACTGTAGCAAGGTAGAACGCACTGTTGGGAAACTGTGGAGAACCTCAAATGGAAGAAATTAGGGGAAAATTCCTACAGATTTTCAAGGGAATAGTCATATGATGGTCTTCGCAGGGATTAGTTAGAATTCATAAATTATGGAGTTGCTTGCTAAGTGGTCTAATCTTTAGAACATCTGAGTGTGTGCTGGTTACTGTAATGTAACTGGGGGAGCATGCTCAGCTCCCCATTCCAAAGCGGTTCTTAGCCTCCCTAACCTGGAAGAATGGGGAAAGGGGTCCCGGAGGCAAAGTGAGTTTGCCATTCAAATAAGTATCGTAGACCCAGAGTTTTGTGAAAAAGTGATTGATTAGACAGAGAGGAGAGAAAGACAGACAGCTCCCATGCCGTCGTGGGAGGGGACCCAGAGGAGGAATCCATATAGGTAGGAGCAGCTGGAGTTTTAACCTTTGAGTTATTCCCTCCCCATTCATGTTCTCGTCCAATAAGAGGAGTTCTTCCAAAGTTCCTCTGGAGTGATTGATCTTTGACTCTGATACCTGATTGGCTGCTTGGTCCACAACCCTGAGAGAGCCCCCTCCTCCCAGGGCTTTTGGTAGGTTTTTTTGGACAAAGGAGCCTCATCTGGCTTTCTCCACTTAGTCCGTGCATAGGAAACCCAGAAAAAGAACTTTACATTTGAAACCCCTCTGGTTCTTAGATGGAGGCGGGGAGCCGGAATACTCCTGCCTTTGAAACCACACCCCTCCCGGACCCGGGAAGAGAAGTCCCTCAGTAAGGTCAGCTTTTCTATAGTCATATACAACGTCTGGGCCACAATAGGCCGATGTTAAAAAACAGAGTTTGAGGCCGGGCGCAGTGGCTCACGCCTGTACTCCCAACATTTTGAGAGGCCGAGACAGGTGCATCATGAAGTCTGGAGTTCAAGACCAGCCTGGGTAAGATGGTGAAACCCCGTCTCTACTAAAACTACAAAAATGATCTGGGCATGGTGGCAGGCACCTGTAATCCCAGCTACTCAGGAGGCTGTGGTAGGAGAATCACTTGAACCTGGGCGGCAGAGGTTGCAGTGAGCCAAGATCGTGCCACTGTACTCCAGCCTGGGCAACAGAGTGAGACTCTGTCTCAAAAAAAAAAAATAAATAAATAAAAAAAAAAAACCCAGGGGCTTGAGTTTATATAATTTTGTTCCATATTACGGTTTAGTGTGGTTGATCTGTTCTATGAATTATAGTATAGTCCTGCAAATTGTGGCTTCTGTTTGAAATTCTGTCGGGTGAACATATTTCATGGAAAAAAACAGGACATAGGTACTAGAAAATCCAGTATTTGCTAAGGGATAATACCTGTAAGTATTGTACATATCCTTCTGTTTGTGCATTTTACTCTTCTTCCAAGGGTCTTTATCAAACAAACTGTTTTCCACAAGGAGCAAATCAATAAACTCTAGAAAATGTTTCTAGGTGTTAAAGTAGGGCTTTCTTCTCATTTCTTTGTTTTTTATAGAAGTGAGATGCTGAACAAACCTCCCCACTTTTTGTTATTTACACAACCAGCTACATACTAATTGGACTTTGTCCTTGTTTCCCGTATATGTTAAAAAGCATAATATAGCCAGCCATCTTGCAGATGCCTGGTTACCAAATCTGAGTCCATTTTTACCTCCAGGAAACATGCTATGAATAAATCACTGTATCTTTTATCAGCATACCATTCTTCTGTTACATATTTTACCCCTTGAATCAGAAAACATGACCCATGAAATTGACCCTGTGTATATTTTTGCTTGCCTTTTCCAGAGTTGGCATGGGATGTGACAGGGTTTGAGCTACTCCATGTTCCTCCAGGCTGTCCATTTGCTGCAAAACGTGAAGATACAATGGGCATTTCTGCAGCTTTCTCTTAGATCTTTCTTGAGCCTAAGAAACACCCCGGGGACATAGAGGGTAATGTGAAAACCCATTTTGATGAAAAATAAGAACTTGCCCTGAGGCTCAGACTGGAACCAAAATTAGAGGCTAGAACACCCACAGACTGTCTGATTTTCATTTTCTTTTTAGGCCTCTCGATTTGGGGTGTCATACTCTCCCTCTTCCTGTTCGAGATCTCTGCAATACCATCAGTGAGAATCATCCTACAGTAGGAAATCATTACAGAGCTGCAAGTAGTTATCTTTTTTTGCAAATCCTGGTAAATCACCCACAAATGGGAACTGAGGATGAGAGGTAGGAGGAGGGAGAAAGCCTAAACTTGGCTGTGGCCAAGTTTACTTTATGGGTGAGATGTCTTTCCTGACTCCACCAGTCTTTTCTGAGTTACAGCCCTTGCAGCATATTCATTCGCTATGGAAAGACGGCAAGTCGCAAGTGGAAATGTGTTCCTCATGAGAGTTCTTCTTTTTTTCATAATTCTTTCTGAGGAAAAAATAAATCCCTTTCATGTTGGTGGTTGTTTAAGCACAAGAAGTAAAATTTGGAAAAATGAAAGAAAACAGTCCAGCCCTAGCAACAACCCATATTCCTGATTTTGATTATGCTCAGAGCAGGCCAAAGTGCCCAGAGAAATCGCAGTGCCATTGGACCACTGGGCTAGGAGCACAAGGATTGGTTAGTGTAGGGTGGGTGATGTGGAAAATAATTTTGAACTCAAAACTTACATTCACTTTCTTCAAACAGCAGCTCCCCAGAGTCACATTACACTGGACACGAATGGAAGGGATCTGTGTCTTTTTCAAGTGGAACCGGTTGATGCTAAAACATCATCCTGGCATTTAAGATGTGGCTCTTTTAGAATAGAATTTCCCCCATGGCCCTGATATCACACCATGACTTCCTGTGATACTAGCAGCAACCTGGTGTGCAGAGCAATTGAGGGGGGTCTCTGGAGAAAAGAAATCAAACTGCTGAGCAAACAAGTCGTGGACTTGGCTCACCAAGCCAATCACAGATACCAGCTTCATAGGATCAGGTGAAATACTGTTTCTCAGTCCACGTAAGGGGTGGTGATTTGTGCCTTTCTACCTCCTAGGTGGATTTATTGAAGACAATTTTGAACATGACATGAATTTAGGGCATTCTCAGTGCTTATACCTGTTGCTCCTGCCTACAATGCCTCCTTTCCCATATCTGTTAAACAAACTCCTGCTCAAACATCACTTTTTCTGTCAAGCACATTAAGCCCTCCTCCAAGGTCTGCCTCTCTTTGATGAAATGGACCATGTGCGTTTTAGGCCTCTTTATAACATAGTCCTAACATGATGCCTGCCTCATAGGTGACTGCATCTCTGCTCCTCTTTGGAATATTTCCAGTTTGCCTTCTGAAAGGTAATCCTGCGAAAGAGATTTCATATAAAGCACATTCTCCCTGGCTCTAAGCAACAACTGGGAAGTCTTTTCCTTCATGGAAGTTCAAGTTTGGAAATTTCACTTTGCACTTTACCCTTCTAAAGCTACTTGTTGGAGAAAGGACTACTTCAAGTCATTCTTTAAAGAAAAGATGCAGGGCTGGGCTCGATGATCTCTCATTGACCTCCTCACCCTCAGCATGCCCAGCTCTTAAAGGGAAACTGTGATGTAGGTAAGAGGATACTTCAGTTGGGAGCCTGAGGCCTGAAGTCCTCTGCCTAGCTCTGCCATTAATTAGCTGAGTTTTATGGATAAGCTGCTCCTTCTCTGGGGTTTGGGCTCATCAGTTATGCCTGAGAGGCTTGAGTTCAATGATATCCAAATGGTACTCCCAACTCCAACAATAGTCTTAGAATGTTAGGAGTCTCCATGTCTATGAAACACCGGAGTTAACCATCCAATTAATGCCTGTTCTTAGCAGATGAATCCCCCACCCCCTATTGTTTAGGAATTTTTCATCATTAAAATAATTGAGTGGGAGTGGGAGGTTGTTTATATTCTTTTGACCCTTCTGCTCTCCTCTGCTATAATGAAACGCTGTGCTGTCATTTAGTGACTAGGCTTTTGAGGAGTTCTCTCATGTGCAGTTGTGACACAGATGTAGAGTGGAAAGGGCACTGGAATAGAAGTCAGGCAATCTAAGGTCGTGCCCAGCTCTTGACACTAACTAGCTCTGTGGCCTTGGGCTTGTCATGTCCCCTCTTGGGGTCTCTGTTTCCTCACCTGTTAATTGGGGTGTCTGAACCAGTTGATCTTTATAGTTCTTCAACTCTTCTTGCATTCTATGAATTCTAACAATGACATCTCTCCCTAGAGAGCGAGGGCTGAATGGAGACTTTGTGTCACTCTACTCCAAATGCCACACAATTAATTATGGAATTCCAGCAATCAACTCCCCCCCTCCACAATCTACCCCCTGTCTGCCTGCATTAATGGCATTTTCAGAGACTTCTGTCTAGAAGAAACATCGGTCCCAGACTAATTGGCATCTTTCCGTCCATGTCAAAGGGAGCCCAAGGGGTCTCTTTGCTTAGAACTCTCCTAATTCTCCTCTGTGGGGTAGGGATAGGATGTGCCTTCAGCTTCTGACCCTCCTCTAGTATCTCACAGTCTATCCTGACTGTATTCTCTGTGGTTTTTGTGTCATCAGGATGTGTGCTCATTTGAGAAATCTCATAAAAGAGAATGGCTTTCTATGCTGTGTGATATTTGTGAATATACTAGGCCAGCTTGAAACCATCTGCTAAGAAAGATTAAAATTCAGGAAGGAAAACAAAGGAAGGTACTCTTTCCTGTTGGTTCCCGTATTATGTACGGTTTAAGAGCACAGATTCTGGAGGACACCTGCCTTGCTTTGAATCTTTGTTTGCTACTGAGTCAGCCATAGGGCAGAGAGAAATCTGCTTTCTCTGGCTCTGTTTTCTTATCTGTAAAATGGGGTTAGTAAATAAAAGTACCAACCTCATTTGATTTTCATTTAAGATTAAATGAAAGGTTGCATGTTAATTGGTGCAGTGTTTAACACATGATAGCCTTTAATATCAAAATTATGATATTTAACATTATTTTTGGCTAACGAACATTTGCGATGTCCTCTTTCAACTGGTCAGCCCAGTCATTTTGTAGCAGCTGGGCAGCATTTCATTTCTACCCCACCCAATTTGCCATGACTCCTGTCAGAGCCTACTTTTCTTGAATGATTATTTAGCAAAGTGCTTTTCTATTGGGGAAACCCTCTTCTCAACACTTCCTTACCACTCTGGGATGCCCTAACTCCTGACCTGAGCAACCGAGGAGCTCAGAGCTACCTTTGCAACAGAAAAGACACTTAACTTCAGAAGAGTATTGCTTTAATCATTACTTCTGATGTGCACTCAGTAAGCACAAGGTCCACAATTTATCTAGCCACAATCAAGGCATCTTTTTCTCCCACAAGAGAGAGAAATGTCTCTCATTTTAGCAACTTGTTGAATAGGGGTCTAGCCATGTGATAATTGCTCAGTTACAAATTCCATTTTCATCACTCCTTATTCCCTTCCTTTAACACCAACAGCTGGGACTATACAGCATGCAGAAAAAAGAATCACAACTTTCTCGTGAGGAGGGGAAAGTAGAAGCAATTCGTTTAATGTGTTTTATCGATTATACAGCACATTTACTCCATGGGTTCAAGACACTACATATCTGTTCTCTTGAAGGCAAGTCCAAATCACTTACGGCATCTTTATGGAAATTCAAAATTGAATGGAAATATGACTATGAGGCCATGAGCTAAAAAGCATCGGCTCCTCATGAGGGATTCTGCTTTGTTTCCCTCTCTTTCTCTCATCTGTATCATCTTTCATAGCAGTGTCCTTGGACCTTCTCTATGACAGTTCTTGGAAGGCCAGCTTTGGTAAGAGGCAGTAAAAACGTCCAGATTGCAGAACTAAATTTAGCAAGATACCTGATATTGGGAATGCATCACCCTGAATAAGCAGGCAGTCATTTATAAAACCAGTTGTACTGCGTATAAAAGTTGACTGTATTTGTAAAAATCAAAACATGTGTTTAACAATATTCAAATTATGTAAACAGCCTGTGTCTGGTTCCCATTAAAGATACAGAATGGGCATTGAGGCAGCAACTTCTGTGAAACCAGGCTGAACAATTCCACTGGTTATCACGAATGGTATCTGGAGGAAAAATGCAAATTATAATCCAGGTGAGGAGAGCCAAGTAGTATCTAGAAATTTGGAACTGAGCATCAGTTCTGAGGATACATATGAAGCCAGAAATTAGAAGAACAGGAATGGGATGGGGTGTGGTTGCAGCAAGTGGCTCAGACCTGAGGTTGTACATCACAGTGAGTTGACAAAGGTGCACTTACATGCAATCCAGTTACATGCGTGGTCTGGGAATACCTCTAAAATGAACTCTATGCTCTCTTATTCCAGAAAAGAATACTCATGAGTGTATTAATTGTGACTCTAGACACTTTTAGGAATTAATTTGTTGGGGGCCAAGAATGGACTGAGAGGGACTAGAATAAGAGGGGGACAGGCAGATGATGGAGGTCTTGAGAGACTATCACTTTGCAGAAACTAATTCTGTTTTCCTGCCTATTCCTAATACTGTGCTGTAAGACTAGCAGCCGGGCCCATGCTGCATACAGCTGAGAAATTAAGACTTTCTCATAGGAGGCAGAAAACTAAAAGCATTTCATTTAATGCATGTTATTGATTATATGGCTCATATACTTCTTGAGTTCAAGATAGCACACGTCCATTCTCCTGACGGCAAGCTCAAATCATCCTTGGCATCTTTATAGTATCTTTCTCTTCTGCAGCAGAGAGTGAAGGAAAGGATGGGGAGATAGAGAATGTGTGTGCGTGTGTGCATGAGTGTGTGTGTGTGTGTGTGTGTGTGTGTAAGGGAAGAGTGGGAAAGATAGACAAAGAGAAAAGGACAGAGAGAATGAAGGAAGAAGCCTAGGAGAAAACGTCCTTAAGAACTGAAAAGAATTAGTACTTTCAGAGAAATGCTAGATCTTGGAAAGTAGAGACTGCCAGTGTAGCACAGTCTTTAGGAAAGAGGTTCTGGAGATTTGGGGGATGTTAGGATATATCATAAGGAAGTGTAATCCTTTGGAATGTTTTCGATATCTTGGTGCCTGATACCAAAAAAGCAGCTTCCAAAGGATCTTATTTTCCACATTAAAAAAAAGAATGCTGTGAAAAGAGGTTGTGGCTAGTTTATGGGTGACCAGCAGCCCAAAGAAGACACAATGGACTTTTCAGGCTGGGAAGGAACTGAATGCTTTACAAGCAGCATGGACTTGAAACCTGCTGAATTTAGCAAAGCTTGGACTACAGACTCTTCATGCTGTAGAGGAGAAACTCCTTGTCCTAATGCAGGAAGGATTTAGAGAGGGATTTGCCTTCCCTTCAGTAGGGGAGAGGAACACTGACAAGAATTAAAAGAAGAGGGATGGACTTGGGGTGTTGGCAGGTTTGGCCTCCACAGAAGTCAAAGATTGTTTTACTCCAAGGGGACCCTAGACTTGAGACTCTGAGTCTCCCTCAGTGGCAGAAGTTGGTTCCACTGGCCGAAGTGGAGAGCTTCATTTTCTATTCTCTGTACTTCAACTCTTGGTAATTTACAGGGCAAAAACTTAGATCCTCCTAACCCAGAAGTCTCTGGGTACCTAAAACCAATTACAGCTCTTCAATCCTGTTACAGATTTAAAAATGTATCTGGGATAATGTCAAACAGCATCGAGAAAAGGCTTTGGGGCTCAAATAAAGTGGCAGTGACCTCCTTACCCTCAATTTTCCCCGGATGTCAGGACACCTTTCACAGGGTGAGGGAGCAGACAAATTCAATCTGGTTGTTCATAGCAGGGCCAAATGGAGGAACCCATCGGCTGTCATTCTGATGAGTGACAAGCTCACAGCCCTACCAATAATGGGCGATGAAGCACAAACTGCCATTAGATACATCCATGTCCCCTGAGGAAGAAGAAAAAGGGGTGGAGGAACCCTCACAGAACTATCTTTTTCAGGATGGTTTGCACAGACCTTGAGAAGGAATGAACTCTTTCTGAGTCGCTAAAAAAAATCTGCTCCTAAGGCAGTTGATGGATTCCTATCCGATCACCTTTTTAGGAATGTTGGAAACTGGCAGCTCCGATTCTACTCTCTCTCTCTCTCTCTCTCTTTTTCTGTCGCTCTCTGTCTCTCTCTCTGTCTCTGCAGATCTCACAACACTATAGAGAGGCTACCGTGTTTTATTTTTATCCAAAGCACAATCTGCAAATCAGCAGCCTCCATATCGTCTACGGACTTGTTAGAAATGCAGAATATCAGGCCCCACCTCTGATCTCATGAATCACAGTCGGCATTTTCACGCGATTTCCAGACCATTTGTATGCCCATCAGTCACTGTTGTCTGTAATTCTCTAAATATCCAGTTTTACAGGGGAAAAATTCCATAGATGTTACTATCACTTACACAAACAGCGGCAACTTTCCTTTATGTATTTTTGAATATAAACTTTTTCAGTCAATTCAGCTGATCGGTATTACCTAAGAGGAGAACATCAACTCCCTCCACCTCCCCGTTGTAGTTTCCCGTGGAAACCAAACATACATTGAAGAGAAAGGAAATGCAGGGAACATTCAATATCTTTTACGCTTGATACCTGATTCCTTCCAGATTCAGGGTCAGTGTTATTTCCATGGCCCAAGTGAATTGTGTGAGCGTAAGCATGTGTGTGTGTGCTGCCCACATTAACCTAAGCATTATACCCAGTATTAGGGGATTTTTGATATGGTAACAACATGCTTCATCTCTTTGTAGCATCTCCTCCCTTTCAGTTCTTGAAAGAATTATGGTGCTTTTTGCCACAGGCACACGCTCTGTGAAAAGATAAAGCAAATTCTAATAAATTAGAGGCAGAGAGCCAAACTCTCTAGTTAAAGTTGCCTTAACTCCTCTGTGCTCGTCACCACCTGTTTCTGCCTTTTCTCACCAAACCCTTCTGCAGCCATCCCTACCCTACTCCCTGTCCGACTGCCTACTCCAAGGGAGAATTTTGAAATGCCAAGAGTCAGAAACAAGTGCTTTGCTATATCCTCTTTCTTTGCCCACAAGATGCTGGTGCAGCAGGGAGCAGGGCCCATAGGCAGATCTGGTAAAAAGGCATTGCAGAGTGCAGAGGCTCACGAGCACTGGAGAAACACACGGAGCTGAGCAGCTCATCTAGAGTGAAACGTGTGTGCTCCTTTCCCTTTTTTCTGCCTTGCTGATCTCCCACCTGCTCAGCAATCATGATTCCGCGTTTGGAGTAGTCACATCATTTCTTCCTCTAGTCACATTCTACCCATGATCAAAGCCCTGTCTGAGACTCATTGCATGTATTCATTCAAATATTAACTGAGCTCCCGTGTGGTGCTAGTTGCTGTCTTAGTTCTTGTAGATACAGAGACGAATAAGACAGAATCCTGACCATTTGCATCTCAGTGTAGAATAATGAAATTAGTGTGGGCTTTGTGACCAAAGTGGGCTGGATGTGAATTCCAACTTTGACGTTTTTTGGTGGTTTTGAAGATATACAGACAAGTTTCTTGAACTCTCCAAGCCTCACTGTTTCTGGGCAATAAGCCTTTTCTTAAAACTGAGATTATAAACACCTTTAATGTAATAACCAGGACACAGGCTTCTTATGACTTACATCTAATCAGGAGTTAAATGTAAATATTGCTACTTTATAAATACTGACTAAACTGAATTTTGAATATAATTTAAAAATCAATATTATATAGAGAAATGTGAGTCCTAGTTGTGTTACCAAGTATCTGAAAGTTGTTGGATAAATCATTTAACTTCAGATTTTCTTTTGACATATAAGAAGGAGATATTGGGAAATTTAAAAGATGCTTTCAGGAAGCCTAATGTGATTTTCCTATAGGATTCTAAACTTCTGCAAAATACTATGCTACTCTTCTACAACAAATGCTGGATTCGTAATTTACAAAGATTTGCTTAGATATGTGTGTGTATGTGTATATACATATATGTATACGTGTGTCAATAATACAGGTATTATTTTTAGTCATTTTCTGTATGAAGTTGTAAGTTCTTAAAACATTTTGGTAAATTAAAGATACAATATGTCTTAGAGTGAAGAAGCCTTAAAATTTGTTTACTACAGAATTTTCCAAGCTTATTTTATTTCTTCCCTTTTTATATATAATGTCTATTCACATCTCTAACTGATCAGCCTCGACTAATCCCTATTCCTTGTTTCACCATTGGGGTGGCTCCTAATTGATGATTATGAAGATTCACAGAAAGAAAACACTGTTTTCTCAGCATGTTGAAAATATAGTTGCAGTAAACCATCGGCTTTTATATTTTTAAATCTAAGTTTTGACTACTTGCAAATGATCTCCAAGTTCCATGTCATGTAGTAATTTTTAATTTTGGCTCAACTCCCATTGTGTATCAGGTAAAATGACTAATGAGCAGGATGGAGTCACTACATCTCTAGCTGATGCCTCCTCAACTAGTCCCTGTTCCCTGTTTGATTCTGGGGACGGTTCCAAGCCCAGCTGACTCCTGTGGGTCACTTAGATGTGCTATTTTCCACTCACTGTCACCACCAACAACTGTCGATATTGGCATATTTGCTACATTGTGGATTCACGATAATCTACCACAATCCTCAAGAACATCAGGAGTTAAATTACGTATCGCTGCCTTTGAATGCAGGCTCCTATTTTAGGCCACTCTTTCCCATACTAAAGGTAGGTCATCACTCTTCTCCTCAAGTCATTGGTACTCTGTTAAGCTAAATGTAGCAGACAATCAACAGACCCTTGCAGTCTCATTGATAAGATTCCAACTCTCCTAAAATATGAGACATAGCAGTGAAATATGCAGTGGTTTTTGAAATCCTGACGTTCGTCAGCAAAGCCTAACACTTTTCCTTTTAGAAATGACCTAACCACAGGAAGCTGTGCCACCTATATTTCTTTTTTTTTTTTTTTAGATGGAGTTTTGTTCTTGTTACCCAGGCTGGAGTGCAATGGCGCGATCTCGGCTCACCGCAACCTCCGCCTCCTGGGTTTAGGCAATTCTCCTGCCTCAGCCTCCTGAGTAGCTGGGATTATAGGCACGCGCCACCATGCCCAGCTAACTTTTTGTATTTTTAGTAGAGATGGGGTTTCACCATGTTGACCAGGATGGTCTCAATCTGTTGACCTCGTGATCCACCCGCCTCGGCCTCCCACAGTGCTGGGATTACAGGCTTGAGCCACTGCGCCCGGCCGCCACCTATATTTCTAATGCCAAAAATCATACTGGTGTCCCTCTCAAGGTAAGTGTCTCATAGTGCAATAGAATTGCTTCCCAAGGGCTACTGATCTAAGGCCTGAATTTTGAGGGAGAAAAAATTAAAGGCAGTTTTTGGAAGCAAAGCCTGCTTCAGAGACTGGAATGAGACTATGAGTTTACATCTCCAACTAGTATCTCTTCAACTAGTCCCTGTTCCTTGTTTGACCCTGGGGATGGTTCCTAGTTGATGATTATGGAGATTCACAGAAAGAAAACACTGTTTCTCAATTTAAATGATATGGGCCTGGTTGGATGCAAAGACTGTTTATTGGTCTCCACTGTTCAGCAGCTAATGAAATTAATTTTTTAAGAATAGTTTCAAATGAAATAATGCATTTAGTCTGCAGTGTCCTGGCTCACTAGGATATTCAATGAGTCAGACTTAGGGATATGGAATTTCCCCAAGAGATTGTTCTTGGGAAAGCCAGAGTAGATGATACAAAGAGTAAGCACTTTTCAGCAGAAACACTGCAATATCATGTCTAGAGAGGTTTTATTTTCTTTGTATTATAGACAGGAAACATGTCACTGGCAGTCTGCAACAAGTCTTCTTATTTCCAGCACAGCAAATTATAATTTTTGAACTTGAATGCCATGTAAAGTTAACATTCAAAGACAGCATTCATGGCAAGACAATTATTGATATTTAACTGAAGAAAGAAAGTCATGTCATCAGAGCTCAGTAAGTCTTGCAAACTATCGTCCAGCCCTTGCAGCTTCTTTGGTCACCAGAGAAATGACAGAGGGCTGACTAATAGTGACTTCAGTTTGCAGAGATCATTTCATCCATCATTGCGGTGATTCTGGTTTCTCTTTATAATATTATTGATGATCAGTTGGTGGTATTACTCATGATGGATGAAGCCCAAAAGGGCTATCAGAGAATTCTGTGAGCCCAGGTAACACAGAAATGAGAAGTTAGGAACATGGAAGAGTTCCAAAATTATTAGATTTTCAACCCTTTTGGATAAAAACAGAACTGAGATAGAACTAGTTGGAGCTGGACACAGACAGGGCTACTTTATTGGGAATAGTTTTTTCCTTAGTGGCAATGAGACCGTACACAACAACAACAACAATAAAAGAAAAATCTAAAAAAGAAGACTTGAAACAATGCTGTCTGACTCGAAGACGAATTGTTGTATAAATCAGATACCCAATGAAGAATTTGTTCTTGTTGAATACAATTAACTTAGCTAATTTATTTTGTTACTATTATTATTATACTTTAAGTTCTGGGGTACGTGTGCAGAATGTGCTCGTTTGTTACATAGGTATACACGTACCATGGTGGTTTCCTGCATCCATCACCCCATCGTCTACATTAGGTATTACTCCTAATGCTATCCTATCCTCTTACCCCCTCTTTTCTCTCCCTTAGTCCCCTCCCACCAACAGGTCCTGGTGTGTGATGTTCTCCTCCCTGTGTCCGTGTGTTCTCATTGTGCAACACCCATTTATGATGAGAACATGCAGTGTTTGGTTTTTTGTTCTTGTGTCAGTTTGCTGAGAATGATGGTTTCCGGCTTCAACCATGTCTCTGCAAGGGACATGAACTCATCTGTTTTTATGGATGCATAATATTCCATGGTGTATATGTGCCACATTTTCTTTATCCAGTCTATCATTGATGGGAATTGGGTTGGTTCCAAGTCTTTGCTTTGTGAACAGTGCCGCAGTAAACATACGTGTGCATGTGTCTTTATAATAGAATGATTTATAATCCTTTGGGTATATACCCAGTAATGGGATTGCTGGGCCAAATGGTATTTCTAGTGCTAAATTCTTGAGGAATCACCACACTGTCTTCCACAATGGTTGAACTAATTTCTTAAGGCACAAATTATTTGAAATGTACCTTAAATCACATTGACTATAGACCTTTATTTTAGGTCATGGTTTCCAATTCAAACCCCTGGAAAAGCAGAGCTATTTATTTGAGGGGCTCTGTGTGCTTTTTCTTTAACATTCATTTATTCGAATTATTCAACATTCATTATTCAACATGCTATTTAGTAAGGACGCATAATGGGTCTCTTTCTATCTGAATAGTCATGAATTAACAAAAAAGACAAGATGCCTTTAAAAAAGAGAGAGTTACACTTTGATAAGAAAAGACACAGAAACAAGAAAGAAAGAAAAGACATCAGGTAAGATCATTTAAGCTAGTGAGTCATAAGTTCTAAGGAGACAATAGTTCATGGGGAGTTATGCTGCAGTTAGCTACCTTAGACTGGATGGTTGAGAGACTCCTGGTTCCAGCAGGTTACAATAATTTGTACTAGACCAATGCTCCAGCTGAAGAAAAAACAAAAACAAAACTAAGCAAACAAAACAAAGAGCATCTGTGTCGTGACATCATGGAGATACCGGAGTCACGTAGATCAGTGCAACTAAGTTTCCAGAGAGGAAAAAACTACAGAAAAGTGAACTGATAATCTAATGTTGCTTTTTTGGTAGGAGTATTTGCTGAATCTGGGCATGAGCAAGTAACTAATATTATCCCAGGCATAAAACCACTGCTGGAGACAGAAAAATCAGCAGTTTTGTGCAGAAAACAGTTGACTAAATTGGAGATTTGAGGGGTCACACATACTTAGCCAGGTTCCTCCTCAAGACATGTCCCCAGTTTTGAAGCTGTGCAAGGCTTTATGCCAAAAAAGCATCACCAAAATCCATCGAAAAGAAAAGTATAGCAGAGCTGAGGAGATACCATCTTCCTCTAGAAAAGGGGCCCTGATGGCTCACTGGAGGTTATCTTTAGAGATCTTTGCCTCCAGCAATTTACATTCCTCCCACATGCAAAATACGCTCATTCCCCTTTCCAGTACCTACAAAATCTCCTCATGTTTTGGCATCCAGCTGAAGCTCGAAATCAAGAATTCCATCACCTAAATCAGGTTCAGGTGTTGGTAAGTTTGTAACTTCTTGAATAAGGTTCCTCTCAATCTGACAACCTAGAAGCCAAAGAGACAAGTTTTCTGCCCTCCACCCCAAACCCCCAGCTCAGAACCAATGGTGAGACATTGATTGGATAAGTGTAAGAGATACTTTCTATTAATATCAGAAAAGTGGAGGCAGGCAACACGTTGTAGTCCCTGATCCACAACTGAACACCTGTTGCTAGTTCCTTGATTAGTCCAGTCTTGCTCCATGAGTGGAGGACCATGGCACTTGGCTTTGCATTTTGTTGGTCCTAGTCAAAGAACCATCTTGATTCAGTAAGAGAAGGGACTACATAGTGTTTGGATGTCAGGAGTGTGGTTCATTGGGCATCTTTAGAGAAAAGCTATCACAATGATGTCAACTGTCTTGATCATCCATTCAGCGATATGTTTATTACTGCTTTAAGAAGAGTGGGAGAGAGAAAAACTCTTTTTCTGTATAGATTTGATACTATACTGGACTATAAATTTCAAGACACTATTGAGGCTGATTGTTCAATTTTGAAAAGTGAAAGGATCTGAGCCCATCTTATACTACTTTTAAAAGCATGAACTTTGATAATTCATTTAATCACTTGATGGCTTTTATTATTGTAATCAATAAAAAGAATTTAAACTGTCCACCACGGCTGTAATCCCAGCACTTTGGGAGTCCTAGGCGAGTGAGTTATGAAGTCAAGAGATTGAGACCATCCTGGCCAACATGGTGAAATGCTGTCTCTACTAAAAAAATGCAAAAATTAGTTGGACATCATGGCGTACACCTGTAGTCCCAGCTACTTGGGAGGCTGTGATAGGAGAATTGCTTGAACCCAGGAGGAGGAGATTGCAGTCACCCAAGATTGTGCCACTGCACTCCAGCCTGGTGACAGTGTGAGACTGCATCTCAAAAAAACAAACAAAATATAATGTAAACCACATAGTATATATGTTTATTGTGAGGATTAAATGAAATAATGCATGTTAATACTCTATTAGGGGCATTTTGTACATGTTCTACAAATAGTAGCTTTTAAAAATATGCTATGGCTAGCCAGATGTGGTGGTGCACACCTATAGTACCAGCTACTCTGGAGGATTGCTTGAGGCCAGGAGTTCGAGGCTATCATGTGCTATGATTATGCTTGTGAATAGTTACTGTACTCCAGCCTGGGCAACATAGTAAGACCTTGTCTCTAAAAAAGTAGTCTCAAATATTGTTTATAGGTCATAGGCTGAGATAGAATAATTTTGGGATGGCCTGGAGTCCTGTGTTCACAAATGCAACTTGGCATGGACAGTTGATCCAAATTGGGGGCTAAATTAGATTTTGAGAAATGCACTTTTATTGAAACATTGTGTTCTTCAGCAAGCAGAAGGAGTCTCATTACTGTGAATGGAAATTAGAATTTCTGCTAAATGGAGAGTAGACATTAGGACAAAGGCAATCCTATTAATTGAGGAAGAAGGAAGCTCTCTGCTAGTTAGAAGCATCCAGGAAATTGGGCAACCTATAAGAGTATTATGGGGTGGGCTCTGACAACCTTCAGGTCTAGTAGCCAGTAGTCAAGAAGTAAGTCATTCTTTAGAGTGCAGTAATTTCCTTCCATCACTTTTCAAGCCTTTAGGTATCTCATTAGAAGTGTAGTTGGACCTCTGCTTTGCTGTGGGTATTAAGGGGACTATCTATACTCCTCTAAGGGAGAACTGCAGTCCCGCCCCTGTCTGCAAGGGCAATGTGATCATATCAGTCACGTCCCAATCTTGAGTGGTGGTCTTGATATTGAAGGACTCAACTAACCAAGGCAGAGGCAGTAACAGGCACTGATGCAGCAGTGAGATGAGCCCCTCTGCCTGGTCCATTTTCTCAGAAATACCAGAGGAAGAGGAGTCACCAAAAATGACAAGTTTGGCTAAGTCATCGTAATTTGGTTAGTAGCAAATGTGACTTAACTTTATACTCAATTATGGTAAAGCTTGTACATGCCACTTATGCATGGCTGCAGTTATCATGGAAATATACTGAAGGGATGAAGTCAGGTTGGAGATTGTGCCAGAGAACATTAGACAATAAACAGTGTAAAACAGGAATGGCTCTCTCAAGAGTGGACCAGAGGCTCCATAGTATTTATTTACATGACTATGATTTCAAAATGCCACTCTGTGTGTGTGTACTTGTGTGTTTGTATGTTGTGTACACAATTTATGGACAACTTTAACAAAATCTCTCACCTTACAGAAAAAAGAAGGCAGAAAACAATTGAAACCTTTTTGATGAGAGAGGGTCATGAACACACTAGTTAAATGTGCTGTGCCTTAGTGTAGAGATTTCTTAGAATGATTTTAGTGGCAGAGGGCATAGCTTCCCTTCTTCCTTAATTTCCCCCAAACTCACTTGTATATCCAGTAACTCTTGGTTATTCTTTCAGTGTTTTCTTTACTCTTTTCAGATGTCATTTCATAATGCATTGGCTTCTAGGAAACTTCCACTCTCCTTACTTGACTACTTTACATAAATCAAATATTGTTGGAGCAAATCAGATTTCAAAAGCTTTTTATATGGTTTTTAAATCAGACCTCCTGAAGGTAGCCCAGTGTCTCTCCCATCAAGTTCATAAATTTCATAACTCTTTCTGTGTATGTCTTCTGCTGTGTCTAGGTTAACAGCTATATTCTGGCTGATTTTGGTTGCTAGAAAGCTGACCACTGGGGGCCAGGTGCAGTGGTTCACACCTGTAATACCAGTACTTTGGCAGGCCAACGGGGGCTGATCACCTGAGGTCAGGAGCTCGAGACCATCCTGGCCAACATGGTGAAACCACATTTCTACTAAAAGTACAAAAATTTGCCAGGTGTGGTGGTGGGCGCCTGTAATCCCAGCTATTCGGGAGGCTGAGGCAGGAGAACTGCTTGAACCCAGGAAGCGGAGGTTGCAGTGAGCTGAGATGATGCCATTGTACTCCAGCCTGGGCGACAAGAGCAAGACTCCATCTCAAAAAAAAAAAAAAAAAGAAAGAAAGAAAGCTGACCATTGAGTAAATAGGGCATAATTATACTTCATGAATAAGCCTTGGTTATAAAACTTAAAACTAATTACATGGCAAACAGAACAACTAAGCACAATGTTAGGGGCTGCCATAGCAGACTGTCTATTTCATACACTGATATATTCAGTTTATTCCCAGAGCCCCTTTGAGAGACATACTGAACTTTAGTGCAAACCAGTATTTCCTGAATCATGGGTATGAAGTCATGTGTTGAACTACCTTTGCTCCTGACCTCCTGCATGTCAGTAGAGAAACAGAAATATGAACCGACACTGCAATCAGGAAAACACACACCTCAACAAAACTTGTGCCAGTGGAGCCTGACCCCCCTTTTCACACCTCTTCTGGCACATGCTGCAGGGACCTGTTAATAGCTTGTATTACAAGAATCCCCAGAGCTGCATCCAAGTTTAGACTCTTCAGAAGGACAAACAAGATTTAAAAACGTAGAGGAGGGTGCTGGGCAGCCCTGGTGCATTGCTACGAGCTGGAGGTTGGTGAGTTAGGAGAGAGGTTGACAAATAGGGGAAGACTTCAGTAAGCTGTGGATCCAGGGCCGGCTTTCCAGGCAAATGGTGCGAGAAGATTTCCTTTGATTTGCTTCCATGTTTTACTTCATTGCCCTTCCACCCATTTCAGTTATCTCTGGCCAACACACTTCTCTCCAGGGTTTCCAGACTGTTGCTGTAAGACTCTGTCCTCGCCACTCTAGTGACAGCGCCCTGTGGTATAGTCCCCTAAGGTGGGAGGCCTCCGATGGTAGTGCCATTTTTACAGGAGCCCCTTAAACATGAAAATGATTTCTGTATTTAAAACATTTACTTTAATGGTTAATTTTCTGGCTGGAACCCACAGAGAAGCTCCCCTCCCATCTCACTGTATATAATTACCTAATTCTCACTCTCAGAGCCAAGTGGAGCCTGTTCTGTCCTGCTGGGTGAATAATGGAGTTGAGTTTCTCTAACCCCAAATGACAACATGACTAAGGTGAATTATAGTTTGGGGCAAAGGTGGCAGGAGAGGTAGGTGGGCATTTGGATTTAATTGGAGTTGAGGCCACCAGCTCTGTAGATAAATGTTTTTTTATTCTGAAGCAATTCAATGATTACAGCCAACATTCACACAAAGAAAAGTGCACCTGAGTTCAGGAAGGGGAGTGCTAGGATTATTTTTCAACCCAGTTGGTCTAAAGTCTTGCCTCACTCTTCTTGGTTTCCGCA
The DNA here is from genome assembly GCF_009761245.1 of Sapajus apella. Lineage (NCBI taxonomy): Eukaryota > Metazoa > Chordata > Mammalia > Primates > Cebidae > Sapajus > Sapajus apella. The sequence continues at coordinate 12,200,758 of NW_022436962.1, read as the reverse complement.
AGCAGATTCTGAACATGCTTTGAGCAAAGGGCTAGGGGTTTCCTGCCAAGCAGCTCCAGAGAGGCATCTACAAACCACAGCATTGAAGACATTTCCCAGAAGGCTTTAGAAGTACAAATCTCTTTAATTAAAATGGGAAAAGCCATAGTGAGCAAGGTGCGAGGGGATTGGCTGAGAGTGGAAGGGGAATGGGGATGAAGGGAAAAAAAGGAAGGAGAAAAAGCAATAAATATTTCACAAGTGTTTTCAAACACTGGCCGTCTAACACCCAGAGGAAAATGCCACTTGATGGATTATACTTTGGGTTAGAAAGTGAGGCTAATTCAATGTAATGAGAGGTGAATGGGACTTCAGGCCCTTATCCAACCACAAGAGACCCCTTACAAAAGAGTCTGCTCTTTCAGTCATTAATTTTTTATGAAGTTTAATAGGCCTGAGCCTGGAGACCTTCTGTGGTGTTGATTAGCTTCATATTTCTCTCATTAATGTAGAATCTGATTAGCTCTTATAAAAAGCATTTCATCTCAGGCGTGTGGCAACCACATTGTTCTGATATTAGGAATTGCATGTTGAATTCACCTGAGAAAAGAAACATCCCCAGGGACAAAGGCCCTGCCCTCTTGATGCCACAAAATGAGTAGCCTGGGAAGACCAACTGTCTCTCACATCTCACTGCCTACAGTAAGAAACTCTCAGCATCTGAACTGGGACAACCTTATTGGAGGCCAGCTGAGCTGGTTCACTGCAAAGAGAGCTGACTCCATAGAGCAGGCAGCAGCCACCATATGAATCAGGCTTTAATCGCAGAAGCAAAAAATGCTGTGAGTGATATAGAAAAAAGGGTCATTACAGGTACTAGGTTCTATGCTATCATAGGAGCTGGCTGAGCAGCCTGCTGCTGTGTCTGATGTGGGGCCTGAAGTTGCTCCAGGTCAGCCACACCAGCAGTCAAAAAGGAAAGTGGAATATGGACACACTGGAATGCCTCTCCGTTTTTCACTGCCTCCAACCTTGATGTCATGGCTGACCAGACCAGTGGAGATACCCATGCTCTTCATCATGAAAACGTTTACACAGTTGGCCCAAGACTCAGAGAAACTGAAGAAGGAGATCCAGCTGCTTCTCCAGGAGCTGCCCCATGCTAAGCAGGTGAGCCAGCTGACCAGCAGCAACGAGGAAGCTACCACGATGCCTGACACCCTGCCCATACTTCAGAGAGTAAAAATGGTCACTCCATCTCTGCCTTCCAACTCTCATGATTCTCTATGGCCAACACTAACCAAGAACCATACAGGGAAGGGAACTCTGGGAACTGTTCTGATGTAGCTGATTTGACACAGCACAGAGCCACCACAGCCAGTCCTAAGCAATATACACCAAAGAGAATGACTTGATACCAGTGGTAATCTCTGATATACAGAGAACAGATAAGTGTCACTCAGTGAAGACCCAATTCTTAAGACACACTGGGAAAATTTAGGCTGAAAGAATTATGTTCTCAGTAAATATCATAAGGTACCCATGACTACCCATGCCCAGAGAACTTTATTAAAAAAGAAAAAAAAAAAAAAAGGATTTATTTCAAAAGCCATACAGCATTTCCCTAGCCCATGAACCTTTCACTTTCTTTGATGCTGATTTCGTTTATTCTCCTCTGTATCTCCTCCCCACCCTCAGCTAAGGACTGATTCCTGCTTCACTGAGGAAACTGAAGTGTTTTGAACATCCCAGACTCCCACTACCATGACTAGTTTCCTAAGCACATCTGCACCCATCTACTGCCTTCTATTTGTATGTTCATCCTCATTGTGAAACCAGCGCCACCTCCTGATTCTCTCTCTTGCATGCATAAGGCTCCAGCAGTTTTTCCCATCTCACTTGCATCATTAGTTCTTTTCCCTCTCTACTTGATCATTGTCATCAGCTTATCAATAGGCTATTACTACCTCTTTTTGATAAAATAAGACTTTCTTTGCCACACAATATATCCATTGAATCATTCAGGGCATTTGACTTATAGTTTTCCATAGTCTGAATTTTGTTACAGTATATATATGGTGAAGTTCAACATTTTCTTTGTTCTCCTTTCCTGCAAATTGGCAGCTAGATCTATTGTCTTCATTACACTTATGTCTGATCCCTTCAACAAGACTCTAGGTTGTGGTGTATTCTTTCATCAGAAGGTACATAATGTCTATTTGTATCTTTTTGGTGATGTAAGCAGCTACTGATGTTTAAAGACCAGATACATGAATTCATAGATACAGAGATGGAGGGAAAATCTATAAATTAGAAGACGCTTAAAAGACATTTTTCTTTTTGAGACGGAGTCTCACGCTGTTGCCCAGGCTGGAGTGCAGTGGCACAATCTCGGCTCACCACAACCTCTGCCTCTGGGGTTCAAGTGATTCTCCAGCCTCAGCCTCCCAAGTAGCTGAGATGACAGGTGCCTGCCATCACAGCTGGCTAATTTTTGTATTTTTAGTAGAGACAAAGTTTCACCTTGCTGGCCAGGCTGGTCTTGAATTCCTGACCTCAGGTGATCCACCCACCTCAGGCTCCCAAAGTGCTGGAATTACAGGCATAAGCCACCGCGCCCAGCCAAAAGACATACATTTTTTAGTGAGCAAGACTGAACTATAGAGGCTAGGAATGCACAGTTGACTGATGCAACCATAGAGAAACACAAGGAGGTGATTACTACAAGATCAGGAAACTGGGTGGGGTTGTGGGTTGGAATAGGATGTGACACATGGAGAACCTTCTGGACTGGCTGGCAGAGTTCTATCTCTTGTTCTAGGTTGTGAGTTAAAGAATGTTCACCTTATAAGAATTCATTGTCATACATTTATTTTGTAAGATTTCTTTATCCCTCTTTTATTTTACAGTAAAATTTACCATTCTTTCTGTCTCCAGTTCCACACTGCCCATTCTCCATTAAACTAAATCAAATCAGCTTTTGCCCCCGCCACTTCCACGAAACTGCTCTTGTGTAAGTCATAAATTGCTTCCAATTGCTAAACGCATGGTCAAGTCTCAAGCCTCATTTTACCTGTCCAGCTTGTGGCATAGATGCTCAATCCCTCTTGCTTAAAATAATATCTTCACTGGGTTTTCCTGTAGCACCATACTCACTAGTTTTTTCAGTTTCCTTTTCTGATTCATTTTCTTCTCCATCACTTTACAAAGTTGAAATACCCAAGGCGTCAGTGTTTGGCTCCTTGTTTTCTCTATCGACATTCAATTCCTTGATAATCTTATCCAAGATTACCAACATTGCCATACCAATGACTTTAAATAATATTTACATACTGACAGTTCCCAAATGTGTGTATCTTTATCCTAGAACTTCAGACTAGAATACCCAGTGCCCTACCCAACACCTTTACTTGGACGCCTCATAGAATCTCAGTTTACCAGGTACCCAAGCAAACTTCTTATTTTCCTCTCCAAGACAGTTTCATGGCTCAGTTAGTGACATCCCCATGCTTCTAGTTGCTTAAGAAAAAATGTTTAGAGTCATCATCGACTTCTCTCTTTTTCTATTATTGGTCATTCAGTCTGTAAGCAAGTCCTCTTAGCACCAGCTTCAGAAAGTGTCTATGATCCAAGTACTTCTTTCCTCTCCTACAGCTATCGCATAGATTGAAACCACAGTTCTCTCTCTCCTGCCGTACCGCCATGCTCTCTGAGTAGTCTCTTCACTGTTCTTCTTGCCTCCCCATATTCTCCATACCGGTTACACTCAGGACAGCAGCCAGAGTTAAGTCCCTGCCTCTCTTATCTCAGCCTGCTTGGCAGTTCTTGAACGGGCTAGACACACTCCTACCCCAGAATTTTTCTTACTGGCTGTTTCCTCTGCCAGAAGTGCCCTTCCTCTAGGCACCCATGTGGCTCACCTCCTCACTTTCATTCAAGCCTTTTAATCAAATACCACCATCTCAAATGACGTTTTTCTCCGTAACTGTATTTATTTAGAGTTGATGATCACTCTAAATGTTTTTAATCAGAAAAGTTTTCAATCAGAAGAGAAAAGGAAGGTAGAAATTTGGAGTGAATAGGATGCTTCCTTGCAGTCATTCACTTAACAAATATATCCTGAACCCATGTTGTGAGTCAAGCAGTGAACAACATGTTAGGGATATATTGTGTACAAAACAATCAACAATCCCTGCTCTTGTGGAATTTTTCTATTGTGAAGAGACAGACCTCAAAATAGAATTTATAATCAGATTTCCAAAAAGCTGAAGAAAAAATAGATTTTAGTGACTTATATAGATGTTTTCACTAACCAATGCTTTGGGTTCTCTAATGATTTGGTCTGTGATCTCTGAGCTCACTTTTTCTGAAAGGCAAGCACACATTTAATGTGTATAGTACCCATGTGCATTACCCATGAAAATGTGTCTAAAAAAGATAAATTGGACACTATGATTGGATAGCGAGTTTATTTCAAGAAGTCATACTATCATACTATTAGTGAACAATATTATTAACTAACTTTAATTGCTAGTTATCTTTATTTTATATGATTCTTTTTCCAGTTTGAACACCAACTGCTTACATTTTAGTGTATCATTTGCTATCCTTTTTCCAAGCCCATAATAGCTGTTGTATATAATGGAGTCTGAATCAATATAAAAAAAAGTCACTGACTTGTGACAAGGATGCTGAATTTTGTGTCAGAACCAGACAGATAAAACCATATGACCAGAAAATGAAAGACATATACAGAGGGATCCGAGTATACTGCCTGGCCTCGCTACTACTCTTCCTAATAACAATCATGCCTATGTTTTGAATCTTCCAGAGATGTTTTCATCATCCCCCCACTTGTTGTTAATATCTAAGTTTAATCTTTAATCCACCTCTCTTTGGATTCTGCTTTCAGTTTAGATAAAGTAATGTTAACTGAAAGGCTGCCTATACCCCACACTACCCTGCCCTGATAGTGACTCAAGTGCCTACCTATAATCCATGGTTAATGAGGAAAGCTGAGAATAGGGAGATTTAATTTCAAATCTAAGGACTTATTTATTTTTTTTTTCTTCATGGATTTGTTAAACCAGGTATTTAAAAGGCTGAATAAAATTGGGGAAAGGATAATCACCTCCAACTTCTTGAAGCAAAAGCTCATGTATTCACTGCTGTAAGAAGAGGAAACCACATGGTTTTTCTGTTCATTTTTCATCCTTTAGCTAAGGAAAAGAAAGGGCTGAGGTTCTGAATTAGGCTTCTGATTCATGGCTATTTAATCTATTCCTGATTCTGCATTTACTTTGCTCTGTCTAGAAAGGATGCAGAATTTGCCATAACGAATGACCCAGGCAATTTCAGCTAATGGCCAAAATTGAAACCTTTGATAATCCCAGGTGAATAATGTTGTCTCAACAGACTGAAGGAGTCTTTTACCTGTCTGACACAATGATAGATGTAATTAGTTAACAGGGATAGTCAGGGGTTTTAGTGGAGGCATTAGCAGAGATTGCTCAGGTCATTCTTAATTATGCAAATTCCATCTTCTTCAGACAGAATACAAAAAAATAAAAAGAGTAAACACAGCTGGAAGAAAAGATTCCAGGGAAATTACTGAAACTAGGAAACTCCTGGAGAAGTGGTTATGCACCCCTTAGGCTAGGTAGGCAAAGAGGAAATAGCCACAGACAAAGGTCTTAACTGTGGGCAGCCCCCAGTGTTAGTCAAACCAAAAAAGACTGGATGTCTACTACGTATGCTTATCCAAAGACTTATGTCACCTTGAGCAGACATGACTGAAGGGAGAAATACTGCAGGTGGTTTCAAGCTCTTTCTAAGCAGCAGGCGTTCTCTCTGGGGAAGACAGACAAATAAGAGACTTAACACATTTAGAAGCAGGAGACAGAGAATGATGAAATGGGTGCCACAGGGTTGAATGAGAAAAGAAAGAAGAGGGACACGGAAAGAGCCTTCTCCCCCAGTTCTAAATTTGCAGTCCCCTTTGAATCCACCATGCTTTGACCTTCTTTGCCTTTCCAATTTGAGAACCTACATGCCTCCACCCTGCCTTCTAGCAAATAGTCACAGGCAGTGTCAGATCTGTGTGCAGGTGCATAATTCAACATGGCATAAAAAACAAAGGACTCCTTGCATCAGACGTGTTTATTTTTCTTGCAAGGCTTTGACACATCAATGGTTGTCACCCGTGGTTGAGCGAAATCTTGGCGTGAAATCAATTTGATGTCCTACCTCAAGCAGATTTCTTTAATGTCTCTGGATATGGCAAGAAGGGACTTGCATCCTTGAGGAGAGGCAACTGAATGACTAGGGGTCAATCACTGGGGCTTGATGAGGATCCAGCTGGTCCTTAAAAGCAGTCAAGAGAAGTGAGCATTTAGGCAGTGGCTCTTGATGGTTGGTTTGCAAAAGCTTCAGAGGACAGCACTGGGAGTCACTGATTATCCACCCTCTTTGCCTGTCACATGGGGTGTGTCCTAATTCTAGGTCCCAACTTTTTAGCCTCTCTCCTATGATTTTCTTTTCTTTCTGTAGCTTGAAGGAGGCAAACCAGTAAAACATTTTATTATTTTAGGGAACTCACAAAAGTTATTACAGCATGAAAATATAAATAAGTTTAAAAGGGAAAAATGTATGCTTGATAGATTACTGTAGGTGCAGTGAGAAGCGTGGGAAAATGGAAAGAGCATTGCTATTGAAGTTAAACTGCCTTGAGTTTAAATCCTGTCTCTATTCCTCTTTGCCAGCTACGTGGCCTCACAGAAGTTGCCAATCCTCCGAGACTAGGCCCCCTCATCTGTAAAATGGAGATTATAATGCCTATATGATGATTAAATGAGTTGGAGTTTCATACACATAGACCTTAAAGAGGCATATTTTTATGGTGGGAAATATTTTTGAAGTTACATCAGAGAAAAGACAAATCTTTCATATCCCTTGTTGGCTTTTTAAGAGCAAGAACACAATGCGCAATGTATTTTATACTGAAACCAACATACCTATGATTAATTTGTATGTATCCAAATCACATTCTTAATTCCCACTTTTAAGTCTTAAATAGAGATTAGCCTAACTGAGAATTTGTTTATGTAGTTAACAAAACAGAAATATACAAGAAAAGAGGGTAATTTAGAAGGTTGCCCCATGTTCATAAGCATCTACCTCCCAAATAGGCATCCTTATTGGAAAATTATCCAAACTGGACCCAGTAGATTTACTTAACAAACTCTTATATGGTTTACTGTGTGCCAGACATCTTCTCAAAGTGCTTTACAAATATTAAGCCATTTAGTTCTCATGATAAAACTAAACTGTAGGTAGGTAGATAATTACTGTACTTATTATTCCCATTTCGAAGAAAAGAGAACTGAAGAGCTAAGAGGTTATGTAAATTGAACAAGATCACACAGCAAATAAGTGGCAGAGCCAGGTTTTATACCCAGGGAGTCTGGCTCCAGAGGCCATAACTTTAACCTGTGGGCTGTGCTATGTCTTTTGTGTTAGCACTGCTCTGTGGTAAAGGATTTGTAGCACAGTCTACCAAAGTTTAAGTCAGCAAGAGTCTAAATGTGCCATGTTTCTATAATACCTTTCTAGGTATTATTGATCTGTACATGAGCCACTGAAGTAGACATGCTATATTAGGAGTTAAATTCAGCAAGGTCCAAACAAAAAACCTTAGTTATATTTTTATCCTGTACAAAGTAGCTGGGTCATGAATTGCCTAAAAGAGACGTTAAGAAGAAGAAGTTCCTGTTATCCTAAGAATTCATGAGAAAAATACATGGTATGTGTCAATTGTCTATAATTCGGTAGCATAAGTATGACCTTAAAATCACAATCTCTTTATTGATTTATTCACTAGAGAATCTGAGGATCAGAAAGGACTTAAGATGGCGAGGTTCTTCATTATATTTCCTTTCTTCTGCATCTATTTCAAGGAATCTCCAGTTAGGGTTAGGCCACTCCAGTAACTACAAGTTTACTGGAAATGGCTGTCCATCATTAGTTCCAAGGTGGTTCATGCGTTCCTTTTTAAAAAATAATAGTAATGGCTTTATTAAGACGTAATTCACATATTCTTTTAAAGTATACAATTCAGTGGTTTCTAGTATATTCACAGAGTTATACAACTGAGGTTCAGTACATGCTACCCCAAAACATGGCACCTTGGCATACTGAATACTTTACGCTGAAAGAATTTGAGATACCAAAACAGGAAAGAACTCTGGCTTTCTTCTGAACCCGCTTCCCCTAAAATGGTCATAGAAACTAGAATTTTCCTTTCCCTTCTTCTCTGAAGCAGATTATAAAACCTAGGAAGGTCACTCTGATCTCCCTTCCTTCTTCCCTGTAGACCTTCATGTAACAGGTGTCCTGCCCTATACTAGAAGGAAAGAATGTCACGCAGGGACACTAGGAAGAGCCTGAACCAATAGGCCTCAGAAAGATCTTCCCCTCCCTGTGTTTGTTAATGTTAGACCACACCCTTTCATCCTTCAATCATACATCTACATGACTGTCCACTCTTCATCAAACCGATACATAAAAATACATAACTGCCGCCTGTATTTTTAAAGGTGACTCATGTCTGTAATCACAGCACTTTGGGAGGCTGAGATGGGTGGATCCCTTGAGGTCAGGAGTTTGAGACTAGCCTGGCCAACATGGTGAATCTCTGTCTCTACTAAAAATATAAAAAAATTAGCTGGGCATGGTGGCACATGCCTGTAATTCCAGCCACTCAGGAGGCTGAGGCAGGAGAATTGCTTGAATCCAGGAGGTGGAGGTTGCAGTGAGCAGAGATCGCACCACTGCACTCTAACCAGGGTGACAGAGTGAGACTCCATCTCAAAAAACAAAACAACACAAAAATAGCTTTTCCCATCTCTTTGGATCTTCCTTTCTGAAGGCTCCATGTTATCTAAAACTTAGTAAATAAATCTGTATATTTTTCTCTTGTTAATCTTTTTTTTTTTTTTTATAGAGGTCTCTGCCATGAACCTAACAATAGGTGAGGAAATAAATATTTTCTCTCCTATATAACTTTCACTACTATCTAATTTCAGGGCACTTTTATCACTCCAAAAAAGAAAAACCCATTAACAATTACTCCCTGTCCTGTACTCCCTCCAGCCCCTGACAAACACCAATCTGCTTTCTGTCTCTGTGAATTCACCTGTTCTGGACATTTCATGTAAGTGGAGTCACACAATATTTGGCCTTTCATCACTGTCTTCTTTTACTGAGTATAATGTTTTCATGGTTCACTGGTTTTGCAACATATGTGAAATATCATTTTTTAAATTTCAAATTTCATTTCATTTTATCATTATTATTTTTAAGACAGAGTTTCCTGTTGTTGCCCTGAGCTGGAGTGCAATGGCACTATCTCGGCTCACTGCAACCTCTGCCTGCTGGGTTTCAGTAATTCTTCTATCCCAGCCTCCTGAGTAGCTGAGATTATAGGCACCTGCCACCATATCCAGCTAATTTTTGTACTTTTTTGTTTGTTTGTTTTTTTAGTAGAGATGGGGTTTCACCATGTTGGCCAGGCTGGTCTCAAACTCCTCCGCTCAGGTGATCCACCTGCCTCGGCCTCCCAAAGTGCTGGGATTACAAGCATGAGCCACTGCACTCGGCCTCATTTTATTTTTATTTATTATTATTAATTTTTGAGAGAGCTTCGCTCTGTCACCTAGGCCTAAGTGCAGTGATGTGGTCTCAGCTTACTGCAACCTCTACCTCCTGGGTTCAAGCAATTCTTGTGCCTCAGTCTCCCGAGTAGCTGGGATTACAGATGTGTGCCATCACACTTGGCTAATTTTTGTATTTTTAGTAGAGACTGGGTTTCACCACGTTGGCCAGGCTGGTCTCAAACTTCTGACCTCAGGTGATCTGCCCACCTCGGCCTTCCAAAGTTCTGGGATTACAGGTATGAGCCACTACGCCTGGCCTCAAATTTCATTTTAGATTCAGGGGCATTATGTAGTATAAAAAATATAAAAATATAAAAAATACAAGTTTGTTATGTAGTATATTGCATGATGCTGTGATTTGGGTATGGATCCTATAACTCAGGATTCCATAATTCATTTTTTTTTTACAATTTCAAATTTCATTTTAGATTTGGGGCATTATATAATACAAAAAATACATATAAAAAATGTAAGCTTGTTACACTGTGTATTGCATGATGCTCAGATTTGGGATATGGATCCCATCACCCAGGTGGTGAGCATAGCACCCAATAGGTAGTTCTTTGACCCATACCCTCTTTTTTCCTCCCCCATCAAGTAGTCTGCAGCATCTATTGTTTCCATTTTTTTGTTGTTGTTTGTTTTGAGATGGAGTCTTGCTGTGTAGCCCAGGTTGGAGTTCAGTGACATGATCTTGGCTCACTGCATCCTTTGCCTCCTGGGTCTCTGTTCAAGCAATTCTCCTGCCTCAGCCTCCTGAGTAGCTGGGATTACAGGCATACATCACCATGCCCAGCTAAAATTTTTTTTGTGTGTATGTATTTTTAGTAGAGACAGGGTTTCACTATGTTGGCCAGGCTGGTCTTGAACTCCTGACCTCATGATCCGCCCGCCTCGGCTTCCCAAAGTGTTGGGATTAGAGTCATGGGCCCCTGTGCCCTGCCTTTGTTCCCATCTTTATGTCCATGTGTACCCAATGTTAAGCTCCCACTTACAAGTGAGAACATGCAGCATTTGGTTTTCTGTTCCTGTGTAATTTGTTTAGGATTATGGCTTCCAAATGCATCCGTGTTGCTGTAAAGGACGTGATTTCTTTTTTTTTTTAATGCTGGATAGTATTCCATGTTGTATATGTACGATATTTTCTTTATCCAATCCACCGTTGATGGGCACCTAGGTTGATTTTACATCTTAACTATTGCAAAGAGTGCTGCAGTGAACATATGAGTGCAGATGTCTTTTTGGTAGAGTGATTTATTTGGTGACGATTTATTTTGGTAGAATAATTTATATTCCTTTGGGTATATACGTAGTAAAAATGCTTATCATCACTAATTGTCAGAGAAATGCAAATCCAAACCATGACGAGATATCATACCAGTCAGCAGGGCTAATATTAAAAAGTCAAAAAATAACAGATGCTGGAGAGGCTGCAGAGAAAAGGGAATGCTTATACACTGTTGTTGGGAAGGTAAATTAGTTCAGCCGTGTGAAAAGCAGTTTGGAGATTTTTTTCAAAGAACTAAAGCAAAGATACATTTGCCCCATTACTCAGTATACACCCAAAGTATCTCATTTCTTTTTAAGTCTAAATAATATTTCATCATATAGATATACTACCTTTTGTTTATCTATTCATCAGTTGATAGACATTTGGGTTTGTTCCTCTTCTGCTTTTTGGAAGTATTTGTGAAGGGTTGGTGTTCAATCTTTAAACAAATGGAAGGATTGACCATGAAGCTAGGCTCCTTCACTCTGTAGACCACTAATAACTTGAAGAGTGATGTGTGGAGCAGCAGCATCTGCACTCCCTGGGAGATGGTTAGAAATGCAAATCCTCAAGCCACACCCTAAATTTGTTAAGTGAGAAACTCAAAGAGTAGGTGAGGCTATGTTTTAACAAGCCCTTTAGGTGACTGTAATGCATGCTAAATATAGAGAAAAATACTTTAGAAAACTTTCAATGCTTGGTAGACTTGTCCTTCCCTGATTCTTTTAGGTCAAGTCCCTTTGTGATTTGGTTAACCTTCTTGTGTTTGAAAACAACTATGCTAATACACTTAATACTGTCTTCTTGATAAACATCACCAGTTCCTTAGGCAAAGCGTAAGGAGGAGTAGTATGGCCCAGAATAGGGCAGAAATCTTGTCTGTTTTCTTCCATGATGTATTTCAAACTCCTAGAATGGTACCTGGCTTATTGTATGTGTCCAATAAATGTTTATTCTGTGACTGAAAATATTATTGGCAGATTAGATTACTATGGTCCATTGTATTAGCAACAATTTTGGTTGGGAATGGCAGAAGTCCACTGAACCAGCTTAAAAAATTTATCATCTTACAGAACCAAGGAAATTCATTCAGGAAATAAAGTGTGAGGGGAAACTCGTAAGTCTCTCTGTACCTCTCACTTCCTCCTTTTTGCTTGCATTTGTAAATCTTTCTTCTCTAGTTCCCATAAAAGTGACCAGTTTTCACATCCCCAGAGCATACAGATGTTCTCAATAACATCAAGAGTGCCTGTTATTAAAACTTACCACTGGAGAGTTAAGTCAGATTAACTATACTAGCTTAGTCTCAATTCCAAATGCCCAAAGGTAAGACAAGATTCTGGATTGTGCAGCTTGAATTAGTGCCTTCCCCCAAATCATCTTTGGATTTGGTCAACGGTCTGGGCTGTCAGTGTTTGAACATGGCTGCCCCAACTCATTGTAACCATGCAGATAAGGGAAGGTGGCATGGAGCTAGAAGTTATTGAGAGGTATTAAACACACAAAAGAATAGATGTCTTATATCTTGAGTAATTAAACATTTTTGAGAAACCTACTTTGTGCGATGGTCTGAGGTACGAGCTTCAGGTAATACAAAGAAATGGGATTTAACCTTTGCTCTAAGGAGAGATAGAGTTTAGTTAGAGTCAGGACCTGAGCACAAGAAACTGAATCTACAATCCAAGTATGTATGGTCAGTGTGTGGCCAGGGTCAGTTAGTAGAATTCGTATCATCAACCCTAAAAGCAGCAGCCATAAGACATTCACTATAATATCCTCTCTGCCTGTACAATGGAGATATCATGAGTAAAGACCTTATCTACTGTTTTACAAGAGGTACTCAATCCCTTTAGTAGACGCTTCGGCATATTTTTATTATAGGTTTTTTATTAGGAACCACTTTGCAACTCCTGGGCTATGAGTATTTGTATTTTACAAATATTGTGATTCACAATTCAACTAAACAACCAAATTTTGAGAACACCTTTAACAACCATGCAGGACCTTCTGGTTTATAGCACACATGGCAACTGTATTCCTTGTTTCATTTTTCTGTACTTGTTTGGTACTTCACTGAATTTCCAGAGTTATTCAGGTCTTTAAACTGTAATACTGATATGTATATTTCCATATATTTTAAAATATTTTTATAAGTAGTCTGTTTTTGAACCACGATATAACCAAGGGACCAAAAAAAAAAAAAAAAGAAATAAAGAAAAGAAGAAAAAACTTCGTAATATAGAGTTCATAAGAGGCAGGGCCAGAGAAGATCTTATAAGCACATTTTGCCTGGGTCCCCTCTGGATTTTCACCATCTGTATTTGGACAGTGTCGGGGATGACAAATTAATTGGGATTAAGTTACTAGAAACCACTTTGTGAACATAATTTCATTTTTACCATTGATAAATATTTTTTGTTCAAAATAACTTTTTGTGCTATGCTATCCAATGTAAATATTATTTAGTAATCTGGGTAGTTACCCAAATATTTCGGTTCTTTTGTTGACATAGACATGACTGTAGTTTTCGAGGGCAATCATTCAGCAAAAGTGTTTAAGAAGGTTGCTGGTAAATAATAGATTTTGAAAGCTGTGGGGAATGCTTTTCTGATTTGGCATTTTCTATAGAGAGTTAGCTCAGCTGTCCAGAGCATCTGTGCCTGGTTAGCTCAGTTAATTAGAGCATGATACCGATGACACCAAGGTCACAGGCCTAATCCCCTAGTGGACTCCTTGAATTTGTTTCTGTGCCTTGACTGAAGACTGTACTCTTTGACATCTGCCTCAAACATGTTGGTTGTGCCATGTATGGGAGCCATTGGAAAGACTGTAAGAGCTATTACTAAACAGCGTCTCTGGGCCAGTCTTCCAAAGAATGCCCTCTGAAGGGCACAGGATGCCAATGGTTCACTTGAGCCAATTCACTTCTCTTTCTCTCTCTCTTTCTCTCTGAAAAATGCAGTACCTTTTTTCTCAAAATACACAACATTGGCCTCAAAATACACAACATTGGCCTCAGGAAGAGCTAGGTGAGACTGTGAATAAATCTGTGCAGTCCAATCTCCCTGCTGAAGAAGTGACTCGAAGCACAGACCATCTTTGTGGTGGGTCAGTTAAACCGGCTTTCTTTCTTTGCATGCAGAGAGGACAGTGCTTTCATTAAAGCAAAGCACCCACAATGTGGCTGGTTCCTGAGCTGGATACATGTGCTCTGGGATCATCAATCAATTCTCATTTGATTCCACAAAGCCCCTCTACTGAAAAACATCCAGGCCTCTCCCACCAATATGACTCATGGGACACTTCTGATTAATACCAATCAGGTTAATGGCTCAGCTATAGTTAATGGTACCTGCTCTGTAGCTGCAACAACAGGAATTAATAACAAATCCCCCATTCGTTTTTGCAAATCAGAGGAAAGATGCTAAGGGCCTGACAAGCTCTAATCTTTATGATTTAATGGAATCGTGTTAGAGTACAGAGACTGTAAAGATTGGGAAACTGAAAAAATTCTCTGTCACATCCCTGGCTTTAAAGATCTGAGCTCTTTCTAATACTCTGTCAACAGCTCACTGTCACTGGAGCTTTACAGGACAGGACAGCCCTGGTGACAAACCATCTAGAAAAAAGATACAAGTGCAAGTGGTTCATTAGTGCTGCTAACACACATGAGGCTTAATCTCTTTGGAGAGGGACACAACATTTAACAGGCATCTTATAATTATGAGCTGGAAAGTGTGTAAGGGAGATGATTCATTTTGTCTCTGATGGTGACATTTGCTGATTCAGTGTCACAGACACTCCAAATGCTGAAGCATTTGGCATTGGTCAGTCTCTGGGATAGGGAATTGGGGCTTTTGTAGCTAACTCAATTGTGTTCCATACCACCAAACATTAGCACAACTTGAAACTGGCTCCCACGAATCCCTAAAGTACTTAGCATTGGTGGTTTGTCATCAGTCAAGCGGGTTTGCTGCAGGGAAGTTTAGGATCAGGTTCGTCAATGCTGGTGGGAGAAGGAGGAAGCCCTACATGAAGATAGAGTCAATCCTAAGCTAGAGCATGTTGTGTGTGTGCGTTAATGGGGTGAATGGAAGTAGAGGAGGGAGCCAGTAAAGTCAGGCTTGATTTTAGCTGGTGCCACAATCTACATTTTAAGGGGTCCATATTGGACTCACAGCTAGTGGACCACAGTGAGAGTGGCCAGGATGTGGGAAAGCTTTAAGACAAATGCGTGGGAACCAGATGGCTTGATTTGGAGAAAATTCCCAGCTTTCAGCTAGGAGAAAAAGAAACAGAGTTCAGTCTATCAGGGGAGGAGATGAATGAAAACTAAGCAGATGTATAGGCTCACCACAGAATCTGGGATTCTTCTAGGAAACTAGAATACTGAAATTTGTTTAACACAAAGTTTAATACAAGTGGAGTTGGGAGAACAGTAGCATAGAGAACTGTTTGTAGAACAGGCACCAAGCACACTGACTGCAGGATCTATGATAATAAGGCTCATTATAGACCCAACCTGTAGGTGAAATACACCTTGCCCTGCTCAGTGGTGGTTTGGGCAGAAACAGTGAAAACAGAATATAAGGATAAAGAATGTCAGTGTGGTTCTAAAGAAGGCAGCAGTGGATAGCATTTGCAAAAGCTGCCTTGTAAGCAGTCTGTGTTTATTTTATTCTTATTTTCTTTAATGTAGACGTCTGGTTCTATAAGAATATAACCTTATTTTAGTACATCCCACAGGGTGATTAACATCACTCTGAGAACAAAGTGCATATTTGATTAAATCCCTTTGTCTTTACAAACTTGCTTTAATTCAGAACCACTTTTTTCCTGAAAAATTTTCTGGATATAATAGGCTCAGCCTCAAATGGTTGTTGGTGTGTCTCAAAGGCACATCAAAAGAAGATTTTGAAGGATTAGCTCTGTGCAAGGAATCCTCTTAGAAAGGCTGCAGAAGGCTAAGGATCAGCAGCAGGTTTATGGATCACTTTTACTGCCACTTCAGCAGGAATTTCTTCTATGTCTACTTCTCAAATGACAACTGGCAGACACAATCTGAACAGCCATCCTAAAAACTGAAGCTGATATACCATGTCCCAGTGAAACCGAGTCAGCATCCTTGATAGGCAGTTATAAATGGAGGTTTGTTTGGCGTATTATTCATTTGCCTGGATTTGGATATACCGAATATCTCCCTGCTCTCTCCACAATCCAGCTGCATAACAGCAACAGCTTTGGTAACTCTGCTAATGCCAGAAGAGAGAGTATATAGATTAAAGTCATCTTCTGTTAGCTATTGCAACACTCACAAATCTATATTTCTAATAACAGCAAATTTGAGGTGGGCTGTCCAATATTGTTGTCACTAGCTATATGTGGCTATGTAAATTTAAACTGAGTTTAATTAAATGACATTAAGAATTCAGTGTGACTAGGCGTGGTGTCTCACGCCTGTAATCCCAGCACTTTGGGAGGCCAAGGCGGGTGGATCACCTGAGCTCAGGAGTTCAAGACCAGCCTGGCCAACATGGTAAAACCCCATCTTTACTAAAAATACAAAAATTAGCCAGGCATGGTGGCACATGCCTGTGGTTTCAGCTACTCATGAGGCTGAGGTAGGAGAATCGCTTGAACCCGGGAGGTGGATGTTGCAGTGAGCTGAAATTACACCACTGCATTCCAGCCTGGGTGACAGAATGAGACTCCGTCCCCTCCTCCAAAAAAAAAAAAAAATAGAATTCAGTTTATCAGTCACACTGGCCACATTTCAAATGCTCAATAGCCACAAGTGGCTAGTAATTCCCATACTAGAAGGTACAGGAGAGCACATTTCCATTATCATAGGACATACTATTAGATGGCACTGAATCAGACCGAGTGCCCTTCATGTTTGTACTCTAGCACCTAGCACCTAAGGACAGTTGACTGCCTACTACTATACATCTGCTCAGCTGGAACAAGAATTCTGAGCTCAAATGTTTTCTACCTGCCTCTTTCTCCAGCCCTAAGTGATCTGTAACTCAGGCTTCCTTCCCAGCTGCTTCTACACAAACTAAAGGAATGCCTCCAAGTGCCTAGTTGAAAATGACTTTTCTTTCTGAAACCATTTTTGCAAAAATTATAACAGTGAAAGAATTCTGACCTTACCTACTCTATCCTGCCTTTAACTTCCAAAGTCCTTCCTGGGTGTGCGCCAGGCTAAATTCGAAAGAATTTTAGGGGAGAGTTTAAATGATAATAGCCTTTCCCAAAACTAAACTGCCTTGGTAAAATTAATGAAAGGCCACCAGGTTAAGGTGAGAGGAACCTGAATTCTGCAAAGATGTAGATGTAGTTAAATGACAACCATCTTTGTTCTGGAAGTCAAGATTTGCAAATTTCCCCAAGAGAGGAAAATGGAGAAACATTGTGATAATTGTACAAAAGATTCACTCATTTGGCTCCACTTAATCAACAAACGGGGAAGAAAACTGAAAAGAAAACCAACATGGATAAAACCCCTCAATGGTCCAGGTATCTCATAGCAACTATATGAGGTAGATTTTTATTTTCCACATTTTTTTTTTTTTTGAGACGGAGTTTCGCTGTTATGTGCAGGCTGGAGTGCAATGGCATGGCCTCGGATCACTGCAACCTCTGCCTCCCGGGTTCAAGTAGTTCTCTGGCCTCAGCCTCCCAAGTATCTGGGATTACAGGCATGCGCCAACACGCCCAGCTGATTTTTGTGTTTTTATAGAGATGAGGTTTCACCATGTTGGCGAGGCTGGTCCTGAACTCCTGACTTCAGGGAATCCACCGTCTCAGTCTCCTAAAATGCTGGGATTACAGGGGTGAGCCACCGAGCCTGGACCTATTTTCCACATTTTGGAGAAAATTAGGAATTAAGATTCAGAAAGGTAAGGTGATTTGTGCAAGGCGACAAATCTGCTAGTAAGAAGCAGAGCTGATATTTTACAACTAGTCTTGTTGTCCTTCAAGCACATAAACCCTTTCTATTACTGCAGAGGACTTTGCAAAACCTGGGCGGGCTGGAGATTCAAGCTCTATATAGAAAGGAGGGTCTTCAGCAGGGAGTCATCCTGAATCTAGGAGTCCATTTCTATGCCCTGTGACAAAGGAACTGTGAGTACTTGCACAAGCTTGAAGGGCATTTTCAGGCCTAGGGCTACTACTTCTGCTAGTCCCTGGGCTACTCAGGCAAGTGACATTCAGGAAAAAAGAGGGAGGAGAGTATCTTTACAGGTTGTAAAGTATAGTTTGTTGACTTTGTAAAATGCTTTTTGTGTTACTTTGTTGTTAACTACACTGCAGGCTAATCCAGGACATGGTCTTAGGGGCCTGTCTGGCACAGAATTCTTTCCAGTACAGGATACTACCTTCTTTCTTATTAGTTTATCTTTAAGTTAGGGCATGGACATTGACATAATTAGTTCTTGGATGGAATTAGTTTTGTAGGTTTCTGATTGTGGGATATCCCCACAATATGAAAACGAAGGTTTCCTCATTTCACAGACATTTCTTTTCTTTTTCTTTTTCTTTCTTTTTTTTTTTTTTGATATGGGTCTCGCTCTGTCACCAGGCTGGAGTGCAGTGGCATGATCTTGGCTCACTGAAACTTCTGCCTCCCACCTGCCTCAGCCTCCAGAGTAGCTGGGACTACAGGCACGCACCACCACACCCAGCTAATTTTTGTATTTTCAGTAGATACAGGAATTCACCATGTTGGCCAGGATGGTCTCAATCTCTTGATATTATGATTCGCCACCTCGGACTCCCAAAGTACGGGGATTACAGGAGTGAGCCACCGCACCCAGCCATCACAGACATTTCTGACACTACTCTTATAGGCAGTTCAGTAATTTTCAGTTTTTTACATGCACTTCATATGGTTCTCACTAATGTCTTGTGAGTGGATATAATCATTCCCTTTAAACAGGTGCACAAAACAAGATACAGGTAGTTAAGGGGACTATGTAAAATTACAAAGAAAGTCAACCAAGGCTTCTGGTTTCTGAAACTTTTTTTCCCCCCAAGAGCAATAGGAAATAAAGAAAAAGATAAACTGAAAATCAAGATCTGTGTCCATCACATTTGTCCTCTTTTTCTTCTTTCCTATTTCTTATTCTTGGCTTGGAAGTCTCTAGCTTTCAAGCTGTGAAAGTTATTGGTTGAGGATCGAAAGTCTTGTGATGAGAAATACACTTCAGAGTGACAAATGTGACAGAAGACATAGAACATGGAAACCAGTGTTTTGCCGCCAAGCATTAACATGCCTTCAGGAAACTGTTAGATAAGGGAAACAAGCCAATCAGTCCACTCACTGATTCATCGACAGAGAGGCAAACCCAAGGTTTTGCCAATTGATTTTTCTCCCCAAATTTGAAGGCCATTGTGGTATCAGGTTTTCTACTGTTCAAGTTAAGAAAAGAGAAGAGGTGCAATATTGTCTGGTAAATGATAAAAATAATATTTTATAAGAATCCATCCAGTAAAATCCAGATTCTCTTCCACAATTAAGTAAAACTAAGGCACATTTGGGGAACGAAATTGATCTTCTTATTCATATTCCTTAACTTGCCAAGCCAACAGTTGAGAGCACTTACAAAACTTAAATGCAAGCCAGAACTATTAAGAACTACTACTAATAATTAGTATTTTGAATAAAAGATTTATCCATCCAGCAAATGTTTAATGACCTTCTATTATGTGCTTTATGTCCTCTGTGTGGTTACCTTATTGACTCTTTCACAAAAACCAAGCCACATAGAATAATTTAAACGAAGATGTGAACATTTTCTTTTCCTCAGTGTGGATTATCCAGATAATTGCTTCAACACTTCACTCCATGGCACCTTGCTGATAAAGCTTTAATTATATTGGAAGACCACAGGTGTAAGAAAATGCAAACTAAAGCTATACTCTCCCTAGATGCTCCCCAAGAGGGAAACCCCCTACAAACTAGAAAGAAATGAAGAATCATCTTACATTAAGAAATTTGCCTTCAGAGGACCAGGACTACTGAGAAACCCTTTTACAAAATTTTCCAGGATGGCACTAGATCCATTAATTACCTAATCCTCACATGCCTTATTAGTCCTCTTACAACCCTTCATGTGCTTCTAATTCCCATATCCTAAAGGCCTTAGAATTGGGGCTAAAGTCTGTTGGTCCCAATTAGGTCCACATGTGGCATATTGTGCTGCAAGTCTCTGCAGCGTATTTACACTAATTATGAACATTAATTATAGTGGAGCCCTGGGAGCTTAAGGCCCATTCCAAAGTCATGAGTGAAGCTAAGCAGAGTTTACAGGAAGGCACAAGCAAGGCAAATCCAGATCCCATGGAGTAAAGAAGGAGAGAAATAGACAGAGAAACAAGCAGAGAGGCAAGGATGACTAAGAAAGGAGGAGGCTTGAGCACAAGAAACAAAGCAGATGCCCACATCAGTTTGCACCTGTGGGGCACAAGATTAGGGCTACACATTAGCCAGCAGCCGCTGAAATCTTCCCTAAGGTCAGAATTGGTCTCAAGAGACTGGCATGAGGCTGTCTGCAGGTGGGAGGTTGAACAACCTTAGCTGAAAGGACATTAGAGTTTAAGGCTGGAATCAACAGAGCTATACTACGACATCATTAACCTATAAAGATATTTTTAAATAATATTCGTTCATTCACCCATGACTGCACATAATGTGCTAAGTTCTATAGTGAGTAACTGTTGCTAACATTTATTTTGTGTTTGTAACATGTCAGATACTATTCTATTCTGAACATTTTACATGTATTTACTTTGATTTTCATAACATGTAAGAAATAGTATCCCCATTTTATGGATGAGGAAAGTGCAGTGCAGGAAATCTACTATATAGCTTGGTCAGGAATGCAGCTAGCAAGTGTCCAAGTATCCAAGTGTCTTTGGAAGTCAGGTTCCAAATCCAGATGTCCTACACTAATTATCACACACTAATGAACACCATGTAATTCTGCCTCAACTCAATATTAAAAAGTAAGTGGAGGCTGTGGGCAGTGGCTCACCCATGTAATCCCAGCACTTTGGGAGTTGGAGGTGGGCTGACTGGGTAAGCTCAGGAGTTTGAGACCAGTCTGGGCAACATGGTGAAATGACGTCTCTACAAAAAATACAAATATTAGCTGGGCAAGGTGGCACATGCCTGTAGTCCCAGCTACTTGGGTAGGCTAAGGTGGGAGGATCACTTGAGCCTGGCAGGTTGAGACTGCAGTGAGCCATGATTGCACCACTGCATTCCAGCTTGAGTGACAAGCGAGACCCTGTCTCTAAAAACAGGGAGAGAGAGAGAAAAAAAAAAATAAGTAAATGGAGCATAATCTCAGCCATAAAGGTATCCTTGATCTAGAAGATTTATTTATCAATAATTATACCACATGAGCCTGGCACAGAGGCCTGAATGATGCTAGATCCTATTGTTTATGTCTAAGTAGGGGCGTTGCTCTTTCTTTATCTTCATGGAAAAGTTTTCTTTCTCTATCAGTATTCTTACTGGCATAGAAGTATAGTATAAAATCTCCCAATATAAAATAAAATAAAATCTTTTAATCCTCTGTCTGCTTCTAGCTGCTGCCCCTGTTTTTCTGCTTCCCTTTATAAAAACAAAACAAGGCTGGGTGTGGTGGCTCCGACCTGTAATTGCAGTACTTTGGGAGGCTGAGGTGGGTGGATCATCTGAGGTTAAGAGTTCGAGACCAGCCTGGCCAACATGGTGAAACCCTGTCTCTACTAAAAATACAAAAAGGAGCTAGGCATGGTGGTGCACACCTGTAGTTCCAGTTACTCCAGAGGTTGAGGCATGAAGATTGCTTGAACCCGGGAAGCGGAGGTTGCGGTGAGCTGAGATGGTACCATTGCACTCCAGCCTGGGTGACAGAATGAGACTCCATAAAAAAACAAATAAAACCAAACAAAACAAGACAAAATAGAACAAACAAAAAAGTAAAAACAGTCTGGGAAGGGTGGCCTTTATTATCTCACTTCTCATTCCCTTTTAAATCCATTTTAATCAAGTTACTTGCTCTACCATGCTTAGGAAATAGCACTTGTTGAGGTCACCAAAGATTACCATGTTTCCAATTCCAGTGGTCAATTCTTAATCCTCCTCTGTATTTCCTCTGTAGCATTTGACATGGCAGATAACCCTTTCCTTCTCAAAATACTTTCTTTCTTGCCTTGGTAGAAACTACACTTTACTAATTTCCCTCCTTCCTCACTGGATACTCTGTTTTGGTCTTCTCCACTAAAATGGCCCAGAATTCAGACCTCAGACCTCTTCTCTACTCTTGACACTTTTACTATGTCATCTCAATGTTTCTCATGGTGGAAGTACTTGCCACATTTCATCAATCTCAGACACAAATGGTTTCACCTTTTTACATCTCTGAATCAGAGTGCATCATGGATGTCTGGTAAACAACTTAAAATTAAGCTGTCCATAGAGTATAATGGATTTCTAGTTTTCAATCACACCCGCTTCCTCCCAATATTAAAAAAATTACATCACCACTCATGAGTTGTTCAGGCCAAGCATCTAGAAGTTATCCTTGATTCTTCCCTTTCTGTTATACTTCATATTCAATCCATCAAAAATTCTGTCATTTATCTTAAACTCTACCACTTAATACCATCTCTACTGCTACCACCCAGATCTGAACTATCACCATTTCCTATTTCTATTTTTGTCTCACATTGGAGAACCTGAAGTGATTTTCTGAATACAGAATTAAGGTTATCGTGCTCTCTTGCTCAGCACCCTGAGAAATAAAACAGCCATAATAATAATAATAACAACAATAAAAACAACTCAGTAGATGGACTCAATAGCAGAATTCAGAGGACAGAGAAAAAAAATGAACTTGAAGATCAAATAGTAGAAATTATCATTATCCTATCTGAATATCAGAGAAAATAGGCTGAAATAAAATAGTGAATAAATTTTCAGGGAACTGTGGGACTTTAACAAATGCTCTAACTTTGGTATCAGAATCCTGAAAGGAGAGGAGATACTTAGCAGGGCTGAAAAATTACTAGGAGACTAGATGAAATAATGACTGAATGCTTCACAAATTTGGCAAAATAACAATGACAGATTCAAGAAGCAGAGTAAACTCCACACAAGATAAACTGAAAAGTAGTCCAACCCAGATATATGATGGTCCAACTGCTGAAAACCAAATAAATAAAATATTGAAAGCAGCAAGAGAGAAGTGACACTTTACCTCTAAGGGAAGAACAATTTGGATAATAGTGGATCTCTCATCATAAATCATGGAGGTCAGAAATAATTTGCACACTTTTCAAGTGCTAAAAGAAAAAGAAAACTATGAAGTCAGAATTCTATATTCAGCAAATATATCTTTCCAGAAGAAAGGGAAGATCAAAATATTATCAGATGAAGGAAAACTAAGAGAAATTTTCACAAGTAGGCCTGCCTTAAGAAAATGATAAAGGAAGTTTTCTAAACAGAAATAAAATGATAAAAGGAGGAATCTTAAAACATTAGGAAGAAAAAAAGAATTAACAGAAAAAGTAAAAACATGGGCAAATACGATTTTCTTCCATCGAGTTTTCTAAATAATATTTAACAATTCAAGCAACAATTTAACAGTCTGAGGTATTTCTAAATATGTGTGGAGGAACCATTTAAGACAATTATAATTGGGGGAAGATAAAAAACCATGAAAGGGAATAAGATTTCTACACCTTACTTGCATTGGTAAAATGTCAACACCAGTAAATTGGGATAAGTTATTTGTATCTAATATAATACCCGGAGCAGCCACTAAAAAAGGTAAACTTTAGAACAGCTCAAAAACACTATAGATAAATCCAAATTTAATTCTTAAAATGTTCATGTATCACACAGAAAAGCAGGAAAAAGAAAAAGAAGCAAAAGGTCTACATACAGAAAGGAAGAAATAAAACTCTTCCTATTTGCAGATAATATGATCATCTACATCCCAAGAAATATATTTTTAAAATCCTAGAACTAATAATGAGGTCATAGAATGCAAAGTCATAGAATACAAGATAAACATAATAAAAATATGTAAGTGTAAATATAACAAAACATATACAGGACTCATATGCTGAAAATTATTATTGCTGATGAAAGAGATCAAAGATTTAAATACATGGCATAATATACCATTTTCATGGGTTGGAAGATACAAGATAGTAAAGATACCAATTCTCCACAAACTTATAACATGTTTAACATAATTCCTGTCAAAATTCTAGAAGACTGTTTTGTAGATATAGACAAGATTATTCTAAAATGTATATGGAAAGATAAAAATAGACAAAGAAAAACAAAAGAAGATACAAACAATTTTGTAAATGAAGACAAAAGCTGGATGAAACTGACTTCAAGTTAATCAAGAGAGTATGACAGAGGAATGGGTGCATAGATCAATGGAACAGAATAGAAAACTCCAAAATAGACAAATGTATCCAACAAAGTGCAAAAGCAACTTAATGGTAGAAGATAGTCCTTTCAACAAATAGTGCTGGGAAATTGGACATAAAAAAATGACCTTGACCTGAACCTCACACCTTTTACAAAAATTAGCTCAATATATCACAGACTTAAAAGTGGATATATGCCTATAAAACTTTTAGAAATAAATCCAGGAGAAAATATTTGAGATCTAGAGCTTGGCAAAAAGTTTGTAGACTTAACACCAAAAGCACAACCTAAAAAAGAAAAAAAAAAACTATACTTCTTCAAAATTACAAACTTCTATCTGCAGAAGGTATTAAGAGGATGAAAAGAAGAGTGGTAGATGGAAAGAAAATATTTCCAAAGCACATAGCCATCAAAGGCTAATACATAGTATGTAGAAAAACCTCTTAAAAATCAAGTTAAAAAAAAATCTAGTTAGAAAATGAGTAAAAGACATGAAGACATTTCATTGAAAAGAATGTATGGGTGTGGCCGGGTGCATTGCCTTGCGCCTGTAATCCCAGCACTTTGTTATGCCGAGGCAGGTGGATTGCCTGAGGTTGGGAGTTTGAGACCAGCCTGACTAACATGGAGAAACCCCATCTCTACTAAAAATACAAAATTAGATGGGCGTGGTGGCCCATGCCTATAATCCCAGCTACTTGGGAGCCTGAGGCAGGAGAATCACTTGAACCTGGAAGGCGGAGTTTGCAGTGAGCCAAGATGGTGCCACTGCACTCCAGCCTAGGCAACAGAGCAAGACTGTCTCTACCAAAAAAAAAAAAAAAAAAAAAGAGTAAACATGTAATTTCCATACATCCCAGCAATTACTCAACTTACTTCATAGAAATGAAAACATATATTCACATAAAAATCTGTACACGGATGTTTACAGTAGCTTCTTTCATAAGATCACAAGTCTGGAAGCAATCCAGATGTTTCCTGACAAATGAATAATTAACCAAACTGTGGTACATCCATCCATACCATAGACTACTACTCAGTAATAAAAAGGAATAAATTACAAACTATTGTATGTGGAGCAATTTGAATAAGTCTCCAAAGAATTATACTTAGCGGAGAACACCAATTTCAGAAGATTGTCTATTTTATGATTTCATTTACATAACAAACTTGAAATAACAAATTATGGAAATGGAGAACACATTAGTGGTTGCCAGAGGTAAAAGACTAGGAATTGGGGAGGAGGGAAGGCTAGGGAAGTGAGAGAAAAGTGGGAGTGGGTGTAAAAGGGCAACATGAGAGATCGCTGTGATGATGAAAGTATTTTGTCCCTTGACCCTATCGATATCATCACTGTGATATTGTACTATAGTTTCACAAGATGTTACCATTGAAGGAAACTGAGTAGAGGATACATAGGATCTCTTTTTATTATTTCTTTAAAATGCAAATGAATCTTCAATTATCTAAAATGTTAATTAGAAAGATAATTGTCTTTTTGGAAAAGGAACATTAGTGGAAAATTTTGCATAATCTGAATAAATCTATAGTTAAGAGTAATGTATCAATGTTATTTGTTAATTTTGACAAATGTACTATAATTGTGTGAAAGGCTAACATTAGGGGAAATTGGGTAAAGTGTATATGAGAAATCTGTTTCATTGCAACTTTCTTGCAAATCTAAAATTATTCCAAAATACTAAGTTTATTTTTAAAAAACTTAATATTTAAAAAATTTAAAACAACAATAATGTATTGTAGAGTTTGTAACATATATAAAAGTAAAATGAATGACAACTATACAGAAAGGATAGAAGGAAGAAATGGGTGCATTCAGTTGTAAGCGTAAAACATTATGTAAGTAGCAGTATAATATTTTTTGAAGGTAGACTATAGTATATAAAAGGTAAACACTGTAAACCCTAGAGCAAACACTGAAACAAAAAAGTTTAGCTAATCAGCCAATAATAAAGATGAAGTAGAATTTAAAATATGATCCATCTAAAAGAAGATAGCAAAACAAAACAAAAAATGGATAAGGCTCAACTAGTAAACAAATAATAAGATAGTAGATTTAATGGTTAACCATATGAATAATTACATTAAATGTAAATGGCCTAAGATCAAATTGAAAGGCAGAAATTGTTAAGACACGATGAAGTGCTGTCTGACCCTCATTTTATTATTTTTTTCTTTTCAAAAATAAGGTTTTTATTCAATTAAGAAAGGAATTTTTGTATATTTTAATTTTATTTTTATTTATTTATTTTTGCTTTAAGTTCTGGGGTACATGTGCAGATCTTGCAGGATTGTTACATAGATATGCACATGCCATGATGGTTTGTTGCCTTCATCCCCCCGTCATGTACATTAGGTATTTCTCCTAATGTTAGCGTTCCCGCATCTCTCTACCCACTGCCATCCCTCCCCTAGCCCACCACACCCCAACAGACCCATGTGTGCTGTTCCCTTCCCTGTGTCCATGTGTTCTCATTGTTCAATACCTACTTATGAGTGAGAACATGCAGTGTTTGTTTTTCTATTTTTGTGTCAGTTTGCTGAGAATGATGGTTTCCAGATTTATCCATGTCCTTGCAAGGGACATGAACTTATCCTTTTTTATGGCTGCATAGAATTCTATGGTGTATATGTGCCACATTTTTCTATCCAGTCTATCTTTGACGGGCATTTGGGTTGGTTCTAAGTCTTTGCTATTGTAAACAGTGCTGCATTGAACATACATCTGCATGTGTCTTTATAATATATCCATTTATAATCCTTTGGCAATATATCCAGTAATGGGATTGCTGGGTCAAATGGTATTTCTATTTCTAGATCCTTGAGGGATTGCCACACAGTCTTCCACAATGGGTGAACTAATTTACACTCCCTCCAACGGTGTAAAAGTGTTCCTATTTCTCCACATCCTCTCCAGCATCTGTTGTCTTCAGATTTTTTAATGATTGTCATTTGAACTGGAGTGAGATGGTATCTCAATGTGGTTTTGATTTGCATTTCTCCAATGACCAGTGATGATGAGCATTTCTTTTAATTTTCTAATTTTTTTTTTAATAAATAGAGGCAGGGTTTCACCATGTTGGTCAGGCTGGTCTTGAACTCCTGACTGCAGGTGATCCACCTACCTTGGCCTCCCAAAGTGCTAGGATTACAGGCGTGAGCCACTGCACCTGGCCGATGAGCATTTTTTCATGTTTGTTGGTCACATAAATGTCTTCTTTTGACAAGTGTCTGTTCATATCTCTGCCCACTTTTTGATGGGGTTGTTTGTTTTTTCTTGTATATTTGTTTTAGTTCTCTTGTACATTCTGGATATTAGCCCTTTGTCAGATGGGTTGCTTGCAAAAATTTTTTCCCATTCTGTTGGTTGGCGGTTCACTCTAATGATTGTTTGTTTTGCTGTGCAGAAGCTCTTAAGTTTAATTAGATCCCATTTGGCTATTTTAGCTTTTATTGCCATTGCTTTTGGTGTTTCAGTCATGAAGTCCTTGCCTATGCCTCTGTCCTGAATGGTATTGCCTAGGTTTTCTTCTAGGATTTTTATGGTGTTAGGTCTTCTGTTTAAATCTTTGATCCATCTGGAGTTAATTTTTGTATAAGGTATAAGGAAGGGGTCCAGTTTCAGCTTTCTGCACATGGGTAGCCAGTTTTCCCAACACCGTTTATTAAACAGGGAATCCTTTCCCCATTGCTTGTTTTTGTCTGGTTTGTCAAAGATCAGATGGTTGTAGATGTGTGGCATTACTTCCGAGGCCTCTGTTCTGTTCCACTCTGACCCTCGCTTTAAACAGAAAAACATAAAAAGACTTAAAGTAAAGTGATAGAAAAAATAAACTATACCTTGAAGACATTCCACATTCCAAATTTAAAAGATATTTGTCACATACATAAAAATTAGTGATCAGAATACATAAAACACTCCTTTAAAGAGTAAGGTAAAGACAGTTGAAGAAAAAGATAGAACATATATTTAAACAGATTAACAAGAGCAGAAACATGAATGTCCAGTAAACACATGAAAAGTTTCAGTTCAATTTCATTTGGAATAAGAAAATATAAATTAGAACCAGAAGGTGTAAATTAAAACTGGAATGTGGGGAATGTAAATTATCATTCAGTGCTGGTGACTACAAAAATTGGCACTGTGGAAGGCCGTCTGGCATCACCAACATAATCAAGGATAGGAATGCTTTATAGCCCAGTGACTCCACTTCTGGACATGTTCTCGCATTATGTACTCATGTAGCTATCTACGTACACAAATGCTTATTGCAGCATTGTTTTTGACAGAAAAATTGAAAACAACTTAAACATTACAAAAAAGGGATAAACTGTAGTTTAGTCATACAGTGGAACACCAGCAGTTAATAAATTTCATGTGTCTATAGCAACAGGAATTAGCTTAAAAATATATTAAATGAAAAAAAAGCAAGCTGTTTACAAATACAGACATTTTATATATAAACTGTGTTTACAAATGTAATTTATATGTATTTTAAGTATACAAAGCATTATCTATTGATTATAGAATTATCAATACCTAGTAAAAATATGAAAGCATGATAATGATATGTCACCAAATCCAGAATACTGATCACCCACAATGAGGGGGAAGATAAGTGAGAATGAAGAGGAAGGGAAGGAGTGTGGGAAGCCTTTAGTTACGTTGCAGCTTTAAATTTCTTTGAAAATAAGAAATGCGAAATGACTAGGTTAGCGTTTGACAAATTTTGATAATGTGTTTATTTGGTTTCTTATATTATTTTCAGTATTCTTTGTTCATTCCCATTTTTTTCTTAATTAAATAAACAAAACTCAAACTGAGGAGGTTCTTTAAATATCTATGCAGCCTGGTTTGGCTGAAGTTCTGGTTAAAGGGTATGGAAGTGCTCTATGGTTTCCAGTGAGTTGAGGGTTGGACCTTTGTCCTATAAATCGGTGTTGGTGGTAATGGCTGCTGTTGCTTGTTTCTGGGCTCCTTAAGTCCACACTAGGCTTCCTTAGCCTTGCCCATACCTCTGTAAACAATCTCTACATTAAATTCCTTTGGCTGAACCATCTGAGTGAAATCTGAGTTCTTGCCATGACCCCACCTGCTTTCTCTGTGAGGGTGTTAAAGAAAGAGGACTTAATATTTTCATATCTTTTACAGAACATAGGGTGGAATCACTAGAAAATCCTGCTTCTAGGAAAGCCAGGCTCAGAAAAGAGTTTCTCTTCCCACCTTGCACACCTGACTTTGGATAGAGTCATTTTTTCACACCACAAAAAGCCAGAAAACAGTAGCAAATCAGAGCTGACTTTTCAGCCAGCTTCCAGGGATAGAATCCCAACCCTGCCATTTATTAATTGAAATGTTGAGGGAAATTACCTAACCTCCCTGCTCCTCAATTTCCTCATCTAGAAAATGGGGCTGTAACACCGACCTTAGTGTGAAGAAGAAAGGACACACAGCATGTGCAAAGTGGTCTCTGAATAGCCTGACTTCCAAGCAGTTGCCAGCCCCAGATCAGTCCTGTGGCTGGTATTCTCTCTTCTCTTTCTTCCCTTACTGGCTGCTTTGTCTCTGATCAGCCTGATTGTCTGCTTCCTCTATACAGAATCTCCTAAAGGAGCCAGCCTTGTAATAATAACAACAAACAAGTTAGGAAGAATTACCCTCCCATCTCTCTTGTAAATGTCGACAGGTTCCGTCGTTATATTACAATCCCAATTAAAGGGAAATTCCCCACCAAGCCATAAACCTAAAATGAAAAAAACCCTATAGGGAAGAATAAGCCTCTTCCGTGAACAAACCTGCTATTTATCCTTTTTTTTGTCACTGCTTATGTGCGCTCAAATCCCCGCTGAATGAATCCTGCAAGCTGATGAAGAAGCAAAGCTGAGGGCATCCATCGGTGGGTCTGTCAAGACTTTACTTGTAATGAGCCTCCCATGGATTTGATTATTATTGGATATTAATTATTAATGGTATTTCCTGTAGGAGGCCTGTGTGGGCTTCTTTCCCCCCAACCTCTATTTTGAACTGGAATTAAAAAATAACCAGAAATCTCCCCCAGTGGAGCAGGGAGAGGAAAAAGAGAAAGGAATCCAGGGAATCCCTCTGCTAGTCTTTCACCACTGGCATCACTTGAAATTC
Source organism: Sapajus apella (assembly GCF_009761245.1). NCBI lineage: Eukaryota > Metazoa > Chordata > Mammalia > Primates > Cebidae > Sapajus > Sapajus apella. The sequence continues at coordinate 12,170,195 of NW_022436962.1, read as the reverse complement.
TGGGGCTGTTCTCATAATTAAGAGTAGGAAGCAGCTCTGCGCTTAGCCTCCTCCCATCCTCCAGCTGTAACTCCTCTCTCAAAACTACAAAGGAGAAACAAAGCACCCTTCTGCCTGACTCCTCTCCCCCATCACCACTCTCCAGTTCTAACCTTGTCTTCTTTGGCAATTAATTTCCTCTGATGGTTATGTTAATTTTTATGGCTTCCTAATGATCAGAAATATTTGGCAGATTAACATCATTTAACTTCCCTCTCCCTGGGGGCACGGAAGAGACAGGGGGGTAGCTAAATGGTAAGAAACAGCTGGAAAAGCCAAGGGTGAAAATCAGAATTCTGTGCCAAGCATGTCGATGGGACAGTGAAAGATGGACACCCAGAAAAGCCTGGAGAAATTAAAGCCAAATTAAGAAATAATAATAAGGCTGAGAGATCAGAAACATAGCCCTGCCCGCCCCTCTTGTGTGTTTATCCTTTATACACTGTTGACAGTCCATATGTTGCTTCCTAGCAATGTTTTAAAGATGGCTACACCTGTCAGGGTATCTGGGAGGTAAAGACAGAGCAGATGTTGAGATTTGTGCCATGGAAAAGAAAAATTCATTTTGTCTGGCAAAAAGTGGCATGCTCCTGTGCGTCCTGAAGGGGTCCCTCCGCCATTGCCACTCTCCCCTTTTCCATAAAGCAATGGGCCCTGCATGGTGCCGCAGATGGAAAGATGGAATTAATTTTACTGGCGTTCAATCAAAACAGAATAATGTGTTTAATATCCCTGCAGTGTAAGTGAAAGGGAGAGATTTATGAACTCCTGGGAGGCAAGAGATTCCAAGCAGTGCTTTGATATCTCCTCATATGTATAAACATAGAATTGCAGTGGAAAATATGGATAAATGCAGGTTAAGATCCCCGCCCCCTCCCCCATGTTGCTGCTTTAAGTTCAAGCCTTTTTGACAAAGGGGTGGCACTCATCAAGAGAACAGCTGAATTAACACAAAGGTAGTCAGGCACCCTGAGCTTAATCTCAGACTTAATACAGAGGGTGATTTGGCCACAAGTGTCAAGGGAAGAGATAGATGCTTCTGATTGGCAGATGTATTCAACAGGGAAGAGCCTCACAAAGGAAGTTCCTAGAAACTCCACCTTAAGTTTCATTTAAAATCTTGTAGATGGTAATTATATGGCTATACGTTGGTTTATAAAATAACAACAAATCACATACATATGGAAAACAAAAATCTGGAATCCAGTATCCCAAAATGCTATAAGAGGTAGAGTTAGGATAGTTGAATTATAGGTAATCATTGTCTTTCATAATTTTTCTCTAAATTTTTTTCTAATGCAATGATACTTTTTATAATGGTGAATGTACATGTGTGTATTTGTGTGCAAGATTTTCTATTTTGGGTGTGCATATTAGAATCACTTAGGGAGCTCCTTAAAAATTTGGATGCACGAGTACCTCTTTAGACCTCCTGAAATAAGTAAACGGATAAATACAATACAATACAATATAAAACTCAATTCTCCCCTAACCTAACCCACTTCTCCCAGATTTGCTTACCTGGTGTGGAGTTGTCAGGCAAGCTATCTCTTCTGGCCTGTGATATATTCACATTGGTCACCCAAAGCTTATTCCAAAAGAATACTCTGCTTTCTGTATGATTTTCCCAGAAAACATTTTACAGTCACGTCTATATCTGATTCTTTCTCGTAAAAATATCTTAAAACTCTGTACTTTTCTCTTTAGGATGCAATTTTCAATATCCAAATAACAGAGCCCAGTGTCTGCCAGAATGTCAATTTCATCCTGACCCTTTCTCACAGATATATACACGCATTTACACTCACAGCAGCAAGGAGGAGTCTACACATAGGCACCGACGTGGTTCCACTACTGTCAGGTAAATTCAGTTAATTTAGTAAAAAATCAAAATTTAATCAAATTTGGGAGTGATCAAATGAACCATTTGGGAAGGTTTTAAAAACCCTTTATTTGCTATATATCATTATTATTAGTCAAGAGAGTTGAATCAGGTAATACTGAGGATGTTAGTGTGCAGCTACAGAGGCAGCCTTCTTATTTGAGCTCTCTAGTGACAGAATAAAGTGGAATAATATGGTTTTCTCATGTAAATTTTTTAGGTCCAGTTAACAGTAATCGTATCAAATGAAAACAAAATCATTTTGGTTACAGTCTTACCTCAGGTATGATTGATTGTACACACACACACACACACACACACACACTGACACACACACAAAATACACATTAATTAGAGCTTTGGAGAGACTGTCACCACATTTGCATAAAGATGTGGTCATCCATAATAATGTGTTTTTTAAAGATGTTGTTGATAGGATTGAATATGACCTCCCAGCTAACTGCACAGCACTGCAAGAAAAATGCCAAGGTACTTTATTTTGTTTATGTTTAAGCAGAGGTGTTGATGCAGAGGAGCCTTTCATTTCCCCCACTTTCTATCTGTACCACTAAATGACTGATACTACCTTGAGTCAGCTGGCTCTTCTGCCAGGACAGGTAACTGTCGACTCTGGACCTGGATTGGCTCCTAGAGCTAGGGAACAGGGTTTCACAACTAATCTGTTGCCAGCTTCTTCAAGGAGGGACCACTATTTGTTTGGCTGTGTGTAAAACAAACTCTTCGAACTTACATGTTGACCATTTTTCCCAACCCAAGCATTTTCAGATAGTCAGCGCTCATTAATAATAATAACACCTTACTTAACTAGCCCTTTTCACTTCCTGAGCACTTGGACATCCATTATCTCACTTCATCTATTATCATGGGTTGTAATGAACACTAGTCTTTGCAACTTACATGTAATTCTGTGACATGCTGATGACCTGGCCTTGGAGACTAGTAACTTCTCATAGACCTTGCAGGGTAGGAAAAGACTTCCTTGATTCTCTTAGGGTTTTTGTCTGGGTCTGAAAGGAAAGTTACAATGACAAATTAACAGGGGAAAATCACATATATTTATTTAATCTAAGTTTTATAGCACACAGGAGGCTTCATAATGAAATAAGGTGTTGAAATGGTTAAAATTGTATTTTTATGCTAGATTTGATGGAAAGTAAATAGTCATGGGAAAATATAATTGACAGAGTATGATCTAATGATAATAAAACCAGGCCTGTTGGTTCAGATGCTTCTCTGTGACACATTACCTTCAGGGATAAGGATGTCCCTTTCCTCCCAGTATAGGGAGGGCACCTCTCACAATGGGGCTATGATCTGCTCAAGGAGAGAAGAGTGAGAAAAGGTTAGAGAAACCTTCGTGCCTCTGAAGTTTTCTTAATTTCCTGTTGCTTAAAATACTCAACATATTGGGCTGGATGCAGTGGCTCACCCCTGTAATCCCAACACTTTGGGAGACCTAGGCAGGTGCATCACTTGAGGTCAGGAGTTTGAGACCAGCCTGGCCAACATGATGAAACCCTGTCTCTACTAAAAATACAAAAATTAGCCGGGTGTGGTGGCACATGCCTATAATCCCAGCTACGTGGGAGACGAAGGCAAGAGAATCTCTTGAATCTGGGAGGCAGAGGTTGCAGTGAGCTGAGATTGTACCACTGTCCTCCAGCCTGGGTGACAGAGCAAGATTCCATCTCAAAAAAAAAAAAACCTCAGTGTATCAAGGTGCCACATTTTGGGGTAGTATGTTCTGAGCTCTGTCACCACCAACTCAAGGCCCTCGGTGACAGAAAATAATCTTTAAAAAAATTTTTCTGACATTCAGCTGAAATAACTTTCCCTTGAATATTTCCTAAAAATGTGTCAGCCCACTGTTTCTTCAGTGGTTTGTGTAACACCCTAACCTTGTGATTCTTCAGTCTTCAGAGCAGGACATGCTTAGCCCTACTTGTAGTTTTAGTCTTATAGAAAATTCAGAAAGGCAGGGCATGGTGGCTCATGCCTGTAATCCCAGCACTTTGAGAGCCCGAGGCGGGCGGATCACAAGGTCAAGAGATCGAAACGATCCTGGCCAACATAGTGAAACCCCATCTCCACTAAAAATACAAAAATTAGATGGGCGTGGTGTCGTGTGCCTGTAGTCCCAGCACTTTGGGAGGCCGAGGCGGGTGGATCACAAGGTCAAGAGATGGAGACCATCCTGGCCAACATGGTGAAATCCCGTCTCTACTAAAAAATACAAAAATTAGCTGGGCATGGTGGCATGCGCCTGTAGTCCCAGCTAGTTGGGAGGCTGAGGCAGGAGAATTGCTTGCATCCAGGAGGCGGAGATTGCGGTGAGCCAAGATTGCACCACTGCACTCCAGCCTAGTGCCTGGGGACAGAGCAAAGATCTGGCTTCAAAAAAAAAAAAAAAAAGAAAAAAAAATTCAGAAAAATTTTTCCCCAAGTAATGTTGAATGTCAAGTTTATGCACTCATTCACCATTATTGAGCACTTACAATGTGCCTGGTGCTTAACTTATATTATTTCATTTATTATATACAGCATCCCTTGAGTGGACATAGCCATCTTCATTTTAGAGGAATGGGAACTGAGGTCCAGGGCTACATAACTGCAAGCAAAGAAACCAGGTTGCTAACCTAGTTCTCTCTGAACCTGAAACCATTGTTCTTTTTCTTTTTCTCTTTTTTTGAGACAGAGTCTTGCTCTGTTGCCCAGGCTGGAGTGCAGCGGTGGGATCTAGGCTCACTGCAACCTCTGCCTCCCGGGTTCAAGGGATTCTTCTGCTTCAGCCTCCCGAGAAGCTGGGACTGCAGGTGTATACCACCACACCTGGCTAATTTTTGTATTTTTAGTAGAAACAGGGTTTCACCATATTGGCCAGGGCAGTCTCGAACTCCTGACCTCATGATCCACCCGGTTTGGCCTCCCAAAGTGCTGGAATTACAGGCATAAGCCACTGTGCCCTGCCACCATTGGACTTGTTCTTAAATTGCTTGCTGCCTTTTCCTACTAGGAGCTGCCTATGAGAGCGGCATTACCTGTCCTAATATCCAGCAGAGAGCTCCTTTAGTCCTTTGGCTAATGGTAACCATATCTTACTTGTCATTCTGCCAGGCCCATAAATCATGTGTTGTCATGCAAAGTGTGCATCTCTGCCCCCTACTACATTGTGTACTCTTTGTGGGCAGCTGCAATATATTACTTATTCTTGGAGCCCCAGAACCTTGCAATGTCCCTGGAACATAGTAACTACTCAATAAATGCTAATTGAATAGATAACAAATGAGTAAATACATCCACTGTAGGCCTGTGAAGGATGATGTTTTGAATTTTTTCCTTGAAAAGCAGGTGTTTGCTTGTATAGAGCCATCGGGATCCTAATCCTCTTAGTTTAATATCCCTCAGCCTAATTAACTATGCCTTTCCAGCTTCCCTAGTCCAGCGATAAACTTAGCACTCCATACAGAGACCCATACCTGAGAATTTCTGAGAATGATGGAAAGTTGTTCTCTATTTTCTCCTTTGTGTGGCTTCAGAAGCATGCTTCCTCTGGGAACACATTTAGCAAATCTCTGACAGCTGTTTCCAAGATCCCTAAGTTTCTAAAGCATGTGACAGCTTCCTCTGACCCACCGAAGCTGTCTTGTGATAAATCCTCAATGTTCCTTAAACTATCTCTGGTGAAAAAAAAGAGAAAGAGTTTTTCTCCCAATTTGTCATAACCTGATACTTACGGAAAATAAAACATCACACACTTGGATGTCATGACAATGTCAAACTAACATAACAAGTTTCTAGATCCTTTCTCTCAATTTCTTTACTTAACTCCTTTTTGATTAGTAATGGTATGTGGATTAATGCTGGTCCATAGATCACACTTGAAAGTGCACCAACAGAAACCATCAAATTCTGATTTTCTCTCTAGAATAGCAACTGATAGAAATGGAATGCAAGTCACATATCAGGCTTAAAATTTTCTAGTAGCTGCATTAATAAAGGTAAGAAGAAATAGGAGATGTTAATTCAACTACTATATTTTATTTAGCCAAATATGTCCAAAATATTATTTCAATATGCAATCAATACAAAAATAATGAATAAGGTATTTTACAATTCTTTTATTTTGTACGAAGTCTTCGAAATCTGATGTATGTTGCTACCTACAGCACAGCTCCATTTGGATTAGTCACAACATGCTATTGTGACTACCATGTTGAGCAATGCAGCTCCAGAATCTCACTGCTACCACACTTACTGGTTCTAACCCCTTTGGCGTTTCACCATGGCTCTGTAGAAAGTCCCTTAGTTACTTGAAGCTTCAGAAACATTCTGACTCACTGGGACTCCTGCATTCAGTTTCGAGCAGTCTTCTAGAATTAAACACTTTAGTTCTAGTAAGGAAAAGACAGAAACATTAAAGGTAGTAAAGAAAAGACAGAAACATTAAAGGCAACAATTGGTAAAAAGAAAGATACTCTCACCCACAAGAGCTCAGATATGTAATTCAGCAAACCGTTTTGAGCCCCTACAAGGTGTCAGGCGTGGGTGGAGGTGGATGATCAGCCAGTATCTGTACCTTGTCTTTATTTTTTACAGTTGGAACCATCCCATTCTTAAATTCTGCAGACCCTAGGGATACCTTCTAGAAGAAGAAAAGAAAAAATCAATAGCTCTGTAAGCTACCCTTAGTCCAGCCCCGAGCCAGTATCACTCCTGGCTTTACTTTGAATTCCCAGATCTGCATTGACTAAATTTCGTTCTTCTTCCCCGGTGACATAATCTCTGGCTGGAGAATGGATTATTGCTCTAGGAGCTGTCTTCTTTTGGTGCTGACTACCAAACCATCTAGATGCTGGCCTTTTTCTTTACCGGACCTCTAGGTTTTATTGTCGTTGTTCCTCTTTAAGAATCATCCTGATTATTGCACTCAGTTGTGAACTGGGCTCAGGACATTCGCGACGGATCCACTTCCTTCCCTGAAGAATAGCTTCCAAGTTTCATTCAAACTCTTTGGACTTAAAATGGCATTCACTTCTTCACAAAATCTTCATATGCCCTTGTGGCTTTGCCTTATATGTGCTATATGTACATAGGTCGACCCACCTTTCTATTGCTCTGTCCCTGGTTCTAGCAGTTATTATCATTAAGAAATATCTAAAGTCATAGAAGGCTAACATAGGTAGAATGAGGTATGCTTTAGTACTGATATTTAGATTCAGAAACCATGTTATTAAAGAAATCAATTAGCTATCGAAAAATAACTTTGCTCCAAGTTCCTTTCCCATTTGCAGCACAGAAGCAGTGGCTGGTTAGCATCTGGGTGTCCTCGAGACATACTGAACGTTTCATTCATCATACATGACATTTGCATATTGCAAATATCATACTTTATGCACATGCCTTCCAGGCTAGTCTAGAGATTATGATTGCTGCCTAATCCTCACATAAATCAATGCACCGGGGAGTGCCACTTCTAAACATGAGGAAAATCAAGGATAGCTCTGCCTTTAGACTCTTTCTGGGACGATCTCATTCTCTTCACATCCCAAGTAGATTCAGTGCCTTCATTTTCTCTTCTTTCTTGTAGCTATTAAAATTCTATTAGCCATTTGTGAATATTATTTTATACCATCTGCATTTTCTCTAAGTTGTGATAGTGACAGCTGCAATCATTTGTATGCGTTTTCTGTGCAGGATTTTTTGTGTGTGGAGGAACAAAACCTTTCCTTTGTATGACCATGTATCCAAATAGAAAGATAGTTTGTTTGTAAATCTATTTCTCTTGCAAACATTATTTTATTTGCTGAGAAGACAGAAAGGGAAGATGTTGAAAGAGGAAAGGCAAAAACATTTGATCTCAAATAACAAAGTGTAGGTTTGCTTTTTCTCAGCTCTTGGTTTTCTGCCCCTCAATCAAAGTTGACCTTCTAAGTACTGTTAGACTGTGTCTTCTGTTTTTAATCTGAGGGCCTTCAGGGTATTTTCTTCATTCTACTACCACTGTAAAATCTCTTTCCTTCCCCCAGGTCTCCGTTAGCAGAAAAATTCATGTAGCTGGGCTCCTCCCTTCTTTCCTGCACAGGAATGAATCTGGTTCTTCTTTAAGGAAAGTGTAAGCTAGTGGGAAAGGCCAGCAAAACAAGTCTACAGTTTATCACACTGGAAAGCCATCTGCTTGTTATTGTTTTAGAAGGGTGGGCTGACAAGGAAGCAGAACCCACCTTTTTTTGAGTATCACCTTACACAGCATACAAGAATTAAATACATGGTGACTCCAATCAGGATTAATCTGAGCTACTTGTGAATACTTTAAGTGTTCCAAGGAAGTTGAGTCAGAGGATTGTCAGCTGCAACTTGATTCAGCTAACCACTTCCCTCATGCCACACAAGGAACCAGAACTCTCCAGGCCAGGACTTTGGGAGGTGCCCCACATGGATAAACCCTTTCCTTTAACTGCCAACCCTTCCCAGTCCTACTTGCCTTCTAGAAGTCTTTACTACTATTCAGTGACTATAGTCTTCACCCTGATGTTAATGGTAGGAGGTGAGATTGTTTTCTTCCTGGGGTTTTTCTGGTGTTAAACAGGAAGGGAGTGAGCTTTTTTTCCGATGGGACATGTGGGAAAGATAGTGTTTCTTTCTGCCCAAGCTTGGTCCTCCACCAGAGATCACTCTTGCTAGAGTTCTTCAGAATAAGGCAACACTCTCACCACAATGAATATAAAATTTTTTTAAAGGCTTAGTCTAGACTCACATAGATGCAGTCATTCCTTCTTTTGAAATAATTTTGCTCTATGTAAAGGTATAATCCTCATTTATATTTTTCTAAAGTAGCATACTTCTTCTTTCTTAGACTTATTTCCCTAATATGGACTCTAGCATAGCTCAGAGTGCCTATGTCTAAGCCATCTTTGACGGTTTGTACTATCCCTGATTGTTGCTTTCTGCCTCAGATTTCTTACCTGACTTGGGATGCAGGTTGGTGATATGCTATCAGATAATCCTGCCACCTCCTCATTGGTAGTAAGTGTAAAAGACAGAAGTGGAGGTTGGGAAAAGACAAGAAAAATACAATGAAGATTTTTTTTTAAATAAGTAACAATTTTACAGTGCCTTAAGGCAGAGAAAGAAAATTGAGTCAAATCATATCAGAAACTTAAGCCTGTACCCTTGTCTGGTAGAAAGCAAGAGGCTGTCTATAATTGAAGGGATGCTGCAGCCAGGTTACAGTGTTTTGATGGGTACTAATACACTCTGACATAGAGTTATCTTCTGAGGAGTTAAAGCCATATATATTCCTGTGCACTGGAAAGAGAATGGAAGTAAGGAACACATCCAGCATGCATGGAGGTATAAGTCATCTGAAGCTTATTCTACAGAAATAGCCCAAATAGTCAATCACTCCTGGTCTGTGACTACATTTGGGACTTAGAAACTAACAACCATTAGAGTGTCATCCTTTAGCTTAGGCAAAGAAATAGCAAACTTCCATGTGAGACAGACCCAAAAAAATCTTATAGACTGGTCTTTTTGATAAACATAGAAATGGACCCTTCTGGTCTTAACAGCTTGAAACTTACATTTATTCTATCTGAGTTCCTTCCTCAGGAAAGGACTTTTGGGCCTCTCAAAGGAAGTATCAAAGAACTGAAACTCACCAGATCACCATAACCTGATAATGAGATGGGGACCCCTCATTCATCATGACTGCTTCCTTGTCCCTCCCTATTCCTGTTTTCTTATATGTGGTTACATTTCTTCCCTGCTCTATAAAGCCCTAGTTTTAGTCAGTCAGGGAGATGGATTTGAGACTGAACTCCCAACTCCTTGTCTGCAGCACCTGAGAAAAGCCTTCTTCCTTGGCAGTACTTGTCAATTCACTGACTGGCTTCCTGTGCTGCGAGCCGTGGGACCTGGACTGAACTCCCAGTATTTTGGAAACATGCAAGGCTGGGTCTAGGGTGAAACAAGGGAGATGCTTAGGCTTCATAACTGAAGGAGATCCTGTAAGAGTGAGTAAGTGATAGGCAGTATCTTTCTACTTTTTGCTCCTGAGGTATCTCACTTGCCACACCTTAGTCTCAACTCTGCTTTCAAATATGGAAAAGAAACTGCCCCATGGACCAGGGAGGCCTGTTAGCATAGATATAACCAAATGGATATAACCTATAGATATAACCTGCATAGTTTTATTTAGTTAACCCCTGGATTTGCCAATTAAGCTTCAATTCCTTTTCTTAAAATACAGAATTGCTAATTTTATGTTGACATTAATTATGTAACACTTTAAGGTAGTAAGGCTTATGTACTTTCCTCTGTGTAAACAGACAAGCCCTTGAGAAGAGTTTGACAGTGGAGGAAATGAATATTTATTGAGCATCTACTAAGCCAGGCACCATTATTAGTTAACTGATCTAGCTATTATTGATTATCCTTTTGTCCTTTAACAACCACAAAGGCTAAAAAAAAAAAAAAAACAAATAATTTTCCAACCTCCCTTGCAGACAAAGGCTACAGTGTGACAGCCTGCTCGATGAGGCCTAAGAAGCAATCTGCTAGATCTCCTATCATGGTTACCAGATTTAGCAGATAATACATAGGGCACCCTGTTAAATTTGAGTTTCAGATAAGCCATGAATATTTAGTATAAGTATATCCCAAATATTGCTTATGAAATACGTATTCCAAAAATGCATTCATTGTTTATCTGAAATTCAAATTTAACTGAGTGCCTTTTATCTGGCAATCCTATCCATGAATATATGTTTGTATAGCTCACAGCATCCCCTTTTCTTTTTCCCTGTGTCTTTTCTTTTTTTTTGAGATGGAGTCTTGCTCTGTCACCCAAGCTAGAGTCCAGTGGCGCGATCTTGGCTCACTGCAACTTCCACCTCACAGGTTCAAGTGATTCTTCTGCCTTAGCCTCCTGGGTAGCCGGGACTACAGGTGCGTGCCACCACGCCCAGCTAATTTTTGTATTTTTGGTAGAGACAGGGTTTCACCATGTTGGCGAGGATGGTCTCCATCTCTTGACCTCATGATCTGCCTGCCTTGGCTCCCAAAGTGCTGGGATTACAGGTGTGAGCCACCATGGCCAGCCTCTATCTGTCTTACACAAGGATTATGATGGCCAAAGTGATCTCAGAGGTGCTGACTGTGTGCTCACACATCATGGAGTCTCTGACTAAATATAAACATCCTCCAAACTATGGAGTACTTGCTTTGTGACAAAAATAAACCCTTTATAAGTTTAAGTCATCGTAAATAGGGTTTTCTACTACTGGGATACGAAAGCATTATTAATGCACACCCTTATTCTACACCAAACATTGCTTTCCTATACCTTACCTCATTTAAATATTTTAGCCACTCCATGACATGGATGTTATTGTGCCTGTTTTCAGATAAGAAGAATGGAAATTCAAAGAAACTACCTGTCTTAATGCCCCATAAAACTGATGGTTAATGTCTATTGTGTCCTTAGTAGGTTCTGACACGGGCTGATGTGTCTACATGTATGCAATCACCTAATCCTTCTAATAGCTATTGAGAAAAGTACTACAGTTATTGACAATTCTATAGATGAAAAAGCAAGAGATTATGAAATGTACTCGGTGCAATGGAGCTTGGCTTCAAACCAACATACTGGGGTTTAGCACCCTGCGCTCCTGACTACAGTGCATACTGGCCAGCCAGAGACAGAGCTGACATTCACACTAAAGCATATAATGCTAATGCCAGGGTTCCTTCCACTGCGCCTGCGCTGTTCCTGACCTGGATAAATGAGTATTTGCTGTATTTCCCTTCTAGATTTCCAAAACCCTTATCTCTTTAACCCTGGTTACTAACTCTCTCTTTACTAGTTTTTCCCTGTAATTGTTGCCCCAGAATCTGGCACAAATACTGGCTTTAGGCAGATGCCATGAGGCACCTTTCCTCAGCTGCTCATGGGGTTGGCAGCAGGTGGCTTCTGATGTGCCAAGAACCTAGCCATTGGATTCTCCTTGTTCTCAAAAAAATAGGTTCATGCCCCATACCATCAAATTACCTGGGGAGCTTGGTTCCGCAGCCGCAGTTTCTTGCCCTTCCCTCTATCTTCTTGCTTTACCCAGTGCAGATTTCCAGCCTACTGGGAACATTGTGATTTGCTTTCCTCATGCTTGCTAAGAGAAATACTCTGGTGTTTTCTCCCTACTTATTTTTTTGTTTCTGTGGCTCAAATTAATTATCTCTTTTGGGAACCTACTTTCTAGACTCCCATCTCTGCCAAACTTGCCAAAGATAACAGGTTATTGGCTGCAGTCCCACATGTTGCCTCTGGCTTAAGCCTGACCTCTGGGTCTGCCTGTATTCCCACATTACTTCTGCTGGCCTATCCTGCCTGTAGTCAAATTCCTTTTATGACAAATGAACACTTACCTCCTAGACTGCTTAGAGCTTATTTTAACCTTGAACAGAGCTTAGGGTTTGCCATACTGTCCTTCGACAGCCTAAGAGCAAACATTTTATTTTAGAGGTATAGAGATAGGTTTTTTTTTTTTTTTTTCTAAAACAATCCCCAAGTTTGAGGATGCGCAAGTTTGGGCACTCTGCATTCTAAATGAGAGAGCTGTTTGTTCAACCTTGTTTCTTGAGTCACCATTTATTGAAATAACAATGACCTCAATGTTTTGAAACAGAAAAAAATTACTGTTTTGCACAAACAGTATTTAATTTTTCATTTCTAAGAGAAGAAGAATGTTCCGAGTGAGAGGAATTAAATTTCTGTAATCTCATCTTTTAAAATAATATCAAACCATTTACATATCCAGGCTCTTTTCAATTTCCATCTGAGGTCATCTCTGCTCATCATTTTCTGTGCTCTCTATAGATAGAAGTTTATGGTCTTCCTTTTCATAATCAGGTGTGTGGCACTCAAGTATGGCCAGAGGAGTCTAAGGTGGGAAACCATTATCTCCGCTGTTCTTTATCTACTCTCTCTGTGTGCCCCTGTTTGCAAATATACAGAACCATGCAACAACACACAAGTCAAATTGAAGGCCTTTGGAAAATGCTTTCTTGATTTTATCTCATTTCCTAGCAAAGCAATTGGTAATACCATTTTAGAAGTAAATGAGGTTTGATTGCAGATGGAACATCTTTCCCCGGTAACAATTTCCCCTTTCTAGAATATGTAAAGGTTGACTTCCCTGGTTGTTACTGAACCCCTTCATCTAATCATAAAAATTTTTTTATGCAATGTGCTAACCCTGTGCATTTAAGCCTAAGCATTGGGAACTCAGGATAGGCATAGGCTTTCTGAAATACAGTTTCACAGAGAACTATAATCCGTCTTCTAAAAGAGCTACAGATTCCAAATTTTCTCCTTTATTATAATGTCTCCAGATAAGACTTTTATTCTAAAGAAAATCATAGTACTTTTTATATTGTTACCAATAAAGGGGTAAAGCTTACTAATTTTTAATTTCCTTAGCACTTTCTCTCTAAATGAGGAACAGATTGTGGATGGAAAATTTTGATAATCATAGTTGGTTGCTAGCTGCTTTGTTAGCACAATCTATTCCTGAGATTTTATGAGATCTGGCTTACGAAGCACTGGTTGATAAACGATTCAATATTTAACCATGATTTACCTGTACCATGTGGAGGAAAATTATGCTGATGGAGCTGAAATCACCAGAACAGAGATTTTTACATCCCATAGAATGTGTCAACATAGCGTTGGGTGTGAATTGCTCACTTGGGACATAAAGTGCTCCTCTTTTTAGGATCCAGGATTACATCTCAATATAAATGGCTGATGGAAGTAAACAAAATGAGCCCAGTGCACTGCCTGGTGATGTGAGGTAATAAAGATCAGCAATGAGGGATGGAAGGGCTCCCTTGCCATCTCTAGATGTCAGGTAGATTTTAAACTGTGGGTGGTATCAGTCTGGAAAATAGAGGAACAGTCAGGCCATATGAAATCAATATAGCTTCATGAAAGGAGAGATGAGAACCAGCTTTTCCTCTTTAAAGGAATGACTATGGAGGGAGTGTGGTACCTGGACTCCTCCCTGTGGCCTTACTTACCTGTATATTTATTTGAACCTTTTCTTCATTTCTGTTACAATCTAGGAGATTTTGATCTGAGACTTCCTAGAAAGGCAAAACCAATGCAGAGTTGATTAAAATTAGAACAGAAAGTCAGCAGACTAATACAATATTTACATATTTACATTACTCTCTCTAGTATTCTTTTTTTTTTTTTTTTTTCTGAGACAGAGTCTCACTACATCACCCAGGCTGGGGTACAATGGCATGATCTTGGCTCATTGCAACCTCCGCCTCACTGATTCAAGCAATTCTCTTGCCTCAGCCTCCTGATCAGCTGGGATTACAAGTGCTCACCACCACACTTGGCTAATTTTAATATTTTTAGTAGAGACAAAGTTTTACCATGTTGGTCAGGCTGGTCTTGAACGCCTGACCTCAAGTGATCTGCCCACCTTGGCCTCCCAAAGTGCTGGGATTACAGGCATGAGCCACCACACCTGGCCTACTCTAGGTAGTATTTTAAAGAAAGCACAAGAGCACAACCAAAGATAGTAAAAGTTTTATATTGAGAATGGGGAGGGTGGTAGATCATCAGTTCACCTTCTGGCAAATCAGGATTTTTTTTTCCTAGAAAATAAGTTCTACATAGGCAGGATCACTAGCATACCTTTATCCCTTATGCCACTCCTGGCCCAAAGTAGGTTTTAAATGTATATATTTAAATAGAAAGATAGATGATAGATAGGTTTTAAATATATACGTTTAAATAGAAAGATAGATGAAAGATAGATAGATAGATAGATAGATAGATAGTTAGATTTGGTCTGGCTTCTTAGGAAATTTCAAGAGCAGTATACATTTTGGAAGAGAAATATCTTGAGGGGAAAAACAAGGTGAAATGGGAAATGGTAGCTGATCTTACTACAGGACAAGCTGGGGAAAAGGTCCAGGTGTGATTTCCACTCCCGTTATGGGAATCCTCCCTCCGGACTATGCATAGGCCACTATTCTGACTTAAGACCAAGCTACTATCCTGCGTCTCATTAACCTGATGCATCTATGCCGAAAAGCAACATCTGGCATTGCTTTATTCATTTTTTATAAATTCCCATCAAGTTAACCAGATTTGTAGTCACAGCCAATGAATATAGCATACACTGGCCTTTCTTAAGGCCCAAGGCATTTTACTTGCTATCCAGGCCAAGAATTAAAACAAAATTTCAAGCCCCTTAAATGAATTCTGGGTCTTGCAGTTAGGCTAACAAATGACATTATTCTTGTAGAATCCAGCAAATGCCAAGGTCCTTATCCTAAAAATCTGATGACTTTGGATTTAGATAAAGGTCTAAGTTTCCTAAAGGTGATATAAGCAGGATGTTTTGCTGCTATTATCTCAGGCTTATTTGGGACAATTTTTTCTTAAACTTTTTGAGATAGCTTGAAAATCATAATGTTCTTTGCATAACACTATGAGACATGGATGTATTTAATTCCAGCATTTGAACTAGGAACAATTTTACTAGCAGAAAATCACTATATTATAGGTATGCAACATAAAATCACAACACACGTGCATGCAAAAAACAAGCTCTTGAGAAAAGCACGATCTGTTGTTTCTGAGTTTTGCCATTAATATTCATTTGCTGCTTGTTCATTTTTTGTTGTGTTAGTCTGCCTCACAGACAAGCAGTAGAAACTACCAAAGGTTTTAGAAAAATTTATGGAAGAAAAATTTAAAATTGAAAATAGTCTATCCATTAAGTTATTGTTTCCTCTAAATTGGCAAGACTGCCATTATTCAATTTCAGCAGTGAAAAGCCTTGGATCAGCATGTGGAACATCAGTGATCTTTGGGAAAGTAGTCTGAGAATTAAAGGTAGGAATTGGCATAATGTAGATTAAAAATCTGAAAATCTGGGTCGAACTCACCTGACTTGAGTCCTGGCTTTATCCATTTCTAGCTGTGTGTAAGCATGTCATTCAACCTTTCTTTGCCATACTTTTCTCTCTGAGAAATGGTTATAATGATATCATATTAGAATTGTGTTAGTGTTAAGTGAGATTGTATATCATTATGGACTCTGTGATTTTGAGCAAAAAAATAAATACATTTGGGCAAAATCAAGCAAAAGTTAATTTGCTGGAAAGACATGAAGGCTTTACAAAATCCAGGAGATACCAAAGAATCAGGCATGGAAATGGGACTGAACCAAGGCAGTTCTGCAGGCCCAGAAGCACAAACATTTCCAATAGCTTCATAACAGAAACTCTAGTCTGATCATGCTCGATCAAGTAGACTAGAACTCTACCACTGTTAGCCTCTTTGACTGTCTGGCCATGTTTTAAATATCAGAGATGGAACATCTAATTAGCCTAGATTTGTTCATGAGGTCACTCCTTTATCAGGAGTAAGGGGCATCTCTGATTACAGTATCCCCATAAGACTATATTCAGTGACAAAGCGGTATTCACATGAATAAAAATGGGTATTATTGGAAAGGAGAAACGAAAACCAGATATTCCAAAACATGCATGTCTTTTACAGATGAAGTATGTAGACTGCTTGATACCTTGATACCTTAAGGTAGTCAGCATACTTTCATTAATAAGTAATTAATTTGACAGGGTCTTGCTCTGCCACCCAGTATGGAGTGCAGTGGCAGGATCATGCCTTACTGCAGCTGCAAATTCCTGAGTCCAAGCAATCCTCCTACCTCAGCCTCCAGAGTAGCTGGGCCACAGGCATGTGCCACCAAACCTGGCTAATTTTTCGTATTTTTAGTAGAGACAGGGTTTCACCATGTTGCCCAGGCTGGTTTCAAACTCCTGGGTTCAAGTGATCCACCTACTCAGCCTCCCGAAGTGCTGGAATTACAGGTGTAAGCCACCATGCTGGCACTCAGTATTCTTTCATCTCACCTTCTGACCTCATTTAAAGCAATTAGATGATTCACATTTGGTGGAGCTGACTTTGAGTTCTCGGCATTAACTTGTAGTGTTTTGATATTAGCCCAGTATTTTTAAAGAGTCTCAGAAGTCCAGTTGGCAGTAGTTTTCCATTTCTTTGGAATGAGAACACATTATTCTCTCACAAAGGAACTTTGGATAGCAACTACTTCAACAAGGACACAAGGGCTTCCAAAGATGCAGTGTCTCAAAACCGGGGCCCATAGAGGTAGCTGAGATAAAGTATCACAGCCCAATTAAGCCTAATGGTGGCATCCAAAGACCTATGGCTAGATACATCATTTCCAAAAGATTCTTGATCTTTGAGATCTTTTTAAAAGAAAATTAGTTGTATGGCCACATTTTTGTTCACTAAATTATGCATCTGACTGGGCGCAGTGGCTCACGCCTGTAATCTCAGCACTTCAGGAGGCCAAGGTGGGTGGATTACCTGAGGTCAGGAGTTCAAGACCAGCCTGGCCAACATGGTGAAACCCTGTCTCTACTAAATATACAAAAAGCAGCTGGGCATGGTGGCACACGTCTCTAATCCCAACTACTTGGGAGGCTGAGGCAGGAGAATTGCTTGAGCCCGGGAGATGAAAGTTGCAGTGACTTAAGATTGTGCCATCGCACTCCAGCCTGGCTGACAAATGGAGACTCTGCCTAAAAAATAAAATAAGAATAAAAATATTATGCATGCTAGGATGAATATTTTCAGAATAAGCATGGCCAAAAAACCTCGTACCCTCTCTATCTCTGCTGACTATAGACTAAATCTACAAATATCCAAGAGAGTTTGGCAAATTCAAACCATCATGATAATTTCACTGTCTCTCCTGGAGTGACCGGGAAAACTCATTTTGTGGGCATATTTTCATTGCTGACTGGACTCTAATATTCTACTTTTATCCTTCTGTCACTTCTTGCTAAGCCTGGTTATTTTGTTTGCTAAATCATAGTTGAACTTTATTCTTATATATAAGTGTACCTTCAAAGAGACCTTCCTAACTGGACTCCTTTGAAACTCCAACAACCTATATTCTGGTGTCAACATTTTAAAATAGCTGAATCCCTCACTTTCTCTCACTTGTAATTCAGGTAACACTGTGGGAGGAATCCTTCTTGTGGGGAACTATGCCTTTTTCCTGTTTCATCTTTGTGATCAAATTCACCACATCACCTCTGGAGTTCTTTAAATTATCTGAACTCTAGTGCATTTAGAATTGATTTGATGGGGGGCTTGGAGGCCATTGGAGCCACAGTATCCATATCACCAGATTCTTTTTTTTCTCCTTAAATCAAAAAATGACTTTGGTTTGTCATGGCCTGACCCATCTATTCAGAACTTCCTTCCATTAACTCTTTTAATAGTCCCTTCTCCAGGGCTCTGATGAGATTAAAGTCATTTCCCCCCAGAGGCTGGAGGGCTTCTGTCATTCCCCATAATTCACTGGCTTCAACTAATGGGAGGGGGAGGGAGGTTGGAGGTTATTGCAAGGCTAGAGCCATGCTTTGCAGTGACTGTAGGTTATTAAGGAGGTGAAGTAGTGAATGTTCTTCCTTTCCTCTTAGATCGTTCTTAAAATGCTGTAATTTTTGTTGCTTCTTTCCCACTCTAGCCTGATTAGGAAGCACATAAGGGTAACCCATGTTGTGCTCTACATAAGGGGTGCTAGGAAGGACCTAGTCTTTCTATATTTCTTTTCCATACCTTTGGATGAGACCTAAGTTCTCACAATTAGTAATTATTTTTTCAATGTTTTTTTCAATTTGAATTTTCTAAAATTTTTAGAATAGCATATTGAGTTTTACGAGCCATTTACATCTCATAGGAAATTTATTTCACACTTAGTAGATAACAGAATTTGAGCCAAAAAGATGAGAAGAGTCCAAGTATACTAGGTCTCTGAATTCATAAGAAAACATGTGCCAGAAAAATCCCAGAAGTTGACAGCATCACTGATCAGCTTTTCCCTAACTTTATGATATTCAATACAAAGCTGGGTAACCTATATTCCCCATACCCAGATATTTTCTGTATTTCTCTAAGTAATGAATCTATGTCTTGGAATTAAGTATTTACCAATCACTTTCATCAAAGTATGTCTTATCTCTTTCTCTTTCTTTTTGACCTATCTATTCATTCCATGTAATGTCTTTCTCTGTCCCAATTGGGGGAAGCAATTACTAAGATTTCCATAGAAGTATTAGGTACTGCCAGACAACAGATACCATCAAAAAGGTGAAGGACTAAACACCAAGTCAGATGACTACATCGTCAGCCATGATGTAGTTACTAGTACTAGGTTTCCCTCCCTGGCATTGAAAAAGAAGAAAAGAAACAAAAACAAAACAAAGCAAAAATTCTAGAAAACTTGATAAAATATATGATACAGCTGTTTTCAAACATTAGATGAAAAGCAATACAGAACTATGATCCCTGAGGGAAGAGAAACAAATTAGTTGAGCTCTACAATTGTACTGGCTTTCTGCATGAAAGTAATTATTGGAGCACAGTACAGAAATGGGAATACAAGAGGAGCACAATATTCTTGCTGAGTTGAAGATAAAGCAGAGTTTAGTCAGGATGAGGAGTCGCACATTTCTTGAACAGACTATCAAAGTGGAGAGAACTCTACAAAGAATTTTAGAAACCAGCATGGGAGTTCATCTGAGTTGGTTGCTGAATACTAAGTTGTGCACATATTGGGTAAGAATTCACAAGGTGAACAAAGAGCTATCATAAAGAACAACTAATGAGGAACTATAAACTGAACAATTCCCAGAGATAAGACTAAGATGTGTTCAAGTTTCAATCAGTCAGATTGAAGAGAACTGAGAAGGGTCACACTTTAACAGTAAAGGTAAAATAAATATAGAGTTAAAGCAAATCTAAACACACCTTAACAAAGCTGAAAGTCTTGTTTAATGGGATTAAGATTATTCCATGTATTTTAATTACTTGCCAAAACAAAGCTCAACTGTATTTAAAGGAAAGCAACAAAATCTAGCATTCAAAAATATAATATTCATGATGTCAAACATATAATAAAAATTGCCAGACATGCAAAAAAGGGAGAAAATATGACCCATAATAAAAAGACAAATCTGTTAACAAAAGAAGATCCATAAATGACAGAAAGAAAAAAAAAGCAATTATAAATATATTAAAAGATAGAAAGAAAAAAAAGATAAGAAAGAAAATGGATGATAAAAATGGACCAAATGGAATTTCTAGGTCTGGATAAGACAATATCTAGGGAAAAAATTGCTGACTGGGAGTAACCGCAGATTACATATTGCAGTAGAAATTATAAATAATCTTGAAAACGTAACAAGAAAAGATATCCAAATTAAAACCTAAAAAGCAAAAATAATAATAAGAAAAAACAGATATTGTGAAAAAATATCAAAGTCTAATGTATGTCACTGGAATTTCAGAAGGAGAAGAGGGAGAAATACTTATATTTATGTTTCAAGTTCCAATTTCTTCCCCCAAATTATAGGTCTACAGTTGTAAGAAATCCAAGAAAACTCAAGCTGGGTAGACACAAAAAAACTACACTCTAGGACATCATAGTCAAATTACTGCAAACCAATAATGAAGGAAAAGCCAAAAAGCACCTAAGGGAAAAAAGAAACAATAGATCCAGAAAAATAAACAGATAATAAACAGAAGACTTCCTATCCGAAATCATGGAAGCCAAAATATAGTGCATAAATATCTTTAAAGTTCTGAAAAAACAACAAAGGCAAAAACCCAAGAAGTTAACTTGTTAACCTAGCAGTCTAAAATCAGTAAATATATCCTTCAAAAAATGATAATGACAACCTAGATCTATGCAAAAGAATGAGCAGTACCAAAAACAGTGAATATAGGAGAAATTATATGTGTTTGTGTGTGTGTATATATATATATACATATATATGTATATATATGTGAATAATTGTGTGTGTGTATATATACATACATATGTATGTATTTTTAATTTTCTTAAAAGATAATTGCCTATTTAAAGAAAAATTAATAACAGTGCATGTGGTTATAACAGACACATTAGTAAAATCTATGACAATAATAGCACAAAGGAAAAATAAAAACAAGGAGTTACTCTTTAGTAATTTTTAAAAATTTTATGCAGAAGCTGATATATTATTCAAATGTAATGTACATTGTGATGATAGTGTGTATTGTAAATCCTGTAGTAACCACTATTTTTAAGAGGTTATCAGTTAATAATGAAGATAACAAGAAATACTAATATATATTTTTACAACCATAAAAGACAATAAAAGAAGAAAAAAGAATAGAAAGGGTAGAATAAATAGAAAACAAATATAAATCCGACAAACTTAAATCAATAAATAGCATTAAATTAAATACTCTAAGGGAAAGAGAAATGTACAGATTGTATGGAAAAGCAAAACCTGATCCCTCCTATAAAAATCTTTCTTTACATAGAAAATCACCCTTTAAATATGAAATTACAGAAAGGGTAAAAGAAAAAAAATGGAGAATGTATACCATGCAAACTAGAATCATAGGAAACTACAAGGAATATATGAATGAAGGCAAAGTAGATATGAGAGCAAGAAATGTTATTAAAGAAAAATGGAGATATTTTACAATGATAGAACAGTCAATTAAAGAGGAAAGTTTAATACTTTTAAATGTGGTTGGAAAACTTGACACTTGCATAGTTAGAACTGAAAATTTCTAAACCCCTCACTTGGCAATTGATACACCAAATGAAAAGAACATCTGTAATGCTATAAAAGATCTGTACACCATTATCAACTACCTTAACATAATTGAATCTTCTAGCATACTATACACAAAATGGAAGTATATATATTCTTTTAAAGTACAGATAAACATTAAGATATACCATAATACAAGACAATAATAACAATCTTGATAAATCTAAATAAATTGGAATCATTAGGAGTATATTCTCTGACCATAGCACAAATTAAAAATAAATTTTAAAAAATTCTGGAAAATCCCCTAATATTTGGAAAGTAAAAATCTCAAAAGAACAAAGCAAACCTCAAATAACCCATGTGTCAAAGAAGAAATCAGGGAAGCAATTAGAAAACATTTTTAACTTAATAATAATATAATCATAATATATTACAATTTGTGGGAAAGACTTAAACCATTGTTTCAAAGAATGACATAAATGTTTATATTAGAAAAGAAATGTCTTATATCAATGATCTGCTGTGAAGCTAAAAAATGAACTAATTTCAAAGTTAATACAAGGAAGGACAAAAATAAATCGCTGAAATAAATAAAACAGGAACAAAATAATGGAAAACAATCAGTAAAGCTAAAAGCTTGTTCTTTTAAAAGATTAATTAAATGTCTTGCTAGAATAACCAAGAAAAAACAAGAAAAAGGACAAATTCCCAGTGTTAAAAATAAATAAGCATGTATCATCAATAGAGACTCTTCAAACGTTAAAGATAATCAGGTGCATTGTGTTTTTTCACTTAATAAATTCTGAGCATTTCCCTTTGAGAAACAAAAATCTAAAATATTAGAACAACTTTATTTCAATAAATTAAACAACTCAGTTGAAATGAAAAAACATCCTGGAAGACTCATATTATGAAAACTGATACAAGAAGAAATTAAACACCTGAAAAGTCCTACACCTACTTAAGAAATTGAATTCATAGTCAAAAATATGTTTACAAAGAACACACCAGGTCTAAATTGGTTAATTTTATCAACTGTACAAAATAGAAATAACACCAATACAGCAAAAACAATTCAGAAGACTTTCCTTCTCAAATATGAAACCAATATTATTACTATACCAAAGCCAAACAAAGAGATTCCAAAAGAAGACACAGGAGTATATCCTTCTTAAATACAGCTGCAACTATTCTTAACAAAACAGTAGCAAACTGATCGTACAAAATATAAAGAAGGTTATAAACTGCAAAATGAAATTTATACTAGAAATATAAGGCTGGTTTAACATTTGAGGATCAATGTAATTTAACATATTCACAGAATCAAAGATAACAATCGTGTGAATATCTCAATAGTCCAGAAAAAGTCAACACCAATTCATGACATATTCAAAAACTAAAAGCTTCTCAGCAAACGTACAAAGAAACTTACTTAATCTGATAAATATATCTATGAAAGCTACAATCATACTTAGTGATGTAACATTGAACAAATTTTCCCTAAGATCAGGAATAGCACAAGAATGTCTGCTGTCACCATTTTTATCCAACATCACAATGGAAATAATAAAAAAAGCAATATAAGGAATACAGATTTAAAAAAAGAAGTGAAGTTGTCTTAATCCACAAATGACATGATTATGAACAAAGAACTCTAAGGTATGTAACAACATTGCTAGCATTAATAAACAAGCTTGCCATGGTTTCAAGATTCAAAATCAATGTAGAAAAATCAATTTTCTTTCTCAATACTTGCAATGAATAAAGACAAAATTGAAAAAGTGGTATCATTAACAATAGCATGAAAAATATAAAATATTTACAGATATACTTAACAAAATAAGTGCAAGAACTCTACCCTGAAAAACATAAAACATTGCTGAGAATAATTATAAAGGACCTAAAAATGAAGAGACATATTTATGAACTAGAACGCTCAACATTGTTCAGATGTTAGTTCTCCCCATATTGATCTAAAAATTCAACTGTACTTTATTCGAAATTTCCACCAAGATTTTAAAGTAACAGTTTACAAGCTGATTCTATTTATATGGATGTAAAAAAACTCCAGAATATTCAAACCATTTTTAAAAAGAATAAAGTTTCAGGACTCAAAGTACCTGATTTTAAGATTCACTATAAAGCGGCAGTAATCAAGACAGTGTGGTAGGGTTATAAAGGATGTTTTTGGCCAGATGCAGTAGTTCATGCCTGTAATCCCAGCACTTTGGGAGGCCGAGGTGGGTGGATCATGAGGTCAAGAGTTTGAGACCAGCCTGGCCAATATGGTGAAACCTTGTCTCTACTAAAAATACAAATATTAGCCAGGCAAGGTGGTGTATGCCTGTAGTCCCAGCTGAGGGACAGAGCAAGACTCTGTCTCAAAGAAAAAAAAAAAAAAGGATGTTTTCAATAAACAATGCTTGAGCGACTGGTTGTCCCTAGGGAAAACCAATCAAATAAAAAACAAATTGCAACCTCTACCTCACACCATACATAAAGACTAATTCAAAACACATCATAGACTTCAATATAAATTGAAGTCTTTATATAAATACTAAAACTCTAAAACTTATAGAAAAGAAAGTGTAAAAGAAAATATTTGTAACCTTGATGTAGATAATTTTTTTAGACAAGGCACAAAAATTCTGAAGCATAAAAAAAATCATATTTTGAATTTCATCAGACTTCGAGAGTAGTATGGGTCAAAGATTGGGCATCTGAAATATTCCAGCCAGGAAGCTACCATCAGTCTTCCCTCTCCTCATTCTCAAAATAAGGGAGAGAAGTAGAGGTAGAAGAAATAAACCTCATTTAGCCCTTGTACAACTGAATCTTAAAATATCAAACTAGAGGAAGAGGCAAGATTTAAGGGAAAAAAATAGGTAAAATATGTTTAGAGAAAGAGGCTGTTGCAGTTTTATGTGAAGGGCAATGAGTAGACTTTACTCTTGATGAGATCAGCACCTAAAACTGTGTGGGTCCTTCCTTTCTTTCCTTTCTTCTTTCTATCCTTCCAAGTATGTACTAAACCTATATTTGGCACAAGTCCTTGTAATTAAGCAAAGCAATGCAGCCCATGGTACGTGTTCTTCAAGGAATTTACAAACCAGTTGATGAGATGCGACGGAAACATGAAAAAATGAAAAATAAAATAAAATAAAATAAAAGGCATATTATGGTGCAGTATAATAATGGCTATAAGTTTTCAGGAGAGTGAAATCAATGTGAGTTCCATAGTTTAAAAAATACATGATGTTCAAGTTTGCCAGTAAATTGAGTTGAGCAATTTGAGTAAGGATTCGGGAATTGGGGGCAAAAGATATTTCTAGGAGGAAGTGGCATCAGCAAAGATGTGATGATGGGAATATACATGGCAGGCTTTTGGGCAGTAGATTAGATCCATCCGGTTATAGATGAACACTCAAATAAAGAAAAGGGCTTAGGTTTTAAAGTTAGAAATGAGGCCAGGCACTGTGGCTTATGCCTGTAATCCCAGCACTTTGGGAGGCCAAGGCGGGTGGATCATGAGGTCAAGAGATTGAGACTATCCTGGCCAACATGGTGAAACCCCGTTTACTAAAAATACAAAACAAAACAAAAAAACACACAAAAATTAGCTGGGTGTGGTGGTGCCCACCTGTAGCCCCAGCTACTTGGGAGGCTGAGGCAGGAGAAATGCTTGAACACAGGAGGCAGAGGTTGCAGTGATCCGAGATTGTGCCATTGCCAGTCTCAAAAAAATAATAAAGTTAGAAATAAAAATAATTTCTTTTTTTTTTTTTCTAACTCTGTTGCCCAGGCTGGAGTGAAGTGTTGTCATCTCAGCTCACTGCAACCTCTGCCTCCTGGGTCCAAGCAATTCTCCTGCCTCAGCCTCCTGAGTAGCTGGGATTACAGGCATGAACCACCATACCAGGCTAATTTTTGTATTTTTAATAGAGACAGGGTTTCACCATGTTGGTCAGGATGGTCTCGAACTCCTGATCTCATGATCTGCCCGCCTTGGCCTTCCAAAGTGTTGGGATTACAGGCGTGAGCCACTGCACCTGGCTGAAAATAGTTTTGAAAGCTAGAATGGTGACAGATTATAGGAAATGTGGCCCTATATTTAGTATACAATCACAAATAAAGCCTCTGGCAGCACTTGAGAGTTTACAAAAGCTTGTTCCCGTACATACTCTAGGATGATCTTTGTGAACTTTGGAGGATGGTTTGTAAATGGGGGAAAAACCAAGCCTCAAATAAGAAAATAACTTGCATAGATTTATAGATCTAGATATGGTGGAATCAGGACTCTAGTCCAGGTCTCTTGGCTTTAGGAATTAAATTTTCATTGTTAAATATAACCTACTATAAAAAATATTCCCTGATTACTCTCACGAATTCCAATTTTATCTTTTACAGGGCACTTCACCTATGTGCTTATTTTGTTTCTGCCTCTGGCTTGTAACTCTCCTAAGGGTTGGAATTGTATCTTCCACTTCTTTTCTACCTTCCGTAGGGCATAGAGGAGTACTAGACTCAGAGAGGATACTCAATAAATTAGTTATGAATTAGTGAATGAATGAATGAATGTAGCGAGTACTGAGCTGAGTTATGAGAAGGGACTGGAACAAACTGCACTCCGTAATTATCTGGTGAAATGTTGGGCCGGGCGCGGTGGCTCAAGCCTGTAATCCCAGCACTTTGGGAGGCCGAGGTGGGTGGATCACGAGGTCAAGAGATCGAGACCATCCTGGTCAACACGGTGAAACCCCGTCTCTACTAAAAATACAGAAAATTAGCTGGGCATGGTGGCGTGTGCCTGTAATCCCAGCTACTCAGGAGGCTGAGGCAGGAGAATTGCCTGAACCCAGGAGGCGGAGGTTGCGGTGAGCCGAGATCGCACCATTGCACTCCAGCCTGGGTAACAAGAGCGAAACTCCGTCCCCCACAAAAAAAAAAGCGATTTAAAAAAAAAAAAAACAAGAGATCTGGTGAAATGTTTAAATGTACAAATGCCCAGGATCCACACAAGAGATTTTCACTTAATTGTTCTCAGATAGGGCTCAGGCAGTTTCTTCTATTTGCTTTGGGTTCTTCTAACCATGGCAAAATTTAGCACCCTTAGACTTCCCTCATCCAAAGTTGAATCTCCATACATGTGCGTTTGAGGACGGTCTGGAGAACCTGCTTTAAATGGAGATGTGGTTAACTCATTCTTTCAGGACAGAAATGGAGCATATATAATTGGAGTACATGGAAGAAAATTGCACAGGTGTTCTTTCTATAGCTAAAGGTCTCAGGTCTTGAGATATGCAGGCTTGTGACATGTCCAGAAAATACAAGAAGGATGACTTTTTCCTTTTGTCTTTGTAATATTTCCAATAATGATGCCATTAAACTTCTTAGATAACATTAAACATTATTTAACAGAGAGCACTAATGAACAATGAAATGAGAGGCTTCTGTCTGGACTGCCTGCATGGCGTGCATACCAAACAGGCACAGTGGCGCTCTTTCTGGAACCTCTGCCTGATACCCATGGGAGAGAAACCAAGAGAGCAGGAGACTGAGAGAGAAGGGAAAGGGAGGCTGTGAGTTTCTATATAATAATGCTGGTGAGCTATTTTTTCCTAAAGCCTTTGCAACTTCATTCTCAGAATATTCCTGCTCTTGTGTGGTTCTTATAGTTTGGAAGCCGAGTGCAAAGGCCTGACAGTAACAGCTGTTAAAGACTCCCTGCAGATGAAAATGAAAGTCAAACTAGCATGCACATGTGAAGGGGATTATCCACCAAATGTGTTGATTTCATCCCTGGATCTTTACAGCCAGAAAAAAAAAAAAAAAAGTATGTTTCCTGAATAATAATGGTCTCTTCTTTTTCCATCATGCTTTTCTGTCCAAAACTCCGAGACATTCTATTATGTCATTTGTCCATTTATTGGAAGGGATGAAGAAAAGAGCATAAATATTTCCACATGAGATGGACCATCTCGGTTTGCCTGGTTTTAGCACTGAAAATCTAGTAGCATTCCAGGGAATCCCTCAGATAGGGGTAAACTGGGACAACTGGCTACCTTAATTTCTCCTAATATTATACATAAGATTACTGAGTTCCAAGGTGACACAGTGTAGGGCCTTCTCTGAACTGGGGGTAAAAAACTCTGTTATTGTTTTTTAAACTTGAATTACACAAATAATACATGCTTACTAAATAATTTTTTAAAACCACATTTTATATATATATATATATATATATATATATATATATAATACACATACAGAAAGGGAGAGAGAGGGGTGTGTGTGTGTGTGTGTGTATATATATATATATATATATACACACACAGAAAGAGAGAGAGAGATACGTATATAACATGAATGTCTTTTCATCTTTCCATGACTATGCTGTATCTATAGCTATAATCATTGTTAAAAACTACACTGGGGGCTGGGCATGGTGGCTTACGCCTGTAATCCCAACACTTTGGGAGGCCGAGGTGGGTGGATCACGAGGTCAAGAGATCGAGACCATCCTGGCCAACACAGTGAAACCCTGTCTCTACTAAAATACAAAAATTAGCTGGGCGTGGTGGCACGTGCCTGTAGTCCCAGCTACTCAGGAGGCTGAGGAAGGAGAATTGCTTGAACCTGGGAGGTGGAGATTGCAGTGAGCCGGGATCGTGCCACTGCACTCCAGCCTGGTGCCTGGCAACAGAGCAAAACTCTGAAAAAAAAAAAAAAAAAAAACCCCAGATTGGATTTCATTAAAACTATTTTATGCTGTATTCAACCAATCTGTGATGGTAATATAATAGAATTTTGCTCCCCCCACCACCAAATACACAAAACAAGATTTTTACTTCTAAAATATAGAGCTATGAATAATACCATCTTCATATAAAATTGAGAATTGTCTGAATGTTCCTTGGCAATTTCAATGTCCACACAGCTTATCCTTCCAAAATTTCAACTATCTTAAATTGAGTTTTCTGGCCAGGCATGGTGGCTCACACTTGTAATCCCAGCACTTTGGGAGGCCAAGGCGGGTGGATCACCTGAGGTCAGGAGTTGGAGACCAGCCTGGCCAACATGGAGAAACCCCATCTCCACTAAAAATGCAAAAATTAGCTGGGCATGGTGGCATGCACCTGTAATCCCAGCTACTCGGGAGGTTGAGGCGGTAGAATCCCTTGAACCCAGGAGATGGAGGTTGCAGTGAGCTTGGATCACACCACTGCACTCTAGCCTGGGCAACAAGAGCGAAGCTCCATCTCAAAATAAAATAAAATAAAATAAAATAAATAAACTGGGTTTTCCTAAAGCTTGCCTGAGACAAGTGTTTGGTGTAGATGATTTATTTAGTAAGTCCAGTTAAGAAAGCAAGACAAAGAACGAAAAGCCAAAAACAAATGGATTAATGAATGAGTTTCTAGTGTGAGAACTGAGACTGAATCCCAGTAGGACCTCTGAGAGATTGTAGAACATACTGCTGAACCCCATGCCAGAGGGGCAAGACAGTTGGGGTATTTATTTCTTTTCCTAATTGCTTACGGTTCTCTCTTGGAACATGAATCCTCTACACCCTGTAAGCCAAGGAAATGCCTGTGTCCAGAAAATGCCCTCTTGGCAGACAGATATAGGAAGCCATCAGCATTTACAAGACCTGTCTAGTGTGACTTCCAGAGTGGACCAAAGAGATCTAGGAGGACACCCACAGTATCTGCTTCACCCCCTGCTCACTTCCATGCCTCTCTCTTCTCTGGTGATCTTGGATTCCACCTGTCATTGCACCTGTTGTAGATATTGTTAACACAGGTGCAGTGACAGGGGGAACTCCATAATATCCCCCTCTCCAAAGGCCTCCTTTTTTTTTTTTTTTTTTTTTTTTTTTTTGGGGATGGAGTCTCCCTCTGTTACCCAGGCTAAAGTGCAGCGACTCACTGCAACCTCTGCTTCCTGGGTTCAAACAATTCTCCTGCCTCAGCTTCCCAAATAGCTGGGACTACAGGCGCTTGCCACCATGCCCAGCTAATTTTTGTATGTTTAGTAGAGACGGGGTTTCATTATATTGGCCAGGCGGGTCTTAAATTCCTGAACTGGTGATCCATGCATCTTGGCCTCCCAGAGTTCTGGGATTATAGGTGTGAGCCACACGCCCGGCCCTCCTTTTTTACTGCCTGTTACTCCAGCACAGGGTAAAATTGGTAAAGGTAATGTATCTTTACCACAGTAGAACCTGCAATACATTGCTACAACCACATTTTTTTGGTCACTCATCCCCTTCAAGTCATCATTTCCATCGTTAGCCACATCATAATCACCCCTTGCACATGTCCTCAATTCCATTGCCTATCTCTCTTCAAATTGTACTAACCTGGGCAAAACCCTATCTCTTAGTCAAATCCAAATTTCTGTCAACTCTGGGCATGTACCTGTGCTGTCTTCCGGACAACTATTTCATACCATCTTCTCTCTTTTAAATCTCCAGTAATCATCCCATGCTCACACTCTGCTGATTATCTTACTTCCTATTTTTTTAAGAAACTGGTTCACTTAGAAAATAACTTACCAAGCTCCCATCACAACAACCACCTCTCACCTGTATCTGTGCCGCCGTTACAGTTATTCTGGGTACACAGTTCAGGATTCTATTTCAAGGGCTGAGTTGTGTGCTGGATCCCATCCCTTCTTGCTCACTTGATAATATATTTGATCAATTCTTCACTTTCCCCTACATCATCGGTTTTTTTTCTTCTCTCACAGAGCATTTTCATCAGAATGCAAACATAGTATTTCTCCCATCTGAAAAATATCTTCTTGAGACCACTTGCCTCTGTAACTTCTGTCTTATTTCTTTGCTCCCCTTTATAGCAAAACACTTCAAAATAGTCACCTACACTTAACTGCGAGCAATTTTTTCTTCTTATATTGTCTCTTAAAACCTGGTCAATCAAGCTTCCATTTCAACTATTCCATCAACACTCCTCTTTTAAGTGCCAACAGTGACATCCATGTTACTAAATATAATAGTTAATTTTCCCTCTTTGTCTTGTGACTATTAGCTGCATTTGAGCCAGCTGATCACTTATTTTTCTTTGATATATATTCCTCACTTGGCTTTGGGGACACTATGACTTTTCTGGTTATTCTTTTATTTCATTGACAGCTCCTTCTCAGTCTCCCTTCTTGTATCCACAAACTCTAAAGTTGGAAATACACTAGGCTCAAATCATTAGTCTCTGTTTAAGCTCGATTCCAACAATCTACCTTATATTTACACTCATGCCTTTAATGAGGCTCATAGCTTGAAGCACCATATATCTGCTAGCAAGCCCAAATTTATGTCTTTAGTCTCAATCTCTCCTTGATAGCTAGAGTCATATATCTGACTCCTACTCAATAGCTCCATTTGGATAGCAAATGTATATCAAATCTATGATGCCCAAACCCAGATGCCTGAACTTATTTTTTGTAATTTTAAAATTCTAATTAATTTTTTTTTATTTCAGTGGTTTTGGGGATACAGGTTGATTTTGGTTATGTGGATAAGTTCTTTAGTGGTGATTTCGGAGAATTTAGTGCACCTGTCACCCAAGCAGTGTAATTACCCCCATCGCAACCTTCTCCCCCAAACCCCCAAAGTCTGTTATATCATTCTTATGCCTTTGCATCCTCATAGCTTAGCTCTCACTTATAAGTGAGAACATATGATACTTGGTTTTCCATTCCTGAGTTACTTAGAATAATGGGATTTTTTCCCCCTGATTTGTTTGAATTTATTGTAGATTCTGGACACTAGCCCTTTGTCAGATACATAGTCAGTTGTCTGTTTACTCTGCTGATTATTTCTTCTGCTGTGCAGAAGCATTTTACTTTAATTAGGTCCCATTTACTTACTTTTGTTTTTGTTGCGTTTGTTTTGGGGATCTTACCCATGAATTCTTTGTCTAAATCAATGTTCAAAGGAGTTTTTCTGTTGTTATCTTTTAGAATTTTTATGATTTTAGGTCTTAGATTTTTGTTTTTGATACATCTTGAGTTGATTTTTGCGTAAGGTGAGAGATGGGGATCCAGTTTACTCTCCTATATGTGGCTTGCTAGTTTTCCTAGCACCATTTATTGACTTAGGGCATCCTTTCTCCAGTTTATGTTTTTGTATGCTTTGCCAAAGATCAGTTGGCTGTAAGTTTTTGGCTTTATTTCTGGATTCTCTATTCTGTTCCATTGGTCTATGTGCCAGTTTTATACCAGTACCATGCTGTTTTGGTAACTATAGCCATGTAGTATAATTTGAAGTCAGGTAATCTGATGACTTCAGATTGGTTCTTTTTGCTTAGTGTTGTTTTGGGTATGTGTGCTATTTTTTTGGTTCCATGCAAATTTTAGGATTGCTTTTTCTGGTTCTGTGAAGAATGATGACGGTATTTTTATCTGAATTCCATTGAATCTGTAAATTGCTTTGGACAATATGGTCATTTTCACAATATTGATTTTTCCCATCCATGAGGATGGGGTATGTTTTCATTTGCTTGTGTCATCTATGATTTCTTTCAGCAGTGTTTTGTAGTTCTCCTTGCAGAAATCTTTCACCTCCTTGGTTAAGTAGATTCCTAAGCAGTGTAATGTGGTATAATGTAGTGTGGTGTGGTGTGGTGTGGTGTGGTGTGGTGTGGTGTGGTGTGGTGTGGTGTGGTGTACTGTAGTTTGCAGCTGTTGAAAAGGGATTAAGTTCTTGATTTGATTCTCAGCTTGGCCATTGTTGGTATATAGCAGTGTTACTGATTTGTGTACATTGATTTTGTATCCTGAGACTTTATTAAATTTGTTTATCAGATCTCAGAGCTTTTTGGATGAGTCTTTAGGGTTTTCTAGGTATATGATTATATTATCAGCAAACAGTGACAGTTTGACTTCCTCTTTTCCAATTTGGATTCCCTTTATTTCTTTCTCTTCTCTAATTGCTCTGGCTAGAACTTCAAGTACTATGTTGGATAGAAGTGGTGAAAGTGGGTATCCTTGTCTTGGTCTAGTTCTCACGGGGAATGCTTTCCACTTTTCCCCAGTCAGTATGATGCTGGCTGTGGGTGTGTCATATATGGCGTTTATTACTTTGAGGTAAGTACCTTCTATTCCTATTTTGTTGAGGATTTTTATCAGAAAGTGATGCTGAATTTTATCAAATGCTTCTTCTGCATCAATTGAGATGATCATATTTTTTTTAAAAAAAATCTGTTTATGTGATGTATCACATTTATTGGCTTACTTATGTTAAATCAACCCTGCATTCCTGTGATGAAATCAACTTGATCGTGATTATCTTTTTATTATCTTTTTTGTGTGTGTGCTGTTGAATTCAGTTAGCTAGTATTTTGTTGAGGATTTTTGCATCTATGTTCATCAGTGATATTGGTCTGTAGTTTGTTGTTGCTGTTATGTCCTTTACTGATTTTGGTATTAGGTTGATACTGGTTTCATAGGATTATTTAGGGAGGATTCCCTCTTTATCTATCTTTTGGAATAGTTTCAGTAGGATTGGTACCAATTCTTCTTTGATGGTATGGTAGAATTCAGCTGTAAATCCATCTGGTTCTAAACATTTTTTTTGTTGGCAATTCTTTAGAAATTACTGATTCAATCTTATTGCTTGTTATTGATCTGTTCAGGGTTTCTGTTTCTTCCTGATTTAATCTAGAAGGGTGTATATTTCCAGAAATTTATCCATTTCCTCTAGATTTTCTAGTGTGTGCAAATAAAGGTGCTCATAGTAGCTTTGAATGATTATTTGTATTCCTGTGGCATCTGTTGTAGTATCTCCAGTTTCATTTCTGATTGAGCTTATTTGGATCTTCTCTCTTCTTTTCTTGGTTAATCTCATTAATGCTCTATCAATTTTGTTTATCTTTTCAAAGAACCAGCTTTTCATTTCATTTACTTTTTGCATTTTTTTTTGTTTCAATTTCATTTAGTTCTGCTGTGATCTTTGTTATTTCTTTTCTTCTGCTGGGTTTGGGTTTAGTTTGTTCTTGCTTCTTTATTTCATTGAGGTATGACATCAGGTTGTCCATTTGTCCTCTTTCAGACTTTTTTTTTTTTTTTTGAGACAGAGTCTTGCTCTGTTGCCAGGCGCCAGGCTGGAGTGCAGTGGCATGATCTTGGCTCACTGCAACCTCCACCTCCCGGGTTCAAGCAATTCTCCTGCCTCAGCCTCCCAAGTAGCTGGGACTACAGGCGCACGCCAACATGCCCAGCTAATGTTTGTATTTTTAGTAGAGACAGGGTTTCATCATGTTGGCCAGGATCATCCCGATCTCTTGACCTCGTGATCTGTCAGCCTCGACCTCCCAAAGTGCTGGGATTACAGACATGAGCCACTGCACCCGGCCTCTTTCAGACTTTTTGATGTAGGCATTACTACTATGAGCTTTCCTCTTAGCACCACTTTTGCTATAGCATAGTGGTTTTGATAAGTTGTGTCACCATTATTTTTCATTTCAAAGAAGTTTTAAGTTTCCATCTGGATTTCATTGTTAACCCAACAATCATTCAAGAGAAAATTTTAATTTCCATGTATTTGTATGGTTTTGAGAGTTCCCTTCAGAACTGATTTCCAGTTTTATTCCACTGTGGTCTGAGAAGATTCTTAATATAATTTTGGTTTTCTTAAATTTATTGAGACTTGTTTTGTGGCCTCTCATATGGTCTATCTTGGAGAATGTTCCATGTGCTGATGAGAAAAATGTATTTTCTGAAATTGTTGGGAAAATGTTTTATAAATATCTGTTAAGTGCATTTGTTCTAGGGTATAGTTAAAGTCCATTGTTTCTTTGCTGACTTTCTGTCTTGATGACCTGTCTAGTGCTGTCAGTGGAGTACTGAAGTCCCCCACTACTGTTGTGTTGCTATCTCATTTCTTAGGTCTAGCAATACTTTTTTATGATCCGAGAGCTCCAGGACACACCTGAACTTCTTATTCAAACCTGTTCTTTCCTCAGTCTTTACATTTCAGTAAACAGCCACCCCATTGTTCCAGCTGATCAACCTCAAAATCTTGGAGCCATCCTTAGGTCTTTTCCTCACATACTCTAACAGATCCACCAACAAATCTTAAAAGCTGCAGCACTCAAACTGTGTACAAAGACAGCAACCAGGTGGTCCAAGTTATTATGATTTCTTACCTGGATTGGTGTTATAGCCTCTTAACTGATATTTTGTTTCTGGCCTTTACTCTTGGGAAGTTTAATCTCAACAGCAGATCTAAAGTGATTCTTTCCAGGCCAGATGCAGTGGCTCATGCCTGTAATCCTAGAACTTTGGGAGGTTGAGGTGGGCAGATTGCCTGAGCTCAGGAGTTCAAGACCAGCCTGGACAACATGTTGAAACCCTATCTCTCCTAAAAGTATAAAAATTATCTGGCATGGTGGTAAATACCTGTAATCCCAGCTACTTGCCAGCTGAGGCAGGAGAATCACTTAAACCCGGGAGGCAAAGGTTGTAGTGAGCCAAGATGGCGCCACTGCACTCCAGCCTGGGTGACAGAGTGAGGCACCATCTCAAAAAAAAAAAAAAAAAAAAAAAAATTAAAACAAATAATAAATAGATAAATAAATACATAAATAAAGTGATTCTTTCAAGATTTGAGCCAGATCATTTATTCTTTGTTGAAAACCTAGGAATATCTATCTTTCATGAGGGGGGAAAAAAAAAAGAAAACCTGGGAATATCTTTAGGACTCACTCAGTTAAAGCTTCTAAGACTTGGCATGGTCTGAGTTCATATAATCTCTATGGTCTCATCATCTCATCCTCTTTGCCCATTTCCTACTTTACTCCAACCACACTGACCTCATTATTCCTCAGTTGGGACCTGCAGGTTCCCACCTCAGCATTTTTGCACTTGCTGATTATCTACATAGTTCACTCCCTTATCTAGCTAAGGAAATCACTCAAATTTCACTGTCTGAGGCCTCCTCTGACCTCCTCATTTAATACTGTGATCTCCACTCGCCCATATCCTCCCACCCCATTGTCTTCTGAACTTTATTTTTCACCATAGCACTTATTAACAAAATATCTTGTTTTAAAATTATGGTATTTTAAAATGCATTTATTCATTTTATGTCTCTTTGTCCTAGAATGAAGGCTTTATAAGAGGAAAAATTTTGTCTGTCTGTTTCTCAGTGCCAAGAAAAATGCTTGGCATACAGTTGGTGTTCGATAAACGTTTTTTGAGGAAATGATTGAATCAGGAACTGGTTTGGTGTTACTAATAGGTTGGTTATTTACTAGCTGTGTGACCTTGGAAAAGTCTCTTGAACATTCTAGCTCAATTCTCTTCTCTATATAACCAGTATAGCAAAACCAAATTTATGGTACTGTTGTGAGGATTAAGGTATGCAAAACAAACATCTAAGATCAACACTTGGCATAGAGTTCAAAAAATATTCACTGACTCTATTTTCCCCAGAGGTTAGTACAATTTCTTTTCTTTTTTTTTGAGATGGAGTCTCGCTCTGTCACCCAAACTGGAGTGCAGTGGCTCGATCTTGGCTCACAGCAACCTCTGCCTCCCAAGTTCAAGCAATTCTTCTGCCTCAGCTTCCTGAGTAGCTGGGATTATGGGCATGCGCCACCACACCTGGCTAATTTTTGTATTTTTAGTAGAGACGGGTTTTCACCATGTTGGCAAGGCTGGTCTCGAATTCCTGACCTCTTGATCTACCCGCCTCGAACTCCCAAAGTGCTGGGATTACAGACGTGAGCCACCATGCCCAGCCCAAAATTTCTTTAAAATTGCAAAATCTATTTCTCCCATATTTCCCATTCTCTACTTGTCCTCAGATATTTCCACCTCTGTGTCTTATTTTTCATGAATTTTGCCCTGCCACAGACAATCATTTACCCCGGGCTGCCCAATTGATCAACATGAATGGATTGATTCCCAGTGCCAAACAACCAGTTCTTTCTTACTTTCTTGTTTTTATTGTTTACCTAATTGACCTAGTGTAGGTAATGCAAAAGACTTAACAGCCTTCAAAGAAACTTTCCCAAGAGCTTAAATTTTCACTGTGCAGCTAAAATGCGGCCGGGCATGGTGGCTCATGCCTGTAATCACAGCTCTTTGGGAGGCTGAGGCAGGCAGATCACCTTAGGTTAGGAGTTTGAGACCAGAGGTTAGGAGTTTGAGATAGAGTATTACTCTGTCTCTACTAGTAATACAAAAATTAGCCATGCGTGGTAGCGCACGCCTGTAAGCCCAGCTGCTTGGGAGATGAGG
>NW_022436962.1:11937770-12133203 GCF_009761245.1 Sapajus apella | reverse complement strand
CAAAACTCTGTCTTAAAAAAAAAAAAAAAAAAAAAAAAAAAGATAAATGCACAGTCAGATATGAAGCATAAATGACTCAGACCTAGTGTCAAGTATGTGCAAGAATGAATATTTTAATGATTACAAATTAGGGAAAAATATCTTGGGAGTGGTAATCCTTGATTTTAGTCCTGAAGGATGGACAGATATATTGTTCAGAGTAATTAATGTTAACTGCAGCAACAAACAAACCCCTAGTAATATGAACTTAACAAAATCATTGTTTATTTGTGGCTTGTGTCACAGTTTGATGGGAATTGAGGGGCTCTTTCTGGTCAGTACTCACCCAAGTGATGCTGTACGTGATCTTATAAGTATGCAATCTATAATACCTGGCCTCCAAGGGGAAAAGAGGGCTGAAAGATTCTATGGGACAATTTTATGTCTAGGCCTGGAAGTAGCAGTCATGACTTCTACCTTCATCTAATTGGTCAGAATTGGACACCAGACCCCGTACATTTGCATGGGGGCTAGAGGTTTGATGAGCAGGAGCGGTCTCTGGGAGAGGTGTATTCAGGTGGACAGAGAAGCTACTCCAGGCAAGAGGATTAGCAGGAGCCAAGGTGGAAAGCCAGAAGAGAGCAGATGGTGTTTGGTAAGAAGGAACTAATGAAGAAGTGAGCCTTGTGGGAGACGACGGGGAATTGCGAAAGGATTATAGCTGTTTAAAAATCGTGTTTCTATTAAAGTAATACATGTTTAATGTAAAAAATCTGGAGATACTAAAAATGGGTAAATTAAGTAAGTAAAATTACTCATTTTACAAAGAGAGAAATGATTATACTTGATATATTTGACTAGTTGTTTTTCTAAGATAGGTATTTATGCATATGCACATTTTAAATTTGTGATTACAGTCTATATATTAATTTTTATCTGATATTTATCCACTAGATATTATATCCTGAACATTTATTCATACTAGTTAACATTTCTGAAGCTGTGATTACTAATGGCTGCATTTGTTTACTTATTCGATCTTTCAGTAAATACTTATCAAACATCTGCTAGTGCCAGGTACTGGTATCAGCTCTTGGTATACAGTGAACAAATAGGCACATTCTTTGCCCTCATAGAACTTATATCTTGTTTGGAAAAATACACCATAAATAAATAAACACGCGAATAGATACACAATCTCAGCTTGAGATAAATGTGAGAGAGTACAAGTGCGAAAGGCGTGCTTAATCAGGAAAGCTGCACAAAGAAGGCACCTTTTATTATTTATTTATTTTTGAGATGGGGTCTGTCTGTATTGCCCAGGCTGGTGTGCAGTGGCATGATCTCTGCTCACTGCAACCTCTGAGGAGGCAAACTTTAAACTAAGTTCTGAAGGGTAAATGTTAGTTGGGTGAAGAGTGGAAGGAAGAACCTTTCAGGCAAATAGAATGGCACATGTGAGGGTCCTAAAGCAACCTAAGGGGTAGTGGCCTGAATGAGAAACCACTAACAATTTGTAAGCAAGTAATTGACATCATCCAGGCTCTGTTTTTAAAATCACTTAGCCTGCTGAGTGGAGAACTGATCAGAATGAGGCAAAATGGAATTCAGGGACACCTGTTAGAAAGACATTGCCATCTTCCTGAGAAAGATAATGTTAATAGTCACTTAAATTGGGTTGAAACAGTGGAAACATTTGTCTTGGAAACAATGGGTATCTATGGTTAGCTTAACTAGATTTAATAATCTCAGAGTAAAAAAGAAAATTCTCTACAAATTTTTATTTGTGCTGGTCCTAGAATAAAGTAGCTGATAGGGTTAATGCAGAGTCTTGACTCAGTGTGACCTCCCTCAGGGAGTCTTACTCATGTTCTTGGACACTCGGTGTCTGCCATGAATGGCTGTGCATTTTAAAAACATTTGAAGGCAACAGAGCGTGACTTGCCAGTTCCCCAGAGAGGGTGTTGTGGGTTTCAGGGTGTGGAACTGAAGAACAATGATGTGCCATTCTCAATCTCATTATTGTCAGACAAGCCAGAAGATCCCTGAGACTGGCATAGAAATGTATGGGTCTGTTGAGGAGACAGAAACATCTATAAATCAGATAAACAGGTGTGCTTGGGATTACAAGTTCATTAATGAAGCGCTGGACCTTTGAGAGACAGAGATTGCTTTTCAGCAATTGTCATAAACAGGTTTGTTTATGATGAGGACTGTGACCTTGTAGGCTGACATAATGGCACACTGCACCTTGTGAGAAGATGACGGTTAGTGCAATTATGACTCTAATGGGCTTCAGGCAAAGACTCTAAACTAACCAGCAAGTTCCCGTGTTCTCTCTCAGAAGGATATGTGCAGGAGATATGTTGGGGCTAGCTTGCAAGTGAGGCATTGCTTAAAAGAGTTTCTGCAATGAAAACAAAACAGAAATGAAAGTTTCAGAGAAGGGTCATAAATGTAGAAGGGAACTGCGTATCTTCAAACAAAAGCAGAGGCTGCCTTCCCTTTCCCTCTATGCGTCTTTTTATCTTTCCCTGTTCCCACTTCTATCTTCTCTGATTTTGTTTCTTTTCACCTGTATTTTTGGCTGTTCTTTCCAAGTGTCTCTCTGCAGCCCTGCCTTATATTTCTGACCTAGCTTATACTCTGTCCCAGTGGCCATGTAATCCTATCCTCCACACATTAATGAAATAATAGTTTGGTGCCTATATTGTAAGACATTATGCCCGACCACAGAAAAGAAACCCAAACCTAAGCCCTTCATTCCATAGTCTCTGCTACTGGTGGAGGGTGTCCAGGTTATTTGCATCTTGAAAAAAGAATTGGACAAAATGCACAAATAAAACAAGGAAAGAATGAAGTAACAAAAGTAGAGATTTACTTAAAATGAAAGTACTTTCCAAAGCGTGGGGGCGGGCCTGAGCATAGGGGCCCAAGGACCCTGTTACAGAATACTCTCTAGAGTTTAAATATCCTCTAGAGGATTCCATTGGATGCTTGGTGTACGCCCTATGTAAATGACGAGGAAGAAGCAAAGTTAAAAAGTCATTTACTGGGCGTATGCCCTAGGGAGAGGGCTTAGTATAAACTAACTTGGTCAAAGTCTTAATTGGGAATAAGAAAGAGAAGCTCATGATAAAGTTAAATGGCTTTTCAAAATAATAGAAGATGGAGTCATGGAGCAGGAGATGATGAATGGCTGAAAGAATGTTACAGACAATATGTGCTGTAGGATTTCAGATAAGGGAGAAATGAGGAGCAGATGGTCATTTCTCTGCATAATATGCCTTCATTTATTTAAAGCTCATCATTAAGCCCTTCAGGAATTCCTTGTTTAGGATAAACCTTTTAATCTTTCCTTGGGAATATTACTCCCCAATTCTTTCAGCATTTCCTTGCCTCTTCTGCCCCTTACCCATGTTTCCTAAAAATGTTGGCATCTAAAAATTCAACAGTATGGGTTAAGAAAGTCTGTCTTTTGAGGCCTCGTGTGAGCTGAGCCTTTCCCTTAGACCTGAAACAACTCATAGGCAATAACAAAAAACCACTGTGTTGTCCCAGTATAGTTTTGGTTCTAGAATATCTGAGTGGAGGGGATATATCCACTGATGTTTTCATGTAGCTCTTGGAATTGGAAGGCATGACCAGCTTATACCTATGCCTGGGTTAGACTTGGGAATGGGGTGCGGGCTAGGGAGGAGACATGGGGAAATTCCCCCACCACCTTCTTAGCACCAAGATCCATCCTTCCCATCTAGGGTAAGTTCACCTTTGCAGACACAGTCCTAGGTAACCTCTGGCTCCCATATTATACAATCTTCTAACCTACTGGTAAAGACCCAAGAATGTGTTTATGGTCAAGATGAGGGAGCAAGGGTGGGAGATCGTGAGATTACTACTGGTAGGCTGAGGAAAGGAATTGGGAAAGAAGTGAAAGAGACCTGAAAAGCAAAATCAGCAAAATGCAGATGAGCCCTGAAGCAAACATAACCTACTTCACCATCCTGCCAGGGATCACACCTGGTGAAAAGTTCATGGCTGTGGAAAAATATGCAAACCCCTCAGTCAAATGTCACACACAAATCCTAAGAGACTAGAAGGTTAGTCCATCATAAATGCCCTCTATCTCTAGTCAAATGTGACAGAGAGAAGAAAAACAGACATGATAACCTTGAGAAATTATATCTCCTAGACAGCTTTCAGAATATGTGTTTTATGGTGAACTATTTGGAGTCACCTTTGTGTCCCTTCTCATCGTCACCTGATAAGTTCAAGACATCAAGTTGCCAGAAGACGATTTCCTGTGAAGAAACTGCAAACAACCTTTGATTCATGTTCTCTGTTAGAGGATGGTAGAAACTTTCTCAGGAGTCTTTAGTTCCCCTCTCTACGTGCATGCTCTTCTGTGATAGGGAACAGAGTTCCCAGCCCAGGCTGCTCTCTAGGGACCCTCGGCCAGCCAAGCATGTGACTCATCCAGTTGAAGAGTTTAGGAGGCTTTTGCAAAGGACAAACAGGCAACATGCAAGACCTACAGTCACACCAAAGTGGAAGAGGACTCCAGTGCTGGACTCTGAGGCAAGAGAAGCAGAGCATCAGCAGGGGATTTGCTATTGTTGTTTAAGCTCATTCACTTTCAGACACATTATCTATAAATGGTGCTAGTAATATCGTGGCATATACCTACAAGTGTGTTAGGACATTTAAGGTATTTTACATCTGAGCATATCAGGAAAATAACATATTTTAAGGAATAGTGGTTAAATCTATGTCTCCCATTGTTCAAGGAGGAAGGTATTTGTAGGGAGGGATTGGGCCAGGGAAAATAAAGAGAGATCTGAGTGATAGCTTCGGGACAGTTACTCAGACCCTGAGCAATAGTCTCTTATTTTGGCAGCCCAGAATATTAAATTTGATCTTTCATGAGCTGCATCATTCCAAGCTCAACTTTATGTGGTCTGTGCTGTACATGTAACAGTTGCTCACTAAAGGTTACATGGGAGATAAATGGATGGATGAATGACTGACTCACTTAAGGAACCACTGGATATTTTCCCCAAAGTGATGGCCTGCTCAACCATAACAGGCTATGTCTCAGAGACGATGGAGGTGACCTCTTCCAAGCATGACAGTAGCAAACTGCCTGGAAGGACATCATCCTGGAAATCATTTCCAACTGAAACGCCTCAAAGCACGTCAGATTCTCACATTGGCTGTGCAGGCTGTGCCCTTCATAGCCTTCATCCTCTTCTATGCCTGCACAAGTCCATCTGCATGCTGGTTCGGTAGTAATCTTGCAGGCTGTAGGATTACTGATGACTGACAGCCATTCCCTGAGAACATCGGGGCTGCCTATAGCCTGGCTGTGCATGGATGCTTTCACAGTGACAGGATTAAGCACTGAAGCTTCTCCAGGGACAGCCCATGTTCAGGATGTGTGTCTGAGATACTGTCAGACATGGCAGCCAGGGGACTGGCTACCAGCCACTGATGCCTCCTGCACATGGAGAGAATCACAGAAACAAAGCACCAGGGTCCATCCGCAGGCCCGCTTCCATGGGCTCCTTACTGCTGCAGAGTGGTTCCTCCCTTCTGTCTGTCTGGCCAAGAAGATGTTGGTGGGAGGCAAAGAACTCCATCTGTCTCACCTCCTTTCTTGTGAGTAGTGTTTATCCAGTAATTAAATATGTTATACTCAAAAAACCCAGCTGGATGCCTTGTAGATATATAACACCTCACATCTAGGTCTGGGTATTACACTTCCTGAACCAAATGGGGTCGACAGGAAATTTGAGAAACCAGGAATCAGAATGGTACCTGCACATATGTAGCTTTTGAAAGTATCAAAACACTATGGGGTTTGACCACTGACAGGGAAGAATCCGCCCACTGGCTTCTTAAGTGGGATTAATACATAGTTTCTTACCACTCCACAAGTTGGATTCAGATGAATGTTTTATTCTCAGGAACTCTTGCCTTGCATTTGTAAGGCTTAGTTAATAGTGAATATTAAGGCTCCCAAGAAAAATACAGGTTGCAATTTGATTTTCTCTCTTTATAACTAAAATAAAGTTTCTCACATCCCTCCATTATGATAAAGTCACAAATGGAGCTAGGGTGGAGAAAAAGGCCTTTCAGATCTTTTGTGGATCTTGTTAAATTTTTTTTTGGGGGGGGCAGGGTCTTGCTCTGTCACCCAGGCTGGAGTGCAGTGGCACCATCACTGCTCACTGCAGCCTCAATCCCCAGGCTCAAGTGATCCACCCACCTCAGCCTTCTAAGTATTTGGGACTACAGGCACATGCCACCACACTCAGCTATTTTTTTTTTTTTAATAGCGATGGTGTCTCACTATGGTGCTCAAGCTGATCTTGAACTCCTGGGCTCAAGCAATCCTCCCACCTCAGCCTCCCAAATTGCTGGAATTACAGGCATGAGCCATTGCACCTGGCCAATTTCATTAGTTTTTAAAACAACACAGTGAGCTGGAGTTAGAAGTAGCTTACAGGTCTGGAATGAAAGGAGGTCTTATTTCCCTTATTAGCATCCCCCCTCTCCAATTCTACTACCTCCCCGCCTCCCCTCGTGGCTTTGTAGTCTCCTTTTCCGTCTGCTGACTGGGCTCACAATTCTTCAGGAGGACAAGCAATGGTGCTATCTAAAGAAAAGCTCCGATCACTGTTATTAAAGCTAATAATAGGAAATGACAGTCGGGGTATTGAAGTAAGTGGTCCAGTTCAGATGGACCTTGATCACTGTAATTTAGGTCTTTGGTGAATCCTGTTCCCATGTGCTCGATCACCTTGCTGGGCAGGTGGAAGATGACATCCTTGCTTTTCTTGGGCAAAGACATGGATCACTCTGAGAGGGGCTGAGCTATGAAACCAGCACACCCTTTCTCTCTCTGTTCCTGCCATCTGACTACCCAGCACTGCTCTGCCTGCTGTTGGTTATTAATGATCCTCTCCTTATTTTGGCCAGTTTCCTGAAATCTTTAGCCACCGCAGGAGCTGTGTCTCTTCCAGAAATCCTGGTGTTAGTACAGGACTGTTGCCAGTGACTCCTGGGGATATAAGGTCATTAAGAATCGTACAATGATAGAGATCATTCACTTCAACATTTTACTTTAATAGAATGGGACACAGAGGCCAGAGAGCT
Organism: Sapajus apella; assembly: GCF_009761245.1. NCBI lineage: Eukaryota > Metazoa > Chordata > Mammalia > Primates > Cebidae > Sapajus > Sapajus apella. The sequence continues at coordinate 12,126,066 of NW_022436962.1, read as the reverse complement.
CTAAGGGATTACCCAAGGGCGAACGAATAATTGTGGTTAAACAGGAATGAGAATCTAGCTATTCTGACTGTCAGATTATGGATTATCCTGGTCATTTTCCTGCCAGCTCCTTTCAATGCTTCTACCCCAAACTCCATGATTAAACTTCTCCTGCCTTCCTATGTTCACTAGCTTGAGTATCTTGCAACTCTTTTTTAATACACATTGTTTTCTACAATTTCTGTGCCTTCTTCTTTTACTTTGTTTTCTTCTCTCCACTCCCCTATGATAGGACTCTATGCTGTTCAGTCTTCTTCAAGAAGACCCACAGAATTGGGTGAATAGAAAATACATTCTACTTTCTTTGCCAAAGCAGCCAGAGGGAAGTCATTAAGAAGCAGCTTTTCGGCCAGGCGCAGTGGCTCACGCCTGTAATCCCAGCACTTTGGGAGGCCAAGGTGGGTGGATCATGAGGTCAGGAATTCAAGATCAGTCTGCCAATAAAGTGAAACCCCATCTCTACTAAAAATACAAAAATTAGCCGGGCATGATGGCAGATGCCTGTAGTCCCAGCTATTCAGGAGGCTGAGGCAGGAGAATCACTTGAACCCAGGAGATGGAGGTTGCAGTGAGCTGAATTATGCCACTGCACTCCCGCCTAGGTGACAGAGCAAGACTCTATCACCTAGAAAAAAAAAAAAAAAAAAAAAAAAAGAAGCAGCTTTTCCTGGAGATATTTCTAATATGTCTGCTTAACTGTAGTTGAAATTTCAATATCGAAGGTTAAGGCATCATGGTTTTCGTTTTTCTTTTTTTTTTTTTTTTGAGACTGAGTCTTGCTCTGTCACCCCAGCTGGAATGCAAGTGGTGCAATCCCAGCTCACTGCCATCTCTGCCTCCTGGGTTCAAGCGATTCTCCACCTCAGCCTCCCAAGTAGCTGGGACTACAACTGCCCACCACCACACCTGACTAATTTTTTTTTTTTTTTGTATTTTTTAGTAGAAACGGGATTTTACCATGTTGGCCAGGCTGGTCTCGAACTCCTGACCTCAGGTGATCTGCCCACCTCAGCCTCCCAGACTGCTGGGATTACAGGCATGAGCCACTGCACCTTGCCTGCATCATGGTTTTCTTTACATTTTCTTTTATTTGCAGTTACCCTTGGGAAGAGAATATATTCATGCAGGCTCAGTGCAGTACTTCCTAACCCGGATTACACTGCAGAGCGGTGAGCCATCTAAATGTACTATTTTGGACTCTAGAAATCCGAAAAGAGATGGAAATGGGCAGATGGGAAGGGGTGAACAGAAAAGAGTACAGAGGAGGAACGACTGGGAGGGCTAAATACTCTGTGGATGGGGTGAGTGGGCCACACCTCTTAGAAGGAAGGACATTTTCTCTTTCATTCAGTGTTCTAGTATAGATAGAAGAGAATGCAGGTAAGGAAGTTTGGGTTCAAGAAAAAACAGAAATGGGCTAGAGACCTGTGGTAGGTAATACCTAGGACCCAGGGTGAATACAGTAGCTCTAAATGCTGTCTGTGGTGGTGATTTCAAAAGACAGAGAGAGACAAAACCAAGAGGGCATAGAACAATGGAGAATTGGGTGACAGGGGGCTAGTCTTTACTTTCACATTACTTGATGTTCAATATGTGACTTCTCCTCTCCTGGCCTCAGACCCCTTAACTGTAAAATGAAGTGTTTACACTTGATTATCTCAAGGTTCTGACATCTTTGAACTCTTCTGAAACCCAAATTCTCACATTCCAGTTCCACTTTGAACAATTCAACCAGGTATAACTTTCTATTGGCATCACCATAAGGTGGCCGAGTCATGTGCTTTCTCTTTTCTTGTAGGCATCTCCAAAAAGCAAGCTGTTTTTGAGCCTTTTTATATCAAACAAATCTAAGCATCTTTTTGAAGCCTGGCTTTACCAGAGGCACAAAGATCTGGGGGCCTCAACCCCTGATGGAATCCTTTCCCTCACTGCCCCTTCATTTCTTCTTTCCAAACTCATCCCCTGTACTAGCAGGTTGAACCCATTTAACACATAAATGATAGCAAATCAGTAACCTCTTGCTGCTTATAATGATAACACTTTCTATAATTTCCATGATAAAATTCAACTGATTTCAGATAGCATTTCTCAGGACAGGGAGGTGACACCATGGCTCCATGAGGGGAATGCATTTCCACCTCAAGTTCTATGCCATAGCAATGGTGGATCCGGATTGGCTGACATTCAGCCCCAAACAAAAGCACAAAGCCTTGTCTAATAGAGCAATGAAAAAGGATATCTAGGAAATATTAACAAGTTTCACATGGTAATTTATGCAAATACACACCATAACTCATCTGAAGAGGTTCAGCCCACACCTATGGAAGGGAGCTGCACTAGCCAAGGATTTTATGGAAGTGATAACACCTCATTACATCTCAGAGGTTGTGGGTTTCCATACCAATCAGCACTAGAGAGACCTAGGGTGGCAATCAGTCTTCAGACCACCTGTATCAGAATCACTGCGGAGTACTTATTAAATACAGTTTCCAAGGGCTCTAACACAGACCCATTGCATCAGAAGCCCTTAGAGCAGGGCCTAAGCATCTGCATTTTCAGCAGCTTTATTTTTTACTTTTTTTTTTTGAGACGGAGTCTCACTCTGTCACCTAGCCTGGAATGCAATGGTGTGATCTTGGCTCACTGCAACCTCTGCCTCCTGGACTCAAGCGATTCTCCTGCCTCAGACTCCTGAGTAGCTAGGATTACAAGTACATGCCACCACGCCCGGCTAATTTTTGTATTTTTAGTAGAGATGAGGTTTCACTATGTTGGCCAGGTGGGTCTTGAACTCCTGACCTCAGATAATCCACCGGCCTTGACCTCCCAAAGTGCTGGGATTACAGGCGTGAGCCACTGCGCCCGGCCTTTATTTTCTGGATGGCTTTTAGGCACACAGAATTGGACCATCTTTCTGAGCCTGGCTTCTCATGGTCAGCACTGAAAATGTCTACACACGCAATGACCACTATCTTACTCTGTCAGTAAGTCCACTTTTGTTAGCCCCAAGTTCCTTCAGTTTTGTCGGTCTCAAGTTCCTCATTAATAAAGCAAGAGGGGGAATCAATTACTTCTTAAATGTTTCAGGCCATGATTCTTTTTTGAAGCATGGACCAACACTGAAGGCCAAACATCACATAGATGCAGTTGACCAGTTGGCAAACTGTCCCAGATGAACCACATAGCTGTGTCCCTCTGGAGTTCTGCTGCCTCCCAGGAACAAGGAAGACAGCACAGACTTCCCATGCATCTCTGTCTTCTCAGTTTCTGGCCTTCACAGTATCTCTTTAGCCTGGAAGCCATGCTTACTTACCCTACTGTTTCTACCAGGGCATTGTGTCTAGACCCAAATCCTTTATCTATCCACTTATCTATCTATTTATCTATCTATCTATCTATCTATCATCTATCTATCTAATCTATCTGTCTAACTAATTAACTATATCTATTTCAATAGCTTTACGGGTATAAGTGGGTTTTGGTTACATGGATGAATTATACAGGGATGATGTCTAAAATTTTAGTGCACCATCACTTGAGTACTATACGTTGAACCCAGTACATAATTTTATTGTTGTCGCTGCTGTTTTTGAGATGGAGTTTTGCTCTTGTTGCTCAGGCTGCTGTACAATGATGCAATCTCAGCTCACTGCAACCTCTGCCTCCCGGGTTCAAGTGATTCTCCTGCCTCAGCCTCCCAAGTAGCTGGGATTACAGGCATGCACCACCACGCCCATCTAATTTTGTATTTTTAGTAGAAACAGGGTTTTTCCAGGTTGGTTAGGCTGGTCTTGAACTCCCGACCTCAGGTGATCTGCCTGTCTCAACCTACCAAAGTCCTGGGATTACAGCCATGAGCTACCACGCCTGGCCTGTTTTTATCCCTTACCGCACTGCCACACTTCCTGCTTCTGAGTCTCTGATGTCCATTTCAAATCTTTATCTTAACAGTGGCTTAGGCTTTTGAAAGCAAAAGCTGTGATGCTTTTTGTTTGTTTTTCTTTTGAAGTCTGGTTGTATTTCCCACTCTTTAGTGCCTCTCCTGTGAGGCAATAATAATGTGTGTGTGTATATATATATATATAATACAGTACAACATTCCCAACATCTCGAATGGCACCTCTCATGGAATAGACTCTCAATAAATATTCATTGAATGAAGAAACCCAAGGACAATTACCCTGTGGGAATATGGAATGGAAATGAGGAAATAGAGGGTGGCAGGGACATATTTTCATAGCTCAGTATATTAGCACATAAAACTAACATTTATTTACAACCAAATCTGCTTAAGGTTTTCTACAGGTTATCACATTTATTACTTACCATCTATGAGGCTGATATATATATGTATGTATTACCTGAGGCAATCGGGCCCAAATAAGTTAAAATACATAAATACATATCCAGTGCTTTACATCAGTTAGTTTCCTGGGATAGGTTTAGCACCAGGTTTGTGTGATAATATAACCTATAATATTTCCATCCCAGCACTGTATCTCTCAAGGTAGCGTACAAGCAATAAATTGTTAATTAACTGTTTCATCTAAGTTTTCTCCCTATTTTATCTTTCTTTCCCTCCCCCCCTTCTTTCTTCCTTCTCCCTTCCTTCCTTCCTTCCTTCCTTCCTCCCTTCCTTCCTTCCTTCCCTCCTTCCTTCCCTCCTTCCTTCCCTCCTTCCCTCCTTCCCTCCTTCCTTTTTTTTTTGACAGAGTCTTGCTCTGTCGCCCTAACTGGAGTGCAGTGGCACAGTCTTGGCTCACTGCAACCTCTGCCTCTTGGGTTCAAGTGATTCTCATGCTTCAGCCTCCTGAGCAGCTGGGATTACAGGAGTGCAACATGATGCCTGGCTAATTTTTGTATTTTTGGTAGAAACAGCATTTCACCATGTTGGCCAGGCTCATCTCAAACTCCTGACCTCAAGTGATCTACCCACCTCGGCCTCCCCAATTTCTGGGATTACAGGCATGAGCCACCATACCTCGCCTGTTATTTCTTTCTTATCTGAAACTGGCTCAACCACTTTCTTAAAAGATTTAAAACAAGACTGAAGCTTGTTTGGATTGGAGCTCAGCTATTTCTGCAACTGTGGCGACCACCCAGTGGCTAGACTATGGCCTTGGGAGAAGGTAAGTCAAGGCAAAGACTTTTCTGGTATAGCTGGGATGAAGTGCCTCCATGCAGGGACTGGAACCATTTTTCAGGCTGCTGTCTTAAGGTTAGGCATTGCCTTCTCTTTAACCTCCCTAAATTTTCTTGGCTGTTTTCAGCCATGTTTCCCAGACCATATTCCATGAGTGTTCTCTAGGTGTTCCCTCCTGCAGCCCTCATAATTTCTCCAGTTACATGTGCTTTGGGGGTGATTGAAATTGGCTAGGAAAATGAGGAAATCATGTTCCAGAAGAGGAATCAGCCTGGGCACAGGCCCTAAGTAGCTCCAATAGTCCAACAGAAACCTGGTGATTCCATGGAGAAGTGGTACAGCCTACTTTACGGCTTCCCTGTTAGAGTTACTCAAAGTCCCTTTTCCTTATTCTTTTTATTCCTCTTTTTCTTCCTTGACTCTGTATTGCTCACATGCAAACTCTCTGAGAGACAGTCTCACTCTTCAGTTGGCCTTATCATTGCTGGTGAGTGAAGCACTTCAGGCAGGCCACCTGACAGGCTGCTGGCCAGAGAAGAGGCTAGTTACTCGTTAGCTGGGTCAGTTTCCCTCAGGAGGCTGTGTGCATGGCAGGTGTTCAGTGCTTAAGGGTTTCCTCTGCAATATTCTCTTCGCTCACTCAGCTCAACTCTTGGCCATTGCAGCACTTACAAGTAACAGTCACAACTGCACAAAAAAGTAACCAGGAAGACACAGATGTGAGTGTGGGTGGGGTTGGTGGTGCAGGCAGTAGTGGGGAGCGTGAAAGAGATCATCGTAGTAGGTCTAGTGCAAGTATAACAAAACAGCTTACGTTAGTCAACTGCTGCCTCCCTGGGTTGATAATTGCGCAAAGGAACTTCCTTTAAGATCTCAGCCCCTGAAACCCCAAATCCAGCCACCATTCCCTGAAAGCTTGCCCTCCTTTTTTATTGTAAGGTATCAGACCATCATAAACTGTTAGCCCATCGCCTGGCCTGCAACCACTCTCATGGTTCCTGTTATGGACGAAGGTGCCTGTGAATGGTTCAAAGCACTGCTAGGACACGTGCAAATTTGGAGGTGGCTCAACAGTTTTCCTTAGTCCAACACCATCGATGCGGGTCTCTGCTTGTTCCCCATCCAGGCTCCACGTCATCTCTCTCTGTGTCGGTCCTCAGCTTGTCTTCCTCTGGTTGCATAGGGGGCTGGTTTCATCCCTTTCCTCCTCTGCTATCGTCTATAACTATTCTCTTTGTTCCCTGGAGACCTACCACATGGGATATCTTTGTTCTTCTTACAAAGGGAGTTGTCAGTATTGAAGGCTCTTTTCAGGAAGGCAGAGAAAAGGCTCTTGTTTTTCTAAGTCATAATCAGATGCATTATTTGTGCTCTGCCCTCTTTCAGGTATGCAGCATAAACATAACTGCATACAAGGCATCACATTTTCATGAGCTTATGATAGCATGAATATGTGTGTGCTGGGGAGGCAGTGCAACTCATCACAGGGGACAAAATGAGACAAAAAACAAAGAATGAAGAACCAGAGAAAGAGAAAGAGAGAGTAGGAGAAAAAGAGGATAGGAGCTTGGGCCAGGGAGACTCATTAGCATTGGTGCCAGTGGCCCCAAGGCTTTAATATCCTACCCTTGAGTTTGTGTTTTAATGTCATATTCTTTCAAGGTCTTTTCAGCTCTGAGGTTCAGTGGATGTTTGGACATTGTTGTCCAAGGTGACGTCTAGAGTGACATCCATCAGGATCCCCTTTGGGCTTCTCTTTGGGCTGACGAAATTAGAGTTGTCGGTGTGGAGATAAGCAGCACAACAGTGGCAATGGCCAGGGAGGCCAGCTAGAGGAAGCAAAGCCACAGCTCATGGTCTCTTCTGGGCAGGCTCGCTGGGTGCCAGGCCTGGCGCCCCAAGGGCAGTGATTCAGCCTTCACTTTTTATTTGTCACCCCTGCTTTATTTCTGTCCTCCCTAAACGTGGTCCAGTGACAGAGGAACGAGACAGCCACCCTTCTGCAGGCTGGACGTCAAGTTCCCACATCACCATCAGGCCGCCTATTTGGCTTAGCTGGCTTTTCACACCCTGTGGAGCTCTGCAGAGCACCCTTCCAAGAGTTGGTTCTGATTGACGTGAGCTGTGCTCAGGGACCGGCATTTAGTCTGTGCGCGAGCTGGCTCCATGACCACACTAGCAAGCGCTGCTAATGGGGAGGTCAATTAAACAATGCCAGACGCAGCTTTCCTTCCCCACAGCGCTCAACACTGCCAGTGGAAGGTGCTTTGCAGATTACTAACAACAATTAATGGGGGAGTAATCGACTGTAAAAAAGGCCAGTTGCGGTGGCAGGGACAATCCAACCTTACATTCCTGGGGCCAGGGCATCCCAAGGGAGTAGACTCTATCCTGGGCTAGCAATCAGTGAGCTGAGGAGAAGACACATCTTGGCTTCTATGGGGCAGAAGTTTAGGAAATGCTGACCTGATTGCTGGAGTGTACAGGGCCCCAAATTGCATTGCCTGGCAAATTCTCCCTGTTGGATTTAGCTCATGATCCTAAAGGGAGAGTAATTTCTTAATGTGCAAAGCTATGAGTGCATAGGGCACACATTAGAGCCAGAAATGACATTCATTGTGTGATTTTGGGCAACTCTTCCTCCAAAAGATAATTTGCCTGGATTCAGAAATAATATCTAGTAATTTATTGTTGGAGATCTAGTATTTAAAATATTAATTCCTGCTAGAATTCAAAGACCACGTGAAAAGGATAGCTTATTATGCATTATAAATTATTGTGATCAGAATAACAGTAATATCAAAGCCTAATATTTATCATATCATTGTCATCATTACTGTCACCATCACTGCCACCACCACCACCATCACCCTCATCAGCAGCATGTCACCATAGTTAATATGCATTGAGAAATCTGTCCCGGGCACTGCTTAAGGCACTTTACATGCATTCTTTGTTTAATCTTCATTACAATGCTATGAAGTAGGTACTGCTATTATTCTCTTCCTACAGATGAGAAAACTGCTGCTTGGTATTTAAGTAGGCTACCGGCTAGCAAATGTAGGTGCCAGAATTCGAAACCAGCAGGGTCTTCTAAACTCTCCAGGGTCTGAGTCATTAATCACCAAGTTTCTGGAGTAGACCAACCATCTGGGTCTTAATTTAATCCTGTGGCCACATGACTTTGGGTCTCTCCATGGCAGATTCCCTATTTAAGGGATGGAAATACAAGTACAAATAGGGCCAAGAAGGGCAGGTGTGGTGAGGCAGAGGCGTTGGCTAGGTGCAAAACTTAAGGTGATGCCCACACTCAGGGTTGTACAATAGCACTCACTGCACTTACAACCCTGGGAGCACATTTGCTTTGTACCCTGAACAGTAGGTGCCTTCCTAGCCTCATCCTTGCCTTGGCCCTACTAGCAAAAGTTAAATGAGATCCTTTATTTAAGTGCCTGCCATACAGCAGTTTCTTAAATACTAATTTCATTGTTTTTCTTGAGACTGACATTATCAGATCTTTCCTGTGGAGCACAAAGTATAACAAGAGAGAGAAGAGACCACAAAGACCCTTTGGATTGGGGTGTGAGAGAGATGCCAGGAGATCAGGAGGGCTTGACGCAAATATCACCATTAGCTTAGACCCTGCTTTGCCCCACTCACTTCACCTCCAGCCCCCACTCTGGAACCCGAGTTCTCCCTCTCACACAGTGGAGGTCTTGCCTCAGTGGAGTGGAGAACAAATGTATCTGCTGTCCCAGGGAGGCTCATTTCCCCAGCCTCTCAGATACTAATTCTTTGGGACATCTTCAGGGTGTTTGTGTTCTCCCGCCCCTTCTCCAGTTGCACCTGCCTTTCACAAGGCAACCACATGTACCCTGTCTGCAAAAGATTCTTTACTAGAAGGGCCATTTTATACAAGCAAATACCCTTTACAATAGGAGAATATTATGGCTTGAGGGAACTTTAGACCACTTTGTCAAACCATCTGATTTCAAAGATGTTGCACGTAAGGCCCAGGAAGAGGAAAACTAATCTGCTCTCTATGGGTTAGTATAGCTGGTAAATAGATCTCGTCTTTGGAAGCCATTGCTACTCAGTGCTGTGGTTCTGGTTTTACGCAGCATTCTGGACTGTGCATGACACGTGCCACCAACAAAGCTAGAAATGGATGTTCCAGGCAGGAGTCTTCCATTATACAACATGGTCTTTCCGTTTCTAGAGAAAACTGCTTGGAGAATAGTACTCAGGGATGACCTGCCCTCCTTTGTCCAGGAATTCCATTTAGCAACTCTCCTGAAAGAAGACACTCTCTGTATTCCATTCCCCTTTTGCTGGGCTGGGGATGAATAAGTAAATTCTGTGTGTGTGTGTGTGTGTGTGTGTGTGTGTATGTGTGTGTGTGTTTAAATGAGGGGCTGTTTGGTACTAGTGGGTAACAAAACACATTCTTTTCCATCTCAGGGACATAGCAACTTACTGTTTCTGAGAATCTCCTTGTTCTCTCCTGCCATCTTGTATTCCCAGCACTGCAGCCCTAGAGAGAAAGCTGGGCTCATCTCCACCATATGGGTGCTGCCAACACGCATGATAATTATGCTTTAAGGGACTATTGCTTTATGCATCTTTCTCCGCCTTGCTCATTTTCCTAATGATGACACAGTCACATGGCCAGTACTGTTCTCTTTTCCCTCGGGTCATACAGTGGCTCTTTCTAGGAGACTGTTTTCTTGCTAATCGCCAATGAATCCTGATCTGATGGAGCCCCCTACCTTTAAGAATGCTCTGATTCTCTGAGACCTAGAGCTTGGTGTTTAAGATACTGTCTTGCTTGGAGCCTCACCCTTTAGGAAGGTGACAGTCAGCATTGACCCCAATCCCCAAATGCTTCTAAGAAAAATGCTTACCAAATACTCTTCTGCTTCTCAGATGACTTCTTAGTTGCAATGATTCAGATAATCCATGTAGAAATCATTTGGAGACGATTTGGAATAGCTAAGTAATTGGGCTACCTTTTGGTAGCCCTGAATCATCTCAGAAACTAGGCAAATTGTTTCCATGCGTCATTCACCCAGGATATCTCTCTATGTGTTGCAGGGGTGGGAGGTAGGGAGTGGCGTAGAGTAAAAAATTTAGATTTATTTGGATTTGATAACACAAAAATAATTTCATCAATGATATTTGGTTTAAACATTGCAGTAACCCTGTGAGGTTATTTCTGTTATCTCCATTTTTCATTAAAACATGACTTGTCCAACGGGTTCAGTGGCTCACGCCTGTAATCCTAACACTTGGGGAGGCTGAGGTGGGTGGATTCCTTTAGCCCAGGAGTTTGAGACCAGCCTGGGAAACATGGCAAAACCTCATCTCTACCAAAAATACAAAAATTAGCCGAGTGTGTTGTCGTGTACCTATAGTCCCAGCTGCTGGAGAAGCTGAGGCAGGAGAATCTCTTGAGTCCAGGAGATGGAAGCTGCCGTTACCATGGCTGCGCCACTGCACTCCAGCCTGAGTGACAGAGGGAGACCCTGTCTATTAAAAAACAAAAAAAAAGACTCTAAGGTCACATAGCTAATAAGAAGCAGACTTGGGATGTAAAACCTGGTGTAACGCTGGCACCAGAACTACTTTCAAAAATATTACCAACATATATTGGTGCCTCGCTACTGAAAAGTGTGGTCCACGAACCAGCAGCATGGGCACCACCTGGGAGCTTGCTAGAAATGCGGAATTTCAGCTCTCACCCCAGACCCACTGAGTGAACATCTGCACTTTAACAGATTCCCGGATTCCCATGTGTATTGGGCATTGCAGCAGTAATGCTTCCGAGCAGCACTGTCCAGTTATAGTGTTTGGGTTGGTGCAAAACAATTGCAGCTTTTGCCATTGACCTCAATAGGTGCTGCTCAGTGGGTGCAGTTTTTGCCATTGACCTCAGTGGCAAAAACCACAATAACTTTTGCACCAACCTATACATAATACATACGTAACTCTAAGTTTTCTTGTAGCCACACTAAAAAGATAAAAAGAAAAAAGATAAAAAGAAACAAGTAACAATTTTAATTACACATTTTTAACCCCAAATATCAAGAATATTATCATTTTGACATGTCAATATAAAAATGATTAATGAGGCCAGGCTCAGTGGCTCACATCTGTAATCCCAGCACTTCGGGAGGCTGAGGAGGATGGATCAGCTGAGGTCAGGAGTTCAAGACCAGCATGACCAACACGGAGAAACCCTGTCTCTATTAGGTATACAAAATTAGCCAGGTGTGGTGGCACATTCCTGCAATCCCAGCTACTTGGGAGGCTGAGGCAGAAGAATCACTTGAACCTGGGAGGTGGAGGTTGCAGTGAGCTGAGATCGCACCATTGTACTCCAGCCTAGGCAACAAGAGCAAAACTCCATCTCAAAAAAAAAAAAGATTAATGAGAACTTTTACATTTTTTTGTGCTAAGTCTTTGCAACCTGATATGTGTTTTATGCTTGTATATCTCAATTCAGACTAGACACATTTCAAGGACTCAATAACCACGTGTAGTAAGTGACTACCCTCTGGGACAGTGTATCTTCACAGCAGTGGTTCTTAAACATTAGCATGGATCAAATCACTTGGGGGCTTTTAAAACACAGGTGCAGGTGGCTGAGTGTCCATCGCCAAGGTTAGTGATTCATTGTATCTGGGGTTGAGATCCAAATATTTACATTTCTAACGAGTTCCCAGACGATGCTGAGGCAGCTAGTTCTAAGATAATACCTTGATGACTACTGCTCCAGAGCTCCCCTGCGCCATCTGAGACATCATAAGGTTCTGGATTTAGAGGAGAGAAACAAAGAGAACTCAGACACGAAGGAGAGAAATAAAATCACAACAAGAAGAAAGAACATAGGCATCTTGAACTACCAAATGGAGTAGGATAGGCTGGCCGCTGGGGGCTACTAGATACTGTTGTCCACAGGCAGATCTGTCTGTTACATTGTTTATGAAGAATATGTGCCCAGGTCTAGACTCACTGAGTACAATGCCATTGTTATACTAACAGTTATCTTCAGGGGGCTTACTGGATGCTTCCTCACATAATCGCTTATGTCATCCTGCATCCTCTTCCTTGAAAACTACCTTGAATCTCCTCGTGCCTTTCTGTCTCCATCCCACCTCCGTCTTGTCCCACTGAGGAGGCCCCTTAGGTCTCCCTGCTTCCAGGCTTGTCCCACCCTCAATTCATTCTGCACATTGCAGCCAGAAAGATCCTTTTAAAATGTAAATCTGTTGATGTCTCCCCACAGATTTAAACTATCCATACTAAACTATTTCTTACCTTCAGAATAAAATCCAACCTGATCTGCTGACCTTGAAGACTCTTCATGACACTCCCTGCCCAATCTCTGGTCACACATGGGACTGATCTCCCCTTAGCCGCTCGCTCCAGAGACATTGGCCTCTTTCTCCTTTTTGAACAAACAAACAAAAAAATGGATAAGCTTTTTTCTGACTCTGACCTTCTCACCAGTGAACCCCTGCTTAGAGTTCTCTTCCTTCTCTGATTTTTCTGGCTGGCTGCTCTTCCTTCAGGTCCCAGTTTAAATGCCACTTCCTCCAACTAACTGGACCTCCCTAAGGAAAGTAGCCTTCATAGCTCACAATCTTCTTTATAGCACCTGGATCATTTTCTTCATGCTACTTAACACAATTTGTTAGGACATGGTCATTTGTGTGTGCACGGCTTCATATTGGTCTGCCTCAGTAATCTGTCAGTAACAAGAGGAAAAGGATCACATATTTGGTTCCTTTTATTATTCGCCCTAACCAAGCATAGTGCCCAGCACAGCAATAGAGCTTCATATAGTTATTAGTCAACTGGATAATTCTGTTGTGTGAATACACTGTGAGCACATAAACCATAGAAAAAAATGACCTTGAATATGTTTTCAATTGCTCAAGGCCATTGGGTGAGAGCAGCAGAAGGGAGTTACTGTTTTGTTAATGTTAATACAATAGTATTAACATTAATACAACCATATTAACATGTTCAGAAACTGTCCAAGAAACCAGAAAAATGGACCAGGCCAGACTGGCCGAGCTACAAGGATCAATGTCAAGAAGAAAATGTGTTAGTTATTCCACTACTCATCAGGAGGGGCAGCTGGTGACCTAGAGGATGATTTTTATTTTCTTTATTAGGGCAACAGGTAGAACCTGATGGCTTCTTTGCCATTTTAAATTAAATCGAATTCAACATGATTGCTTACTGGAGAATTTTATTTTTAGGTTTTAGCCACAGTCTCTGAGATGTATCCTGTTTCCTTTTATAGCCAGACCATAGTTATTGATCCCAATATCTATGTTCCTTCCCTGCCTGGTGCAGACAATATATAATCTCGGGCAGGAGTGATTGCCTCCCACCCAGAGGAGCGTTGCCTGAGAAATCCCAGGGGCAGCTCAGTGTGGTCCCCCTTTTCAGTGTTGCTCACTCGGGCCAAGCTGCAGAGCAAAGGTTGGGGGCTTCATTGCCTGAGGCAGAGGCTCTAGTAAATCAGCCAGAATCCTGCAGAGAGGCCCCACCAATTCAGGCATGTAGACGAGGGCCGACTAGAACCAGAGCGAACCCATTCTTCACCCTACCTGGTGTTCCCTTTCTTCTGGAGGTGCCTTTTATTGTACCCTAAAAGGGAGCCCGGGAGCCTGTGCTATTGTGAGCCTCTGAGCTGGCTGTATGGTGGGGGAGAGAGTGAGGGGAGCATACATGCTCATATGCCTTTTCTCCCTCCTTTTTTCTTTTCATTATCATTAATAATGAAATATTGAGACCAGGCTGCTAATGAGCCTAAACTCCCTCCTGTTAGTTTATTTTTCGCCTTCAGACTGTCACTTCAGAGTAAATTACTTTTCTCTGCATCTTGTTCCAGTAATATTACACCAGCATGACCCTCCCCCTCCCACCCTCCTTCTAATTTCAGGGTTATTCAGTTTCTCTCACTGCAGTTTACTAAGCAAGGGAGGTCGTCCCATCTATCATACTTAAACCTGTACAACATGTCCCCTCCTGCAATTGAGACATCATTCTTTTTGCACTGGGTCAAGTCAGGTTTTAAATACTTACACAATACACACAGATAGAACCTATAAATAAGTGAATAAATAATACATGCCCACATCTGTATGTTATTTCTAAGTTCTATGGAAAACAATTTAGAGACAGCGAGGCAGAGTGAGACCTGTTTTGAAGGGCGGGGGACCAATAAGCAGACAGGCAGCAATCCCCGCCATCGGCCGGCAGCCGCGTCTGCCTAGCTCTGGCTCCTGTTCATTTCATGGCATGCTAAACATTTCCTTGTCAATTGGGAGATGTCAGGATGTGAAAACAACCAACATTAAGTAGATATTTTGTGCCAGCACGACAGCAAGTGTCTCAAATATGCTTCTGTCTCCTGTTCAAAGATGCTAAACTGGTCTTCATCAAACAGCCAGCATTTCTTCATGTTTCCTTTGCTATTGGCAAATACAAAGAACACTGGACTGCTTTCTCTCCCTTTCATTTTCTCCCTGGCTTTTTTTCTCTCTTCCTTGTCTTCATACTGGTTAAAAACAAGGACTCTCAAGCTCTGCCACTTACTATGTGATCTTGGACAACTAATTTAACATCTCTGTGTCTGTGTCCTTGCTGATAGAGTGCTGATGATGGTACTTTATAGTGTTTTGAGGACCAAATGAATGAATACATGTAATGTACTTAATACAATACCTCACACTATAAGTGCTCAATAGATTTTCTTTTTTTTTTCTCTCTCTCTCTTCTCTTTCTTTTTTACACTGGGAATTCTGATTTCAGACAATGAGCTTTTACTAATCACCCACCTGTCTATTCTATACACAAATGAACATATTTCCACTGTTGCAGGTGACAGTCCCCAAAGTGCTGTGTAAAACCTTTCGAGCTTAAATCAGGAGGAAAACTCAGTGACACTGATCCTGTCTTTATTTAACATTTTGGTATTTTGCTCCTCATGAATTTTTGCATGATTGTCATTTTTCAAAGTGTTGCATTAAAATATTATTTATGTTGATTATTGAGTTTTTTTGACAACACTTTAGTTTTGTGTCTGAGGAAAGTACATTGTGGGATTTGCTTCCCTTACCTTAACCCCAGCTCTGGCTGTCACAGAAATCAATCTTGTTCTAGTCCTCCCATCTTTTCTTCTTTTTTTTTGTTTTGAGATGGAGTCTCACTGTCGCCAGGCTGGGGTGCAGTGGTGCCATCTCGGCTCACTGTAACCTCCATTTCCCAGGTTCAAGCAATTCTCCTGCCTCAGCCTCCTGAGTAGCTGGGACTACAAGACACATGCCACCATGCCCAGCTATTTTTTTGTATTTTTAGTAGAGACAGTGTTTCACCATATTGGCCAGGATGGCCTCGCCTGACCTCGTGATCTGCCTGCCTCGGCTTCCCAAAGTGCTGGGATTACAGGCGTGAGCCACCGTGTCCAGCCCCATCTCTTTCTCTTGGGCTGCATGTGGACTTTTGTAACACTATATACCATCTTAATAAAGGGGTACCCTCCTGGTATTGGTCACTGTAGAGAAGGGAAGGGAGAGTCCCAAAAATTTCTCTGGGCTGAGCATGAAACAAAAAACAGGCAAGAAAACACGTTTGAGATTGATGTGACCTACAGGTTAGGCCTTCAAATCTCCTCCAGCTGACCCATGAAATCTCGTCTTGCCTCCCTTGATAGGATGTGAATAGGGGCCAGCCTGAAGGTGGAGTTATTTATGCACCTGGCCCTCTGGGTACAACACAGTACCATAGAAAGGTCAGACAGCAGAATGCAAATGGTATAGCTTTCCCTCTTTCACTGCCATCCATGTGGGTGAGACTCTGCCCTAGGTATTAAGCATTTTTATGGGGGTCTTCTGCTGTGCCCCATGATAAAGCAGGGGCTGCATAGTATTTGTCCCTTACAGTTCTTTTGGCTTGAGAACCAAAGAGCAGCTGTTAGTTAAAGAAGAGGCTGACTGTGTGACCTCCCAGGCTCTCTTGCTAATAGGACCATCTAACATAGCACTACATCCACTTCTTCTGAGCATTCAGGACACTGCTGGAAAAGTCTGTAAAACTTTCCAAGCTTTAAGGTACTGGAGGGTCTCAGCTTTTAAAAATATGCTCTAGAACAACAACAACAACAACAACAACAACAACAACAACAAAAGCTACTTTCTATTTAATGTTGAGACTATTCTACTCTTCCCACCCCACACAAATCCTCTTGCTAGCTGTGCCCTAATGATCAAAAACAGGAAGTGTACAGGCTCGGGATCATTCAAGTCACTAAGCAAGCCGAATACTCATTAACCTGATGCAAGTCTTGTTTCTTCCCAAATTGATTCTGTCTTGAAGCAAAGTGTCGGAAGTGCCTTTGTTCCAGTGTATTCTTCCAATATTTACAAATATGCCTGAAGAATGTATCAAAATGTCAAAATTTGAAGCATTGGGCCGCTTACCTCTGCAACTGCGTTTCAAGGTCTGTCCTGGTGCTGAAATCTCTAGAGCAATGGTCCTCAAACTTCAGCATGGCCTCAGAACCACCAGACAGGCTTATAAAAATTACTTGGCCCCACCCTCAGAGGTTCTGTAGGTCTGGAGTGGGACCCAAGAATTTGCCATTCTAACATGTTCCCAGGGAATGTTGATGCTGCTCACTTGGAGAACATGCTTGGAAGACCACTAGTATAGACTCTAGATTGTCATTAGGTCACAGATTTGAGTCAGTGATTTTACTGGACAGTAGAATTGCTCTATAAATTCAATTTAAAAAGACAATATCTTTCTCTTTTTATCTATTAATGTAGGCTATATTCTTATATAAATTCCTTTTTGATATCCTACCTTATATTATCCCTGTCCTCTTGTATCTCCTTGAAGTCGTTTCTGTTCAGCTGGTTGATGGAAGACAGGGAATAGGGGGAAAGCCCACTCCCACGTCGTCACTACTTGTGTGCAGGAGCACGTCACTGAAAGGAGACTGGAGAATGTAGTCTAGCAGGGTGCCTAAGAGAACACAGAAATGGGCTGGGGTTAATTTAGAGCCCTCTCTGCTACACCCCTCCAGAGTATTTGGGAATTCCATTTTGTTTGTGAAAGTCATTCCGTTAATAGTCTTAATTTTTTCACTTCATATCAACCATATAAAACACTGGTAATTGTGCCCTCTGTTACTCGTGTAATTATCTGTCAACTTGCCGTGACCCATCACTTCTTCTGAGTGAGAAAGTGCTTCCTCTTTGTGTAGTGGGGGTTTGAGGAAGGATGTCAGCAGGTAGGAGGAAATGCTGATTCTTTTACAGGGAGCTGGGAGTTCCTTCTATAATAACTTCTGAGATAATAAATAACAATTTGACAATCTCTCTTCTACTTTAGATGTCTTCTATTTCTCATACTCTTTTGTTATTGGAGGAGAACAGGAGTGGATAGGGAATAGAAGGGAAGAATAAAAAGAAAATCTTGGAAGCTTATTTTTTATTTACTTTATCTCTTCTGTATTTCAATTACATATTGTCTGTATAGGAACATGAGAATGAACATGTGACTGGAGGTCAATTTTTGTTGCAATTAAGATTCTGACAAATGGAAGGATGTCTAACTATGTATGTGGGCAGAGATCCTTAAAATGGCTGAGAAACCATCATCTGCACACAGACATATTATTACATATGATGAAATAATATCATCATGTGTCCAGTAGGTTAAAAGGGAGAACACTCAGATTAAAATCAGTTTTCTTCACATACCTTCCTGGAGTTTACAGGGAAAGAATGAATTGTCATGAAGTCTGTTATGGCTGCTGGTAACTCTGCCCAAATACTTATTTGTATACTCTCCCAGTCCCTTCCACCGGTGTCTATTTCCCATGTAGAAAGTCTAAGTCATTAAAAGCGGCTCCTCTATAAAGCTTTTGTATCCCTTAGAGACCTTAGGACAAGCATCTGGTATACTAAAATTATTTTATTATAACAACAAACTATTACATGTACATAACTCCTTATGCTTTCCACAGTAACTTTGCATTCCTTTTTTTTCCCTTTGGTGCTATTTTTAATCTTTCAGAAAACATATAGGGTGAATACTATTTGTCCCCAATTTACAAAGAGAAAAAAAAGTCATGCAATAAGACAGAGTGACTTGCCTAAGCTCACTAAATAAACTTGGAGATGGAAGTAGGACTTGGAATGATACATCTATGTGAAAAGAATGTTGGGCCCAAACACATGTGAATGGAAACCCCATTGTTAACGGACCCTTTCCACTTTCTTCATACAATCTACCCCAGAAGAGTGGTTTGTGAAATTATTCCCTATATAACTGCAATAAAATTTGGCCAAGTAAATCCTTTTGATGACATATATTCTTGGAATCCTCAGTTATTAGCTCGAGAGAATTCTAACATTAATACATACACATTTTAGATATTAAATTACTTATCTACAATGAAACTGAGGATGTCAAAATATCAGAGACATAGCTTAAATAAATGAAAGATCAAAACACTTTCTACTAACTTTTTTGCATTCTGAAGAGAATAAAATAGAGCCCTAAACACTCATGTATTTGTTTCTGTCTTCTCCTCATCCAACTTCCTTTCCAGGAAACAAGCTTCCAGTAAAGCCCATCTTGGATTTATCCAAGAACCTTGTAACGGCTTCAATGGCCTAGAACCTCAGCTACATTTTCTTTTTTCAAAAATACCTTGTAACCATGATTGATGGAGCCCATTCCACCATTTTGAATTTCAAGTTCCATCTATTGTTCCTCCACATAGCTCTCAGTGTTATCAAATGTCTAGAGATATCTCTAAATGTGATGTCATTGTGCAAACTGAGTATATATTCTATAAAAAATACTTATTGATATATCTTAATGACTTGTTAGATGAGGGACATGCAAAGTGACATAAAACAAAGCAAAACAAAAGCAAGAACAAAGCATTTCCTTATTCCCTTCCCTTTTCCCCAAATGTGCTCCTTTTCCATCTGTTTATGCAAAACTCTCCCTCAAATTGTTTTTCTATTATAACCAAATGGTGAACGATCTGAGGTATCGGGGAACATGCTGTGGCATTTCCTGTGAACTCCCCTCTCTCTAGCTTGGGTTTAAATGCCCTCGTGGCACTGACTAACAACTTGGGCTTCATCCAGAGCACTGAGCCTTGCCGGCATTATGATTACATTTTTTGCATAGTCTACGTTGCTACATTAAACTCCAGACGCTTCCTCACAAGTCACTAAATTAACAACACACACATTTTTGGCCCATTAACATTACACTAAGATCACAGTAGGATTATCACCCAGAAAGGTGATTGTGTGTGTGTCTTCTGTTCTCATCATCTCTTCAGTTTTTACTTTGATAAAATTAGGTTGGGGAAAATGAGGAAAGAAGCATAAACCAGACCCAGTTGTTTGTTAGGAAACTACGTTCCTATCAAGAGAAAAAAAATTGCTATCCTCTGTCAGGAGGTTGATATGTTTTATGAAGTGCAAATGGCATCTTTTAATGTAAGTATTAACAAAATTACTGTTAGGGGGCTTTCTAAAAAACTAATATACTTTATGACATGAAATATATTAAAATGTCAGTGTTTTAACCAATGTTTATAACAATATATTATAGTCATTTATTGAGTTTATAAAGCATGTTATAGACTAACAAGATAAAAGATGTTTTGCAAATAAACTTGCTATTATTTAGCAGGTGCATCCGATGCCTGAGCTTACTGAGCTTAGATAGGTGGCACATTTGACCTTTTTTGAACAGAGAAGCACTGCATTTTGGACGATCAATATATTGGTCTCAACAATAGTCGGCCCTTATTTCAACTAATTTGGACTTCTATGCAAGTACTTTCATGCACAGTCTTGTACACCTTGAAATATTTTGGTATCTATCTGAGAAATTGGTTCACAAATCCAGCACTGTAATTGTCTGTTGCCCTGTAATTGCCTGTGTACTTAACTGTAGCCCTCATTAGACTCTCAACACATGAATCAGGTAGAGTGCATTGTTTTTCGTTGTGTGTTCAATACCTGGCTCAGGGTAGGACACATAGTAAACAATCAATAGTGCTTATTAAATAGGTAAATGAAATAATGAATGGGTGAAGCATAACTGAAATCCGTAGATCTATCCTCTAACCACAAATGTGAATAAGTTGGTGCCTTAGTCTGTTTTGTGCCACTATAACAGAATACCTGAAACCGGGTAATTTATAAAACAAAACAAAACCATAAGTTTGTTTCCTCACAGTCGTGGAGGCTGGGAAGTCCAAGATCAAGGGGTTGGCATTTGGTAAGGGCCTTCTTGCTGTGTCAGACCATGGTGGAAGGCAGAAGAGCAAGAGAGCAAGAGGGGTACAAACTCACTCCTTTATGTGGGTACCAATTCCCTTATGGCCTCATCACCTCTTTAAGTTCCCATCTTGTAATATGCTACAATGGCAATTAAACTTCAACATGAATTTTGGAGGGGTCATTAAAACCATAGCAGTTGTGAAGGGATAGTGTATTTATTATAATGAATGGCTTATTCAGTTGTGCTAGAATTAAAGAAGCAGACAGCCATTTTAAAGTAACCATTGAGAGTTGCAGTTTCAGACACTCAAGCTTATTAGCAAAGGACAACTTTGCTGAGCGGAGAGCCCTGAATTCAAGCTGTGACCCCAGGTTCTCTTCCCGGGGAGAACAGATTGCTGAGTGAGAGGACCTTTGTGTCATACAACTTGGGGTGGAGATCCATGAGACTAATTGGTCTTCAAATGACAATAGTATTTCTTCTAAATTCTCAACATCCCTTTATGCAAAACTGTCATGAGGTAGGGGAGGGAAACCCTGGGTGAAATATGCGTCTTGCATTTTGAATGTACATACCACCAGGCTACAGTCCTGCCCCCTGCCTTGTCTGCTTCTTCAAACTCAAAACTACAGGACCCTTCCCAAATCCCTGACATCCACAGTTTTAAGAGGATTAAGACGTGATTTAGGCATGGAAGGTGATTTACCTTTCTGAGCACATTCAACTCAGAAAAGGTTGGAAATGACTTTTAAGGAGCCAGAGTAACAACCTGCTGTATGTGAGCTGCTAAAACTAAACTCAGGCTTCATGGGACTGTAGTTTTTATATGATTCAAAATGAAGCTTGCTTGAAAATGCAGTTACATTTAGAGAACTTGAAAATTAGAGAAAATTGTAATGAGAGAGAATGTTCCACATCATGATCCCACCCCCACCATGTAGCCACTGTTTATATTTTGTGTTTCTTTCCATTTTATATATCCAAATGTACGTACACACATGCAGATATATGTAAATGTATTTTATAGAAAAGTATGGCCATACCACTACCGTTTTTTATTCTACTTTCTTCACCTGAAATAACTGATAATGAAAGTCTGCATGAAGTTAAAACAAATTTATCCAGTAACAGAGATGCTGCCTTTGTCAACTTAGACTGAGATATTCCTAAAATTCAAGAGCAGCCTAGAAATCATCCATTTAAACCTCTCTTCTTTTTCTGCCTCCATAGATGAGGCAAACAATTTGCTAACATCACGTGGGCACGGTGCTCCTTTGTGCACAACACAATGTGAGTGTAGAACAATGAAGAAAAGTTCAGCTTCCAGAGTCAGATACCTGTTCAAGTTCTGAGTCTCACACTTATTACTTTTGTGATATTGAACAACATACTCAAAGCCTACATGTTACCATTCCCTCATTAATAAAAACAGAGATAAAAGTGCTCATATCTCAGATGATCGTTGTAGAAAATAAATGAATAAATACTAAAATGCACTTTGAACAGAAACTAGTAGTGAATATGTGCTTGGTCAGTGTTAGCTATTATCATTATAAATACATATACTGTCTGAATCTAGGAGAAAATACATTTACAAGTTCATGATCATCTTGAATTCCATGCAGAGACCCCCTCAAAAGACTGAATGTATATGTCAACACAGTGATTTTTCAATCAGTCCATCACTGAATCAGAAAAAAAGTACAACCAAGTTTATCAATGAACCAGAACTTGTGGGGTTGTGAAGGAAATTTATAATATGACTTACAAATTTTACTGTAGAAACAAAACTTACGAATGAAATAGTCTTGATAAATGTTCTAACCACATGTATCTAACTATATGAAAAATTGCATATTATTCATTTTGATTATGGCCCTTAAAAAACATCTATTCTGATGTTCTGCACCCCATGTTGTAGCAGCAGAAACAGACCTGGAGAAGTTACATGATTTGTTTAAGGAGACTGAGCTTGTCAGTTACAGAAGGATCAGAACCAGAGACTTCTAATTCCCCGACTGATGCAATTTCCACTGCACAATGGCTACATTTTATGTGACAAGGGTTCAGAGAAAAGGGGAAAATATAAGGATTGAATGATTCAGGAAGAATTTCATGGAAAAGGTGGGATTTCACTTGGGCTTTATGGGAAAGATTTGGAAATGAAGCCAGACAGGAGGAGAGCCTCCCAAAGTGCTGAGGTTGCAAGCATGAGCCACTGTTCCTGGCCTACTATACCATTTTACATAAGGGCAGGGAGGGGGGCTCCAGTGGAGGAATGGAGAGGGTTGGTTCAGAGGACGATAAGGAGGGCAGGGACACTCGACATGTTTACCTTTCTGTGACCTATGCATCTAGTTTTTATACTGATGTCCTTGGCATAGACCAAGAGACTTTTGTTCTAAAGTAAAATGAAACGCAGTAGTATCCATTGTGCTCAGGGCTGGCAGTGGGTGGTGCAAGATTGTGTAATACTAGTCTTTCCTCAATTGCAGATACAGGGACTTGAGGGTTCTGGCAAACGGTGGATAGAGGGAGCCTGTTTGAGTCAACTCTGCGGTTTGCTACGAGTATGACTTTCAGTAAATCTTTCAAGCCTTCGTTTGTCCAGTAGTCATCATGACACTATCTCACTCATGGGTTGCCATGCAAACAAATAACAAAATTCATGGGCTAAAATTTTGGCTAAAAAAATTTCCTCAGCTTTTCCCTTCATCATCAGTGACCAGCAAACCCAGGCAATCTTTTAACAATTCACCCACCACTCCTAATATCACTAGTGCAACTGGGGTCAATCATGGAACAGCTGCACCAAGCAATGGAGAACATTTCTTAGAAACCACAGCATAGTTCACAGGCTGTGCATGCATTGCAGTGACTTGTTTAAAAAGACAAGATGAAATACTGCAGCTATCAATAATTCCTGCACATGGCTGACTTCTAATGAAAGGATAAAATTTCCTAGGGAGAAAGAAGAAATGAAGAAAACGATTCTTATCAATTTCAAAGGAACACTTTGATATAATTCTGAAATATTTTTGGTGAAACATTTTCTTTTGTTACCCTCCATCATGCAGTATTTGTTTAATTTCCCCTTTTCAGCAGGTATATATTTCAGTTTTTAATTTTAAAAAACATCGTTGTTCCTCATTGGTTTCTCCACATTATTTCAATTTCCATTTACTAGTTTCTTCTTGGAATTTTTGTTGTTGTTGTTGCCAGTGATGAGGAATTTCTTCCAAGATCTTATTCTAAAATATTTGTCTGCTAAGGAGAACATGACCACAGGCAATTTAATTTCCCTAGACCTCAATTTCCATATCTGCAAAAAAAATGTGTAATTTCTGCTCTTTCTTCCAACACTTAGAAGTATAATACTACTTCCATCAATATGATTCTCGGAAATGTTTCAGTAAATATACTATTAAAAATAAAACATCTATAATATAACAAGTGGATGCCCTCCAACATGGGTGTGGAGGACTTTGTAAGATGTGAATAGCTGAAATCTCTCTAGCTGCCTGGTGGATTTGGCAATACAAGAATCACTCAATGCAGTGGCTTGCAACATCTTTCTCTTTCTCTTTATATTTCCTTTCTGCCTTTTACTTTGTCTTCCTATGCTAGTCTCTTTCTTGGTCCTTTTCCCATGTAACCAGGGTTTGGCTAGCCCTTCCATGCTCCCTGAGCCTTGTGTAAGAGAAAAAAAAAAACAGTAAAGAGTATGTATTATACCATTTTACTTTTATGTTATTTTATTACTTACTTACTTACTTGAGACAGAATCTTGTTCTGCCACCCAGGCTGGCGTGCAGTGGTGCAGTCTTTGCTTACTGCAGCCTTGACCTCTGGGGCTCAGGTAATCCCACCTCAGCCTCCCGAGTAGTTGGGCCCTCAGGCACAAACCACCATGCCTGGCTAATTTCTGTATCTTTTTGTAGAAACAAGGTTTCACTGTGTTTCCCAGGATGGTCTCAAACTCCTGGGCTCAAGTGATTCACCCATGCTGGCCTCCCAAAGTGCTGAGATTATAAGCCTGAGCCACCAAGCCTGGCCTGCTATGCCATTTTGTATAAGGGACTTGAGCATCTGCAAATTTGGGTGTCCACTGGAGGCCCTAGAACTGATTTCCATGGATATGAAAGGCTGACTATATTTTTTTTCTTTCTAGCTCTACTCCTACCAGGTTCATATGGACATGGGAACCTCACTTGCAAGGGGCATCTCCACTATGAGTCTGAGACATGACTTTCCTTCCCAGTCCTCAAATTAACATTCATGAATAGGTTTTGTTAGTCTGGCTCAGTTCTAGACATCCATCTAGGTAGGGGTACCTGGGAACGAGCCATACTTTGAGGTGAAGGGCCCAGTCCTCCAGACTGACAAGTCTGCCCAAGATTTCTGACACCTCCTACGAGTTTGGGAGTTGTCCCAAACTACCTTCAAGCTAAATAATTCACTGAAAAGAGTCACTAAACGGACTCACCAAAAGCCATTATACTCATAGCCATATTTATTACAGGGAAAGGATACAAATGAGGACTAGACAAAGAAAGAGACACATAGGGTAGGGTCTAAGATGGTTCTCAACACCAGTCCTCATCATCTTCAAGATGCACTGTCCTCTCGGCATTGATGTGTGACAATATGCACAGATTATTGCTCAACCGTGAAGCTCACAAAGCTTTGAATCCATAGTGTTTACTGAGGTCTCATGACATGGGTTGAACCCAGTCTCCAAGTCCATTGATACCTCCTTGCCAAAAGCCTCTGCCCTCCAATCATACAGTCAGCCTTTCTGGTATTGCCAGCCTCCTGCCCTCCCTCTCGAAGACTATCGAGTGTGGCCCGCCCCCACCCTGAGTCATCTTATTAAATCAACTCTTAGGTATGGTTCCAGTGGCCCACCATGAAAAACAAATACATATATTTTACATATATTTTTAAAGTTTGGGAAATTCCAAGGGTTTCAAGTTTATCTCCCCATAAACCAAGGGCATAGGCCAGACCTCTATTGAGATGTAGCCAGATTCCTTACTTCTCAAGGGGTTAAAAAAAAAGTGAAAAATCCACAAGAGCCACCACCATGGTCACCTACCCTATGGAGTAAGTCCGAACCCCTTGGCTCACTGCTTACACTTTGTAAAGGATCAAGTTTTTTTCTAAATAGGGGAGTGATACAGAACTGTTGCCCTTACCCAAAAGGTATTTACTTAAAACAATATTAAAATCATTTTGAACTTCCATATCTCATGTTTTCTGACACATTAGATTTTGTGGTAGCTAGTATTTCATGGTGTTTCTCATCTTGTAAGTCCACTGTTTAATATTCTGAGTAGAATTCACATTTTTCTTTAAAAATTTTCTCCTTTTGAGGATAGTGTTTGCAACCACAAAGTGAGTCGTTGGAAGATCTGTTTGTTGACAAGATACGGCTGTTCTAGATACAACACAGGTATTTCCCAAACAAAACATTTTCATCAGTAACTTTTTTTCTCCTAAACCATTCCATATAACTAAGAAACAGAAACAATTGCTGTAAGTTTTGGAACTGTAACATTTTATTTAGTTTTGTCTTAACGGTACTTTCCACATCTTAAGAGTGGCCTGAAAGAGTTTTAAAGCCTTTCTACCCATTTAAGGGCAGTGGTAAGGGACTCCTTTGCAAATAGAAATGTTAGCCCAAATGTTTTGTTTGTAACACAGCACTCGTTGTCTTGAAAGCGTTTTCTCTGTTAAAAGGAGGTTGTAATATGCATCCACGCATAACCATCTGCATCTTCACAACACGTCAATTACTTGTATATTCACAGGTGGTGATTGACTGATTCGTGCATGTCCATGCAATTTGGTGCATTCAGCTGCGTGCTTGCAGATGTGGATGTATTTCACAGAAGCAGGTTGGGCAATAAATTTTGAAACTTTATCCTCATCTTTGGATAGAGTAATAAAAGTTTGTAGGTTTAAGAAAGCAATATTCCCTGGAACTGCAATATATGGGAATGATGAAACTGAACTAAAATGTACAGTAATCTCTAAGGCCTACCCAAGCTAGAGAGGTGCAAAGTGAGAGCTATAAAGCAAAATTTAACACCCGCCACACTAAAAGTCATTTTCGGCCTCTGACCAATTTCACACGGAATTGGGAAATATGACTAATATCAAGGCCTGATTCCCTGGGGTGGGGTAAGGGTGGGGCGGGTGTTAAGAAGGAGTACGTCGGGGAGAAAAGCAATGGCCCATTGTGAGTTGAACCAATGACAGGTCAGCACAGGCTTAACACAGTGTTCCATGTCTCCCCAGCAGCAGCCTGCCTTCCATTCCCTGGATTCCATCTGCTGTGCAAAACAAGATCTATAGTCACTCGCAGGTACTTGGGACTTCTCTAGGCTAGAAGGTCCGTACAGCACAGACCAAGGAACTTCCTTTCTGTGAAGTTTAGTTTAGAACACAGGAGAGTCAACTCTTTCCCATGTTGTGACGTTTACCATGTGCAATTTACTGTCAGACAAGTTAACCAGACCTGCATAAAGAATATTCAAAAAATCTGACCGACATAGTCAGCCAATCTAAAGCATTGAGGTCCATAGTTCTTCCAACCTGTGTAGCCAAAGACTGGAAATTTTTATCCCATTTTGTTCTTTGTTTGACTTTATTGGAGAATAATATTGAATTCTAGGACCTGGGTGTCTTTCTTTGTTTTCTGGTTAATGTTTTTTTTTACAATTTTCTTTTTATTAATATACTCCAGATATGGAACTCTATATTGCAAACTTGTTTTGTGTCCAGCCTGACCATCTTTTTCTGTCTCTGCACCATTGATTAGACCTACCTTTGATGATGGTAGACACAGCCACACATGACTGTCAGCTCTGGTTAATGTCCCTGGCTTATTTCAGGATCATTGCCATGACAGAAACATGTCAGCAATGGGTTTTCCACTGAACGATGACTTGAAGACTGCGGCCATGCAAGCAGAGCAAAGAGAAGAGATCAGCAATTATCCAGTGGATGTGATCCATGCTGACAGTCAATCTGGATAATTCAAATAGAAACAACTTCTTTTGCCTCACTGGCAGGTTTGGGGCTTGATTTAGTGAGATCATTGTTTAACTTTCTTTGCCTGTGGAAATGTAGTACATGTGTTTGCTGGTTAAGTGAGGGTTTGGAGGTTATAACCACAGCATCTGTTCATTTGACATTCAAGTTTCACTCTGGTTTGGAAGCCCTTGTGCCTACAATTTAAAAGGAGCAATACATACCTAACTCCCAGCTGTCTGAGAACTCAGACTGCATATGCTTCTTGGTTTTCTAATCTGCCTAGAGAAATAAAACCATCACCTGAGCCAGAGAATAGTTTGCCTAATTGGATTTGAAACAAAAAAAATTTAGAACCTCACATAGTGTGTTCTAATGTGGCAGTTGTCTGAGTGGCATTGGTAGCTGAGCCAGACCACTTACCTAGACTTGAAGATTTACATTTTGATGATGTTTTCCAAGTGCTGTTTTATCTAGAGGAAAAAAAGCAATAATTTAAACAGCTGCAGAATTCCTCACACATCTGCAGGAAGTCCCTTCCTTCTGCCTGGGGCAGCACAGCATAATGAATAGAGCACAAACTTTAGAGTCGATTTGACCTGGTTCAAATCCCAGCTCCAAAACTCATTAGCTACATTATCTTGAGCAAGATACCTAATCTTTTCTAGCATCACTTGCTTTATTTATAAAATGTGGATGACAACCATTAACTTCAAGGCTGACTTGAGGATTAAAGTTTATTTATTCAGCGCACATCTGTTGATTCCCTACCATGGGCCAGGCACTGTTCTGGGCACTGGGAAAATGGCAGTGAACGGAGCAGACAAAAACACTGCCTTTGTGGAGCTGATAATTTATCAGGGGAGATAAACAAAAACAAGATTATTAAGGAGAATAAATAGTAGGTGAGACGGTGGTAAGAGCCATGGGAGAAACAGAAAACATGGGAGAGGGGCAGGGAATGATGGCGCAGGAAGAGATGGAATTGTGATGGGGTGCTGGAGAAGGCTTCACTGAGAAGGTGATCAATTGAGAGGTAAGAGAGTAGGTTGTGGGATATTTGGGAGAAGAGTAGTTTTGGTTGAATTGTGTCTTCTGAAAGAGATACATTAAAATTGCAAAGCCCAGTAATCCCAAGTGTAACCTTGTTGAGAAACAGGGTCTTTACAGAGGTCATCAAGTTTAACATGGTCATTAGGGTAGGCCCTGATGTAATATGCTGGTGTCCTTAAAAATAGTAGAAATGTACAGAGGGAAGCAGGTACAGAGGGAAGATGATGTGAAGACACAGAGAGTGCCTGGAGTGATGTGACTGCAAGCCAGGAAACACCAGAGATTGCTGGCAAACACCAGGAGCCAGGAGAGGCAAGGAAGGATCCTCCCCTAGAGCCTTCAGAGGAAGGATGCCCCTGCTGATGCCTTGAGTTCAGACTCTGGCCTCCGGAATCATGAAGCAATACATTTCTGTTGTCTATGCATTCACTTTTGGTGCTTTGTTACGAGAACTCTAACAAAGTAATACAAGCAAGGTTTGGCTGAGGGGACAGCAAGTAGTCTGAGCCAGGCGTGTACCAGAACATTCGAGAATCAGCAGAGACCAGTGTGTCTGGAGAGGCACAAGCAGGGGGAACAAGGAATGGAAGATGAGGTGAGGAAGGCAAGGGGGTGCAGACCTCGCGTGGCCTTTGAGGCCACTTTCAGGTCTGTGTCTTCACTCTGCATGATGAGAAAAGCCATTGGCAGTCAGGAGGAACATGCTCTGACTTACATTATAAAATTATGTATGTAAAGTGCCTCCTGATTGGCAATTATTATTTTTTTTCTCCTTCAACCCACTTCACTTCTGATAAACATGGGTTTGGGGGTGAAGAAGGCAATGTTTTTAGTATTCCTTTAGTATTCTGCAGCTGTTCCTGTGCTGTGTTATTGAGAACTTGTGCTCACACTGATTGCCATGCTGAGACGTCTCCAGTGACAGAGAACTGCACTATACCCTCGCCAGACAAATGCCGTTTATCCAGGTCTAATGCAAAAAAGGATGATTCATTTAGATGTATATGTTCATTCAGTTTTCATTCTGCCTTGCATATGCATTTATTTTGCTTTTCTTTAGAAAGATAATGAAACTCCATTGGTTTCCACAGGGCTGGTTGTTGACCATTTCCAGAGAAATGAATAAGTTTTGGAAAATGAGATAAAAGTGTAGCCTTTGATTGGCGTATCCTTGGCTGCTGGAGATGCCTGGGTTATTGTTGAGTGAGTGATTTAAAGGAGAAGTGCTGGCAGAAAGGAGATGCAGATCTTAAAACAGAAAACGCCATAGAAATGTTAACTACAGTGGGTTAGGCAAGATAATGAATACTAGGACATTACCTCATTCATTTGACTTATATTTATTGAGAAATGGCAGATGCCAGGTTAAACACCAGGTATTAAAAAGTTTACACATTTGGTCTTATCCACAAATAATTCCCAAGATGTATGAACAAAAAGGAAACAACACAGAAGAGGGAGATCCTTCACTCTCCTCTGGTATTAGAGAAACCACGAGGCAGGAGGAACATGGTACCTGGAGAATGTGTTATGGGCGGCCCTGGTAGTAAGTTGTTCAGGCCAGCAGCCAGAATGAGGGCTGCCAGAATGATGGAAGTTGAAATACAATATGTGACTTGAAAACACAGCGTGGCAGAGAGGATTCTAGGAAGTGCTGGGTGATTCAGAGAAACCAGAGGGCATCTGGAAAATGTCTTAGCAATATCTGGGCCCCAAGTCACGGCACTGATACGCAGGGGAATGACTCCATTCCATGGAGATGGTGTGCAGGGAGGTGATGGAGGCGTATGATCAGTAAGAGAACAGTAAGAGCAAGCAGGGCATATTCTAAGCATGATATCTATTCTGCTGGTCTATTTACTAGACCAGGATATTGACACAGGGAAATGGTGAAGTGTCAGTTTAGAAACCTGAACATAGATAGGTTCAGGTTTTGGAAACAAAGCAACTCCCCATTTATAATGTGGGGAAAAGGTCAGCCAAACTCAGAGTGAGAGATTAGAGGCTAAGCCTGGAATTATCTCACAGCCTGGAGTGGGGGTGTTTGCCCCCAAGACCCCCTTGGTTAGCTGTGGGGAGGAGGAGACTTGAGGCAATCTTATAGGACAACCCAGGAATTGCAGAACTGCAGGCTAAAACACATGATCCACATAAAGTTGAAAAGAAAGCCCTGCTTATAAAGTCACGGGCCTCGACCACTTCCCTGCTCCATTATTTCTGCCACCAAAGGCCATCTAAGTTGGCAGAAAATTGGCTGCTTTATGCAAAGCGCATTTCTATCCTCCTGGTGAGACAAGAGAGAAAAGGCATTACAAAGTGTGGGATAGCTGATGAGCCCTTAGCCCCGTCTTACTCCTGCAGCTTCACTTATACAGGGCAGGGATCTGAGATCTAGAGGTGTTACTTGGTTTAAAAAAAATTCAAAAGAGCAAGAGAAAAAAAAAAGACAGCTGCACCTCTTTCTGGTCTGTGTCTTGGTTTAGATTTTCTTTCTCTCAAATGGCTGGAGAGGAGAAAGAGAGTCTTTCAGACATAATCACTATAATTTAAACAACTTCTTGGTTTTCTTTTGGTCTAAAAAGCAATTCTGGAAAGTAGAGTCACATGTATGTGGGCTGATGGTAACAAATGAAAAACATCTCCAGAGACTGAATTAGAAACCTCTCTCTCTCTCTCAGAGGCCACCAGAAATACTTGTACGATTACTTTTATAACTATCCCAACCTGCACGGCCTTGGGCAAAGTCACTGAAGTCATCTAGGAATCATTTATAAAAATGAATGGCTTGAAAAAACGAATCTCCAAAACCTTTTTTGATGCTCAGTTTCTAAAGTTCTGTCCTACAGTGTTGCCATAAAAGTAAAATCAATAGTTACATTTTCACATTGACTGCAACATTTCTGGAAAACCATGCTTTTGGGGGTTTAAAGATGAATGTCACTGATAATTGGAAAACTTTCTCATTTTCATGAATGATCTTCTCCATTTGCTCCTTATTGCTCATAAATTGAAAAAGTTGTCTTGAACTTCAGTTTTATAAAATGTGAGCATTAGCAAAAAAAATGCAGATACTAAGGATGAACACCATTAGTGCTCCTTTTGCCTTTTCTAGTTTCACTGTGTGAGTGTTTACAGTCCGCTGGTGAGGAGAATCCATCTCACTCTGACCCTGACCTTTGCGTAATATTTATTGGATTAGAAGAAAACAGTCCACAGAGTAATAAAGATATCTGTGCATGCATTTATTACACACAAAACTGTGCTTCATTTTGGAAAATCTGTCCCAAACCTATTCAGGCGAATCAGCCATAACAAGGTCACTGCAGACTTAGCAGAATGCCCTACAGATGTCTTTTTTGTTTTAGCTCGGATTGTAGCCATGGGATGAGGAAAAGGAAAAGCAGGGAGGTTTGTCCAGAGGCAGAGACACTCCACCAGCACTGTGTGGATCAAATAAAAATATTCAAAGTGACCTTGGGACAAGCGGTCTGTTACATCAAGGTTTAATAGAGATCCACCTTGATTCCCAGGGGCAGGACTCCTACTCACTCTCCTTCTTCCCTTTTTCCTTTCTGTCTCCCTGGTTGCTTGCTCTTTTGTCTCACTCCTTAAAAAATCTACAGATTCAAACCTTCTTTGAAGTTCCTGGAGATACCACTCTAGGCCAAGATCTCTCCACCTCATACCTTGATTCCTGCCACCATCTCTTAGTGCCTCTCCTTCCTCCACCTTGGTCACAAATCCTTCCCACATAAAGCTTCCAGTAATACTTATCTTACATGCTGCTTTCATTTGGCTACTTCTTATACTATGAATCTCAAAGATGTGCTCTTACTTATTGGTTCAGATCAATAGTTTTCATTCTACCACTTTCAGTCTTCTATCCGTTATCCTTTCAAATATCTAACTAATTTATTTCAGGGAGTTCTGCAGTCTGGTTCCTCCCCTTCAGTAAGATTAATCTCTCACCATGCCCCACGTACAGCCATCCCTCCTTATTCTCAGGATATACGTTCCAAGACCCCCAGTCAACGCCCGAAACAGAGAATAGTATAGCACCCTATATATGTATGCTGCTTGTTTCTTGATCTGATAACCAAGAGGGTTACTTGGTGACTAATGGGCAGGTAGTGTATACAGCATGAATATGCTGAACCAAGGAAAGATTTGGGCAGGACAGAGCAGGAAGGCATGCGATTTCATCACGTCGTTTAGAACAGTGTGCAATTCAAAATTTATAAATTGTTTATTTCTGGAATCTTCTATTTAATATTTTCAGACAGTGGAACTGCGGGCAACTGAAACCGCAGGAAATGAAACTTCAGAGAAGTTTCATAGGGACTGCTCTATGTGATTTCTCCCAATCCCCACCATTTCCCAGCGATGTGCTCTGACACCTGTTTTCTTCTTCCCTGAATAACATCCTACTTTCCATCTTCCATCCATGTAAGTCAATTTCTTTAAATTAAGCTGAAGAAGCGTTTTCTCTAAGAATTCTCTTATGTTTACCTTAATCAATAATAATTTGTTTTTTATTTGGTTAATTAATTTATTTTTTAACGTTTGGAAGAAGTCACTTGTTAAGATATCTAGACCTGGATATGTCTTACACAAGGAGGTTTTAATTGTGGATTAAATTTCTCACATAAATATAGAATTTTTCAGATTTTTGATGTCTTTTTTGTGTTGCCTTTGCTGTTATTTTTCTACAAATCTGTTCAACTTATTTACACATATATTTATATCATGTAATTGTTCCAAATATCATCTATTGGATCAGTAGTGATATCTCCTTTTTCTTTCTTGTTATTAATGATGTGTGCCTTGTAAAAATTTTAATCAATTCTTATTAGCAACTAATGTTATTAGTCTTCTCAAAAGAAAACTTTTGGTTTTGTTTATTTTCTTTATTATATGTTTGTTTTATTACTCTAATGTTTACTATTTCCATCTATCTCCTTTCTGTAATTTAATTTGCTGAATTTTTATCTAACTTCCTGAGAAATTGCTCAAGTACGTAGAAAATTGATTTTCAGAATTTTTTCTGTTCTAGGGTATGCATTTAAAGCAACAAATTTCCCTTTAAGATGACTTTGGATGCATTTTATAAATTTTGGTAACATTTGTTTACATCAAAAATTTAATATATTTTTATCTCTATCTCTTTCTGTGTGTGTATGTTTGTGTGTGTTTCTTCTCTTTTTAAACCATTTCTTGAATGAATAAAAAATACATGTATTATTACATTGTATCCTTCTATTAGCCTGTTAGTAATATATTATTTCACTCTTCATTTAGGGATGACTGTTAAGTTTAAAACATACATACTTGACTTATTAGAGTATGGCATAAATTAATACCTTTACCATATCCCAAACAATTCTAGAAGCTGAGAACCTTTCGTTGAATCTATTACTCCTTAATTATGCTATATTTGTTAGGTATTTTAATGCATATATATTTTAAACTCATAAAGACATTATTCTTGTTGTTTTACTCTTTTGGTATTTATTTAGATTTACCCATTTATTTATTTTTTCTGATGCTCTTCCTAAAACCATCGCAATAGTCCCATTGATAATTTTTTGACTAAACATAGAAATTGACTCTTCTGGTTTTAAAGCTTGAAACTTACATTTGTTTTATGTGAGTTTCTTCCTTAGGAACCAACCCCAGCCCTCTCCGAAAATGTCAAAGAACTAAAACCCTTAAGATTATCTCATCTAGACAATGAGAGGCCAAGCGCCTCCTTCATCATAATTGTTTCCTTACCCCTATGTAGTTCCTATTTTGCCATACATAGTTACATTTCTTCCCTGCTATGTAAACCCCTAATTTTAGTCAGTCAGGGAGATGGATTTCAGGCTGATCTCCCATCTCCTTGGCTGCAGCATCCAATTAAAGCCTTCTTCCTTGGCAGTAATTGTTGTCTTGGTGATTGGCTATCTGTGCCATGAGCAGCAAGACCTAGACCAAACCCCTGGCATTTTGGTAAAATTTCTTTTAATAAACATTGTTATGCTTCCTATTGGAATCATTTTTGTTCTGATGAATAAATACTATTTTTTTTAAAGTAAATATAGAATCCTTAGGATTCCTCAGTTTGCATCAAGGTCCTTTTTTAATGATTATTCCAGTGTGTCTGCATTCTCACTAAGGGTACCAGGATTTTACAGTGGCAGAAGCTGTGCCCCATGCTTCTGTTCTCCCCACAACTGAATCCTTCCTTGACCCCAGGTCAGGGTCTCCCTCTCTCATACTGACTTCCCATCTGCCTACCATTTGTTTCTCATGTCAAATATTTCTAGACACCAGACCCTCCTGCCAGAACTTTGCACTTTTCTGGACTTCTTGATATTAATAACAATAACGATGGCAATATTGATAATAGTAATAACAATAAGCATTTGTCATGTATTTATTATGTATAAAGCTCTGAGCCAACATTTCAGAGATGCATTATCTTATTCAATCCATACAGCAATATTCTTGTCCTCATTCTATGCACGTGAGAACCAAAATTTAGGAAGGTTAAATAATTCATCAGATGTCATACAGTTGGTAACAGGAGTTGCTAAAACTCAAGCCTAGTCTGTCTAGTAGAAAGCCAGGTACAATTAATGCTGTTCTGTCTCTCTGTGTTCACCTGCTGCTGCTGCTGTGTCCATACACCCTAAGGCCATGTTTCACTTGCATGACTATTTCCTCCCGAATCTGCCCCCACCTCAGAGCCTGCATCCAGATGGTCTAGTCTGGCCACGTTTTGCCTATGCCACTGCCTCCTCACTTCTAAGCGCATAATCTGCCAACAATAAGCTTATCCATCTAGGCTGGAGGTTCTTACCAGGAGTTATTTGGCTTCTCAGGAAACCTTTGGTAATGTCTAGGGACATTTTTGGTTATCACAACTGGAAAGTGGGGAGCTACTGCTTTCTAGTGGGTAGAGGACACAGGGCTGCTACTAAATATACTACAGTGCACAGAACAGACACCACAACAAGAATTATCCAGCCCAAAACGTCAATAGTGTTGAGGCTGTGAAATGCTGATCTAGGCAACACGTGTTTATTGAGTATTTACTATTCGTCACCCACAGTGCTAGATGTGCAGAATAAAAAGTAGAGATAATGCCTGTTAATGGGAAATAGAGATGAGTAAACAGGTAATTACCAAGCAGCCTGGAAGGAGCTTTGAACATCATTGAGGCTACTTAGGGGACCATAGTAGTACCAAGAAATGGGACTGATTCAGACTTAAATAATCAAGAAGGGGTTCCCAGAATAAATGACTTGTGAGCAGAGATCTACAGGATGACTGGTAAAATATGGGTGACGAATGCTGTGAGAAGATAAATACAGGAAGGGAAGAATTAGAGACAAACACACCTGGAAGGTTCCAGAAATGAAAGAGAACATGGTATGTTTGAAGAACTGAAGGCATTTCAGTATGACTAGAACAAAAATGCGGTGGAGGCAGGGGGAGTTTTAGCAAGATGTGAGACGTGGATAGCAAGCCGGTACCACATCGCAATGGGCCCCCTAAACCTTCTTCGTAAGGATGATGCACTGTTCCCTAAAGGCAGTGCTAAAACATGGCCAGCTTTTAAGCAAGAGGGTGACGTAATCATAGTTACAGTTTCAAAGGTCATTGTGTCTTCAGTGTGGAGGACATATTAGAGAAGGGAGACAGGCAGGCCCGGGAACGCTATGTTAGACATCCTGTTGACTCTTGCCTCAGAGATACTGCTCCACCAATGTCTAGTATTTAGGAGGCACTTACATTCATCCAGGCAAGAGATGACAGTAGGCGAGGCTATGAGATTGAAAGTGTAGGTGAGTTCAGATAACGTCAAAGGGGAGAGTTGGTCAGCCTTTATGATTGACTGGGTATGGGAAGAGGGGAGGAAGACAAGAAAGGAATCCAAGACCAGGGCCAGGATCACAGCCTTTTTGTTCACCACTTATTTCTTGCATATAGAACAGTGCCTGGCAGATGGGAGGAACTCCATAAGTATTTGTTGGTGTTATCATCTGCAAGTTATGTCATTGGAGAAACTAGGTACAAGGAGCATCCCCGAGAGAGCAATACACAGGAGTAACAGCAGGTTGGGAGATAGGAAGAGTAGGATTTGGGGCATGGACATGTTGACTTTAAAGTGTCCAAGGAGACACTTTGAATACTAGAGACTAGAGCCCAAGAGAGAAAGATCTAAGCTGCAAATGAAGATCAGAGAGTCATCAGCAAAGACAAAACCCTGTAAGTTGATGAATAACTTGGGAAGAGAGTGCATGAGAACAGGAAGGCCCAGAGAAGACAACTGAGGAACAACCAGATTTAAGGAGCAGGAAAAGGAAGATAGATCTCAAAGCCATGGAAAGAGAGTGGCTAGAAAGCTGCTGTGCAGCTTACTCAGGTAGAAAAGTGAGTAGGAAGAAGAAAGCAAATGCAGCATATTTCAATACTAAATTTGCAGGCAAGATGGAAAGGAAATAATATGGTGGTGTCTGAAGGGCAGGAGGGCCTACAGAAAGACTCATTTTAAGAGATGAAAGTCTTAAGTATCTGTTAATGGAAATAGATAAGAGCCACAGGACACTAGATTCTAGATGTTAGTAGAGCAACATCTCTGAGGAGGTGAGTCAATAGGATGCCCAACACAGCAGGAGGTAAGAACGCTGAGCAGGCAAAGAGGCACCTCATTCTCTGCAACCAACCTAAAGACAGGAGGAGAAAATGGGTATAGATTCACAGAGCTAGGTCTGCTGGCAGGAAGCTGAGGGGCTTCTGGGGTTTTGTGCACTACGCAATTGCTTATATAATTCCTGTGATATTGTAAAAGGAGTACAAAAGTATTTCACATTGAAGTCCTGGTCCACTATTTCTGAGAGTGTCACCTCCATTTCATAAAGATCAATAACACAGTGAATCAGCAACAATGATCATTGAAATCTGGCAGGCTGACAGATTTCTTTTTCCTTTAGTTATTTCTCACATCCCTGAATGGAAAGGTTACAAATGGAGGCTGTGATAGCTGAACAGCTGAATAAAGACTGCATGATACAGAGCATGGTTCTCAAAGTTTGGTCCCTGAACCAGCAGGATCAGCATTACCTGGGGACTTGTCAGAAATAAAAATGTTTCGGTCCTGTCCAAGACCTGCTGACTCAGAAACTCTGGAGGTGGAGCTTTGTATTACCCTCCCAGGTTTCCTGTAGCTAATTGCAAAAACACAGTGGCTTAAAACATCAGATATGTATTGTCTCACAGTTCTGGAGCCTGGAAGTCTAAGATCGAGGTTTCAGCAGGCCGTGTTTCCTCTGAAAACATGAGGGAGAATCCTGGCTTGCCTCTTCCAGCTTCTGGTGGTTCCAGATGTTGCTTGGTTTATGACAGCGTAATGTCAATATCTGCCTCCATCTCCACCTGGCCTTCTCCTCTGTATCTCTTCATCTCAAATATCCCTTGGCTTTTCTTTTACAAAGATACTTGTCATTGGAGTAAGGGCTTATCCTAAATTCACTATGATTTCATTTCAAGATCCTTAATTATATCTTCAAAGACTCTTTTTCCAATAAGGTCAAATCTACAAGTTCTAGGGGTTACGACTTGTACATATCTTTTTAGGAGCCATTTTTCAACCCACTACAGGTATAGTGCTCTGGGTATTTTTGGTTTTGCTTTCAGAGATGGCCTTTTGCTATGTTGCCCAGGCTGGAGTGCAGTGGTTCTCAACCCTGGCTGCACAGTAGAATCACCTAGAGAGATATTTTTAAATTCCCAAAAAGTTACACATGAATTTTTTAGTATGGAACCCAAAATTCTCCAAGTGATCCCAATGTCAGTCAAGTTTGAAAACCAGTGGTATAGAGGAAAGAATATTAACTGAGGAGTTAGACAAGCCTCAGTTCCAAAGCTGCCTCTTTGTCTTATCAGCAGAGCCTGCTCTTCTGTAAAATAGAGATAAGCATACCTACCTCATACGATTATGTTATTTTTTTGTGAAGATTAAACAAAATCCTCCATGTTAAGCACTGGGATTTTTAGCCATGTTATATGCTGTATGGCTTCAGGGCTTCATTCACCTATTAGCCTGGTGATTGAAGCATTCCAAATGACTTTCTGCCGAGAATCTTGGTCCTGCCTGTGGCATTCCCTCAGCTCACCTGATGACAGGTGGAATAGCTTCCTTTTAGGTATTCTCCTTGCAGGCCCCTCAGCTTTCAGAAAGGAAGTTATTCCTGCCTGCCTCAGCTCGATTTCCTCTTACGTCATAAGAATTTCTATTTAATTAGCCACACAGAATATCTGGGTTCTAGTTATTTTCCAGGAAGAATCATTTTGAACTCATATTCACTCACTATTTATTAAACATTCTGTTGAGCAAAATAACTTTCCGGGAAGATGGCTTAAAATATTGAAGACATTCTAACATCCAGATAATTGAGGCTTTTTTCGTTCAAAAAAGGAAAAGAAAAAATAAGAAAATAGAATTGCTTATCAAGCACCTAAATATCAGGGATTAGAGATATTGTGATAGTTTCAGTTGTCATGTAGCCTGAAGTCTAGTCAGGAAGACAAAAAAAAATCAAATCATATCCAAACACATGAAAAATCACAACTTTGGCAAATGCTGTGAAGGAGGCTTACATGATGCTATGAACCTCTAACAAGTTCAGACAGAGTCAGAGAAGTCAAGGTGGCTCTCCCACAGATGAGCCTTAAGCTGAGATGTCAAGAATGATTAGGACATAACCATGGGAGGGAGAGAGGGGAAGTATTGCAGACAAAAAGAATTGCAAGCTCAGAAAAGCTCTGTGGCCAGAGTGTATTATTTTTGCTCCAGTGTTCTTTGCTTCTTGCCTTTCCTTCCTTTTCCTGGTTACCTCACAGTATCAAAATGGCTACCACAGCTCCAGACATCGAATCCACATTCAAGTCAGGAAAAAGGGAAAAGAGAACAACACTAGCTCTATCTGTCCCTTTTAAAAGAAGTCAAAATCTTTTATAGAAGTCCCCCAGCATGCTTCCCTTTTATATCACTGGCCAGAAAGAGGGCAAAAGCTCATACTTAAGTCAATCCTTGACAAAGAAGAGTAGATCAACATGACTGGTCTAAATCAAAAGATCTCTTCCTTTTTATTCCAAGGTGAAATATGACTTTTCTAAGTGAAGATGCTGTTGCTGCAGGGATGCTATTGGTAGGCTATTAAAAGTGTCTGCCAATGGAGCTATGGCAGTAGTCTAAATGCAAGGTGCGGTGATATTTAGGAAGTTTACAAGAGCAGAGCTCAAGATTAATTTATCATGAGGATAAGAAAGCAGAATCATCCTATGCAGCAAGTCACCACATGAGCACAGGTAAGGAGTATGGCTCTGCTGAAAGCAGAGTTTCTGAGCTTAAGCTCAGTGATATTTTGGACTGGATAATTCTTTGCTGTGGGTGGCTATCAGGTGCACTGTAGGATGTTCAACAGTCTCCCGGACCTCTACCCACTCAATGCCAGTAGCACCTGCCCAGCAGTAACAAAGTCTCCAGTCTTTGCCAATGTTCCCTGGAAGGAAAAGTCATCCCCAATTTTAAACCACAGAATTCCTTAGAGAATTCCTCCTACTGAACATGGCTATGAGTTATATAATGACAGAGCAGGGCTAGTGAGAGGCCAGGGAGGTACCTAAGGCACAGAATTTCAGGAGGCACTTGCACAACCCTGACAGTGGATGTCTCCTTAAACGTTGTGCCTTCCAAGCCTCATTGGGTTCTCCCAATATCTGACAGTGTAGTGGTAGCCCATATTTCAACAAAAATAGAAGATTCTGCTTGTAATTATTTCTTGTTCAAGGATGTGTTAAAGATATTGCTCTTTATGAAACAGTTCTGTTTTATGAGAAACTCCAGGGGAAATCCTGCTCATTATTTGTCTAGAGAATAGACATGATTTTCCTAAGCCACTAATTTGCTTTTATCTGATGAATGTTGTAAATGCTGTAATCTTTTGCTTTCCTTTTTGCATTGATTGTTATTAAATTGTGGCATTTTTTTCTGTGGCATTGGTTCCTATAGAACTTGGAAACAAAATTTGTGGTTTACCACAAGTTTGTAGAATAGTCATTCCTGACTATATTTTAAGTTCCTGAGTTTGTTTTTCATTTCCATTTTGTCTCAATTTTTATTTGGGTTATTTTACATTTTATGTATTCTTACAGAATACCTTAAATATGTTTGAAACTAATACCATTAAGTACTCAGCATGGGCCTGGCGCCCAGAAGATATTTGATACATAGAAGCTTGCTTTCTTCATGTTGAGATAAAAAAGTGAGGCACTTCATGGGACAGCTGTTTGTAATGGCCAAGTGTTCTGGAAGTGTAAGAGTAAAGGCTTCCAATAAAATCCAACACCATTTTATTTTAAAAACTCTCAATAAAGTAGGTATTGAAGGAACATATCTAAAAATAAAAAGAGCCATGTATGACAAGCCCACAGCCAACATCATACCGAATGGGCAAAAGCTGGAAGTACTTCCCTTGAAAACCAGCACAAGACAAGGACGCCCTCTCTCACCACTCCTATTCAACATAGTATTGGAAGTCCTGACCAGACCAATCAGGCAAGGGAAGGAAATAAAGGGGCTGGGTGTGGTGGCTCACACCTGTAATCCCATTACTTTGGGAGGCTGAGGT
The DNA here is from genome assembly GCF_009761245.1 of Sapajus apella. Lineage (NCBI taxonomy): Eukaryota > Metazoa > Chordata > Mammalia > Primates > Cebidae > Sapajus > Sapajus apella. The sequence continues at coordinate 12,084,771 of NW_022436962.1, read as the reverse complement.
GGGCAAATCACTTGAGGTTAGGAGTTCGAGACTAGCCTGGCCAACAAGGTGAAACCCCGTCTTTAAAAAGGGGCTGGGTGTGGTGGCTCACACCTGTAATGCCAGCTACTTGGGAGGCTGAGGCAGGAGAACGGCTTGAACCCAGGAGGCGGAGGTTGCAGTGAGCTGAGATCATGCCACTGTACTCCATCCCAGGAGACAGAGTGAGATTCCATCTCAAAAAAAAGAAAAAGAAAAAGAAAAGAAATAGAAATAAAGGGCATCCGAATAGGAAGAGAGAAAGTCAAACTATCTCTGTTTACAGATTGCATGAATCTATATCTAGAAAACCCCGTAGTCTCTGCTGAAAAGCTCTTTCAGCCAATAAACAATTGCAGCAAATTTCAGGCTACAAAATTAATGTACAAAAATCACTAGCATTCCTATGCACCAACAGCCAAGCCAAGAGCCAAATTAGGAAGGCAATCCCATTCACAATTGCTACAAAAATAATAAAATATCTACAAATACAGCTAACCATTGAAATTCGTACAATGAGAATTACAAAACACTCTCAAAGAGAAGACACAAACAAATGGAAAAATATCCCATGCTCGTGAATAGGAAGAATCGATATCATAGAAATGGCTATATGGCCCAAAGCAACTTACTGATTCAATGCTATTTCTATCAAACTCCCAAAGACATTCTTCACAGAAATAGAGAAAAATGATTTTAAATCCATATGGAACCAAAAGAGCCTGCATAGCCAAGGCAATCCTAAGCAAAAAGAATAAAGCTGGAGGCATCACATTACCTTACTTCAAACTATACCACAGGGCTACAGTAACCAAAACAGCATGGTACTGGTACAAAAACAGACACATAGACCAATGGAACAGAATAGAGAAGCCAGAAATAAGGCCACACACCTACAACCATATGATCTTTGACAAAGGTGACCCAAAAAGCAATGGAGAAAGGACCCTCTATTCAATAAATGATGCTGGATAACTGGCTACCCATATATAGAAGATTGAAGCTAGACCCCTTACTTACACTATATATGAAAATCAACTCAAGATGGATTAAAGACTTAAATGGAAAACCCAAAACTATAAAAACCCTAGAAGACAACCAAGGCAATGCCATCCTGGACATAGGAACTGGCAAAGATTTCATGACATAGACACCAAAAGCAATTGCAACAAAAGCAAAAATTGACACATGGGATCCAGTTAAACTTAAGAGCTTCTGCCCTGCAAAATAAAGTATCAACAGAGGAAACAGACAACCTATAGAATGGGAGAAAATGTTTGCAATCTATTCATCTGACAAAGGTCTAATATCCAGAGTCTACAAAGAACTTAAACGAATTTACAAGAGAAAAACAAACAAACCCATTAAAAAGTGGGCAAAGGACATGAACAGACAGCTTTCAAAAGAAGACATACATATAGCCAACAAACATATGAAAAAAATCTCAATATCACCGATCACTAGAGAAATGCAAATCAAAACCACAATGAGATACTACCTCACACCAGTCAGAATAGCTATTATTAAAGTCAAAAAATAATAGTTGCTGGCAAGATTGTGGAGAAAAGGGAACACTTACATACTGTTGTTGGGAGTACAAATTAGTTTAACCATTGTAGAAAGCAGTGTGGTGATTCCTCAAAGAGCTAAAAGCAGAGCTACCATTCAACCCAGCAATCCCATTACTGAGTATACACGCAGAGAAATAGAAATCCATTCTATGATAAAGACACGTGCATGAGAATGTTCATCGCAGCACTGTTCACAATAGCAAAGACATAGAATCAACCTAAATGCCCATTAATGACTGACTGGATAAAGAAAATGTGGTACATATATACCACAGAATACTATGCAGCCATAAAAAGGAATGAGATCCTGTCTTTTAAGGAACATGGGTGGAGCTGGAAGCTATTATCCTTAGCAAAGTAATGCAGGAACAGAAAACCAAATACCGCATGCTCTCACTTACAAGTGAATGTGAAATGATGAGAATTCATGAACCAAAGAAGGGAACAGCAGACACTGGGATCTACTTGAGGGTGGTGGGTAGGAGGAGGGAGAGGAGCAGAAATGAAAACTATTGGGTAATGGGCTCAATACCTGGATGATGAAATAATCTGTACAGCAAACCCCCGTGACACATTTACCTCTGTGACAAACCTTTACATGTACCCCCAAATCTAAAATAATTTTTTAAAGAGTAATACTTAGGATGAGAGTGGTTTCTGAGGGTAGTTGCTACAAGCAACTTGTAGCAAAGATTTTAAAAGTGCATCCACTTCTCCAGGAAAGTGTAGAATGTCCAGTGGTAGATTTTTGACCTGTGTCTTTGTTGATCTAAATTCTTGGGGGGTTACAGAAATTTCATAAAGCCTACCGCCTACACCCAGCCCTGAAAGCACTTATTAGCCTGTGTTCAAGTGCCTTAAGTGTCATCCTCCTTCACAAGGGGCATATGTTATGACTGTGGGTTGTGTTCCATTTCCAAAGATAAGATTCAAGCAGAATGACAAAGAACGGTAAGTTAAGAAGCACTTCAAAATCTGAAAGCTGCGGTTGCATTAAGTGAGAGAACAACGAGGCTTGATCAGTAAAGACAGAGCAAGGTGGGGGTGGGGGGTGCTCTAAATAGCCTCTGCCTCTTGCAATGAGACTACTGCATTTTCATCATAATTATTAAATCTTGGCAAGAGGCTTAGCAGCCTGTTACCCACCTCCCTGATGTCAGGCTGCTCTCCCACTCTACAATTTTGAAACGTGGTTGGCAATTGCACCCTGAAGAGCAGTTCTAACAATGCTGCAGCAAACTTTCCCCTACTTGAAATCTTCAATTATATGTGTATAGACTAATGGCAATCTACATCCTACCATTTTCTCCCTCTGTCTTTTTTCCTTATCGCCATATCATTAACTTCAACAAAATTAAGTTAGGGACATTTAGTCCTCGGAGAAGCCAGGGAAATAATAACAGATGGATGAGAGCAAAGGGGATAAGGCAGAGGACAGTCTGACTTCCTTTCAGAAAAGTTTGAGCTACATAAAGACACACACACATGCACACGCACACATACATGCACGTACACACACACACAACATTAAACCGTGCAGAGAAAATTTCAGCCCATGGTGAGCTGAGCTTCTGTTTTGCACAGAGTGAAGCATGGAAAAAAAATAGAAGAGAGTAAAATACTATTATTTTTCCCCTAACATTTGAAGGACTTTGCAGAAACATGGCATCTGGGTTTTGTTGGTGCCCAATAAAAGTCAGGCGCCCTTCAAAGGATTTATTTGGCTTTATTCGTTCTGTTGTTAGAATTAGCCTTAAAAATCAGGTCTGATTGCACTGAATTAGGGAAAGTGACTTGATTAGTAGGTATTTAATATGTGTTTACTGAACTGAATTAAAGTTTAGTGTGCCTATGTTTCAAAAGCAAAACGGATAAATAAGAGAGGATGTCATTTGGAAGTAGTTCTCCGAAATAAAGATCTTCTAAGATTTCACAAATCTGTATTTTTAGATGGGTATCAAGGGACTGGAGTTTTATAGTATGGGTATAGCTTTCCAGAGCTTATAAAGCAACTTTCTTTTACTTAACATGTATAAATTTTACAACATTCCTATGAGAAAAGGTTTATCATCCAAGTAAGGTAGATATTACTGCTGTCCTTTTAGCTTGTGGAAGACCTCCTTACAGTTGGGTCAGGCCAGGAGATGAGTTCTGGCCAATAGCCTGCTAAAAGAAGAGGCATGTGGGCCGAGTGCGGTGGCTCACATCTGTAATCCCAGCAATCTAGGAGGCCGAGGTGGGTGGATCATCTGAGGTTAGGAGTTCGAGACCAGCCTGGCCAACAGGTGAAACTCCGTCTCTACTAAAACTACAAAAATTAGCTGGGTGTGGTGGCGGGTGCCTGTAATCCCAGCTTCTCGGGAGACAGAGGCAGGAGAATCTCTTGAACTCGGGAGACAGAAATTGCAGTGAGATGAGATCACACCACTACACTCCAGCATGGGCAACAGAGTGAGACCCTGTCTCTAAAAAGAGTCATGGACTATTTTTTGGCAATAAGACCATGGGCGATTTTCTAGACTCTCTTCCCATTCATCAACCAGGGAATCTATGTGTTCCACATGATGGAGACTTATCACGAAGTATTTATTAGCCTGGACTTTTAAGCTGCCAAATGGAGGAAAGTTGCCTTACAATGTCATCCAGACCCACATGGATATTTGGGCATAGAAATAAACCTTTGTCAAGTTAAGCTACTTAGATCTTGGCTTGCTGCAGAGCACTCTAAGACCTACTTTTAGTAATACACTTCGTTTTAGAAATAAAAAAGCTTATTTTTCAAAGCCTCAGGTAATTATTTTAAATTGCTACAGATCACATTGCAGGTAAGAGGTAAATTGGTATATGAACCCCGATCTTGCTGAAAATATATCAATACAAAAAGAATCACCCGACCCGCTGTAGGGTGGGAGAGAAAATCACATTTGATGTTTTTTGGCTACAGAGGTTGGCAGTGGGATCTACTGTGGGCAGTGAGAACAATCACTTGTGAATAGAGATGGCATTCCTGTGCTGTAGCACCGTCTAGCCTCTACCAGAGAAGCAGGGGAAATAGTTACCCACGTGCCTTTTTGCTTTGCCTGGAATGCTCTTCCCACTGTGCGTTATTAAGTAAATTCTGTTTTCATTGTCAAAGAACACAATTTCAACAAATCAAATTTCAAAGATCTAATTGGCTTTTATTAGCATTTCATGAATGAGACAGCAGCCCATCTGCAAAATATAAAGATGCTTCAATGAGCTGAGCAGAGAGGTGGGCTTTATAAGCAAAAACAGTTTGAAGAAAGCAAAATCACAGAACAAAAAGCAGATCCATCATTTCAGATACCGCCTGTTTTTTTTGATGGTAAGGTTTGAGGGCCCAGTAGTTGCTTTTAGTTTCACACAGCCAAAGCTTTTCTAATCTAAACTCATGATACCTTTTCTATCATACATTACAATACCATAACCTAAATAACAATAAATGGAGTAACCTAAACATTTTAGGAAGCTTCTGATCTATTGGCTTCCAGTCAGTTCCTTGTGCGTGAAATCCAGTCCAAGCTCATTGCTTACTTTCTAGACAAAGTTCTCAATCTGTTTTTTTTTTTTTTTTTTTTTTGCTTTTTTGCCTCATGCTTCTCTTTTTTAATATCAGTTTACCTTGAGACCATTGAAAAATATATAGGAATGTACAGTTTTCTATTATATCATTTAATTAATTTATTTTTTATTTTATTTTATTTTATTTTTCCCATTTATTTATTTTATTGCATTTTAGGTTTTGGAATTCATTTTTTTTAAGAGATGGGTCTTGCTGACCCAGGCTGGAGTGCAGTGGCGCAGACATGGCTCACTACAGCCTTGACCTCCTGGGCCAGAGCAATTCTCCTGCCTCAGTCCCCAGATAGCTGAAACTACAGGTGCACGCCACCATGCCAGGCTAAGTCTTGCATTTTTTGTAAAGATGGGGTTTTGCCATGTTGCCCAGGTTGGTCTTAACTCCTGACCTCAGGTGACCCACCTACCTAGGCCTTCCTTATATTATTTCTTAATTTCATCTCTGCTGCAAGAGCAGTCACATTGTTTGACTGATTCATTTTCTGAAGGCTTTGTCACTGAGTTCCTTTTTTAATTATTAGGTTGGTGCAAATGAAATTGCAGCTGTTGCCATTTAAAAGTAATGGCAAATTACAATTAAAAGTATAGGACCTTCTCCTTAGTTCAGCTAAAAGCCGGGTTTTTGTCACGTGGCCATGAAAGATTAGGCTTGCAGACACTGACGGGTGAGAAGGCAGGGTTTATTTGGTGAAAAGGGGAAAGGGGAAAGATGGACTCTCAGCAAAGCAAGAGTCCTGCTAGTGGGCTTCCCGCCTCACAGATTGAAACCCCCGTTTCCACCCCAGAACACTAGAGACCAGGCTCCTCCCCTCTGCAAACCACGTGAACTTCCTGAGGCTCCACCCCAGGCTGTACTCTTCCCAGTACACAGCCTGGCCAGAGGTTCTCCAAGGACCTCTTTACACTTGGCTGTCTCAAAAGCAATACATCTTCTTGATGTTTGGGGTCTACAGGCAGTAGGCTTTTCCTACTTTTGAGGCTCCAAACACCTGACATTTATTTCTTTTCATTCTGATTGAAAATCAGTCAATTGTGTCCTGCGGTTCTCTGTTTCATATAATAACTTTCCAATGACAAAAAATTATAACCACTTCTTTTTGATCCTTTCAACCATCTTTTATAGGATCACTGTCTCAGCAGGCATGTCATGTTACTTCCATGTTTTATCAAATGTTTTGCTAAAATTTTGGCTTCTAAATGACATGTTCACTTGCCCTGCTCCAGTATCAGTCTCTTTGCCACCCTCTCCCAAATTGTCAAGTCAGTGCCACATATTTTAGGTTTTTCATCCAATCATACCCCAATTCTGACAAAAATTTCTCCATTCGTCAAGTAAATCTAGTTTTTATAACAGACAAACCTGAAATCTCAGTAATTTAATGGATGTTTATTTATCTTTCTCTTTTTTTCATAACTTCCAAGTGATAGTGGCATGGGGGACTCTAGTCCCTAGACTTTCAGGATATCAAGATAAAAGAGCTTTTGCCATCTTGCTCATAACATTGCCATGGTCATGTATATCCAGAGGGCAGATAGAGGAGGCATGAATAAGGATTTATTGGAGAATTTTACAAGCCAGGCTTAAAAGTGGCATGCCTCATTTCTGACCACTTTTGCCTGGGGCTAAGATTGTTCAGAGTGGGTGCGGCAGAAGAATAGGTTTATAAGGGCAAGGGTTATAGTGACAGCCTGGCTACAGTGATGGGGGCGTGCCTTGGTGGCAAAGGGACTGAAGTCAGGAGGGTTGGATGGATGGGGAAACGGCAGGGTTAAAGGACTGTTGGTCCTGATGAGATCTAAGAGCAGGAGTATAAATAATAAAGGAGTATAAATAAATGGAAACATAGGAAGTTATGACCAGAGAGTAAGATGTTGGAGTTTATGATTTCACAGGTGTTACAGACCAGATGACAGTAAAATTCAAGTTTTGGTTAGAGAAGTGGGTTGCTAAAACCTGGCTCAGATGTCTTTGTTCTGATGTTTCAGTTCTTATGATTCCAGCTCCGTTAGCAGAATTATGGTGCAGAGGTTATGCCACTGAGTTCTAAAGTCAGAAGACCTCAGTTTGATTCTCAGCCCCATCACTTTCTAGCTGTTTGACCCTTGGCATACTAATCTCTCTCATTCTCATTACTCATCTGTAAAATGACAGTAAGAATGTTTTCTCCTTCATAGGGGTGTTTGGATAATCAGAGATAACATGTACAAATTGCTGAAAACACTCTAGCCCGTAGTAAAACGTATTTTATTTATAATGTATATCTGCCTCTGTCATTCCTGACTAGTTGTTCTGTTCTCAACATTTCCTGCCTTCACCTCTACCCCTTTCCTGCCCGAACCTATGAGCAAAACAGTATGCACACAATGCTTTCTGAATGCTATGCTATAACTTGCATCCTCTCTCCAAATTCATCACACCGCCTTTAGATGGGAATTTCTTTTATGCCACATTAAGTATCCAATTTCAGACTTAGTCTAAAGTGCTTCTATTTCACTAAATTTCTCTTGAGAATAAGTACCCCCAGAGAGATTTTTTAATAGAAAGTTTTGTCTACTTTGATGATGACCTACCTTCGATGATCCGTCTGCATTGCCATCACAGCTGGAGAGGGCCTCCATTTCTAATGGCATCCTCATGCCTCCCTTCTCACCTGGCCAGATATCTCCAATAGACTCTATAGCCTTACTGCCCAAAATGTGATCCAGGCCGGGTGTGGTGGCTGACGCCTGTAATCCCAGCACTTTAGGGATTACTTTAGCCGAGTCTGGTGGGTCACTTGAGTTCAGGAGTTCGAGACCAGCCTGGCCAACATGGTGAAACTCTGTCTGTACTGAAAGTACAAAATTATCTGGGCATGGTGGCATGCACCTGTAATCCCAGCCACTTGGGAGGCTGAGGCAGGAAAATCACTTGAACCCAGGAGGCAGATGTTGCAGTGAGCCAAGGGCAGGCCACTGCACTCCAGCCTGGGTGACAGAGCAAGACTCCATCTCAAAAAAATAAAAATAAAAAATTGTGGTCCACAGACCAGCAGGTCAGCATCTTCTGGAATGTTTGAAATGCAAAATTGCAAGCCCTATCCAGATCTACTCCATCTGAATCTGCATTTTAACAAAATACAGGTAGATTCTAATGAATGACAGAGTTTGCAAAGCACTGGTTGACAGCAAAAAGACTAACATTTCCCTTCTTTTCTCTGAAGGAAGGGCTGCGTCTTAAGGTGTCCTGACAGATATTAGGCAGAGCCTAATATCTTAAGACTCAACTTAAGACTCAACCATCCTATCTAGAGATGTACAACTTAAGGTCTATGCTTATCTAATGCTCGGAACTGAGATTCAGAAATGAAGACTGATAGAATATGTGGTAGGCGATTTCACAAAAGAACTTCTGGCTCCACACAACAAGATTTGGACAGTGGTTTTAAAACCTTTTTCTTTGTAGGTTGCCTAAGGAAATTTGCTAATTTCCCTGATGTCAGCTTCCTACTACCCTAGAAGAGGAAAAATATACAAAAAATACAGAAAGAAAATGTGATAGGATTTGTTTGTTTGTGTACATATAAATTTCAAAGGTCTGTTCCATCTGAGAGAAGTCTCGTAAAATAAATCAGTGAGACTGGGAAAGCAGTAGTCCCTTATATGTGAATATAATGGGGCTAAGAAAGAATTGGTCAGAAAGAAACAGGTAGTTCTCCCATGTGTTAAATCAACTTTAGCCTAAAGCTGCCTCCTTACATATTTTAAGTTCAGCCTAAAGGTTTCCCTGCACATCGTGAACTACAGCAAGTGGAGGTATAAATAGACCGTAGCTTACACTTTCGCCAATCAAATGTAGACAACTGTTCGAACTGTGTTGAAATAAGGCAAATGCCAAGCTGAAACCAACCCAGCTGCTTCCGTACCTTACTTCCATGTTCTATACATCACTTTCCTTTTTCTGTCCTAAATCTTCTGCCAGCACATAGGTTCACTGCAGTCTCTCAGCCTACTCTGGCTGAAGAGTCTGCCCAATTTGCGAATTGTTCATTGCACCATTAAACTCCTTTAAATTTAGTTTGGCTGAAGTTTTACTTCTATCACATGGAACTTGTCTAGAAACTATGTTAATATAGCAAGCACAGCATTTGTTATGAGAGCATATTCTTATGCAGTGTGCGGGTAGTGGCGATTGATGGAGACTATGGTGAAGGCTGAAGCCAACTCTGAAATCACCATGTTTGAAAAGCAAATTCCCTACTTAAGTGGGGTCTTATTATCAAACACCTATTACTCTACAGAGATGAAGTGTGATTTCAGATTGGAAGAGTCTAAACTCCCCCGACAAAAAAATCACAGTTTATTGGTATTTCCCATTGTTATCTATAAATAATCTGGAACATTAGACAAGAAAGAGAAACCTTAAGTAGCTTATATGACTTCTTAATCTTTTTGACTGCTCCAAGTTTGTCCGAATTTCCCCTTATCTGTCTACCCTGGTGATTAGAAAAGCAAATTACAATTTAAATCTCTGGTAAATGCCACTTTAAGCAGATGACCAAGGTTACGTCACCATCAGTAACATCGACATCACGCACCATCTGACAGGACGCAATGAGAAGGGCACAACGTTGCTTTTGTAGTATTCTCATCAAAAATGTACCTTCTTTCTGTTTAAGGTTTTTGTGAAACAACATTGAGCCAACCCAAATGAGAAACAGTCTACAAAATATTGGTGTTCTTTGAAAGTATGAAGGTTATGAAAGACAGGGACCTACTGAGGAAATAGCTGATTAAAGGAGACAAATAAAAGCAATGGGATATTAGACTGGCGCCTATAATACAAAAAGCACAATAGCGGGGAATGTGGTGAAATTTTACCATCTGCAGTGTTCTTACTAATATTTAAGATATCTACTAATATCTTGCTAATGTTGATTTCCTGGTTTTAATCATTGCACTATGGTTATGTTAACACTGGGGAAGGCTGAGTGGAGAATACAGGAGCACTTTCTGTACTTTTTAAAAAAAACTTCTCTGTAAGTCTAAAATTATTTCAAAATCAGAAGTGTTTTAAACAAAAGCTTTAAAATCTTTTATGATTGTTTTTGGAGGAAGCTACGGAAAATGAGTCCCAATCTACTGTGTCAGTCTTGGGTTAAAAGCCTTGAAAAAGATGAACTAGATTGAGATCCTGGGACCTGTGGCAAGGAGAGAAAGAAGCCCCAAGAATACGTATATGAGATGAATGATAAATAGATGATGGATAGATAATAGACAGACAATAGATAGGAGATAGATAGATAGATAGATAGATAGATAGATGATAGATGATAGAAGAGACAGAAAGAAAGAGAAAGAAAATAGATAGATCACAGATAGATAGGAACATGTCTTGTACCAACATAAGAACATATTTTTGAATATTTGGCACCATCCAGTAATAGTCTGGATGAAATGGTCTCACTTGAGAGGCCGCGAGTTCTCAGTCACCAAAGGCATACAATCATCTAGTGATGGCCAGCTGTCAAGAATTCTAGAGATCAGCTTCCTTTACTGCATGAAGAGTGAGCTATGCTGAGCTTTTAGAGTTTTCCAGCTCTCAAGTCTTAAATAATTCTAATGGTAACCTGAAGAGTGAAAGGATTCAGAATTTCAGGGGGAAATGCCCTGAAGAGAACTGTCAAAGATATCAGCAAGACCATGTCTTGTGGGATGAGAGATTATTCAAGTCATGCATCTGCCCTGCCCTACAGGAAGTTGGTTTAACTGGCCTGAGCTAGGGTCCAGAGGTGGGTATTTTTAAGTCTTCCCAGGTAATTCTAGAATGCAGGCAGGGTTAAGATCTGTGATGCAGATTAAGTATTTAGCAACATTGTATAATATCTTCGTCTGGCTCCTTGGAATTTCCAGCAATTCTCAGAATTCTGAGCTTTACATCAGACTTCCTGACAAAGAGGATGGCATAAATTCTTGTGAAGAATGCTAACACCAAGCCACTGAAGAGTTATGGACCCATCACAGACTTTTCCACTGTCTACACTTGCCAGCCAGCAAACATCACACCCCAAATTAATGCGAAATATGTGAGTGGGGACATTGCACTAAATATAAAAGTTTTCTCCAATTTCCACATTGCATGATTAATTGGAAGCAGGTGGGAAGCTATTCCAGATACTGCCTGATGTTTACTATACATCTGTCATACTTCACAGGCAGCTGGTGCCTAGAAGGGGAGTCACCTTTGTCTGCGGGGAGTGTGGAAGGATACTACAGGAGCTAATAAAGAAAAAAAAAAACACAGACATATTTTATCCTAACTTTCAGCAGCTACTGGAATGCAGAAAAAGTTTTCCCCTCTTTGAGAGATTAGAATAATATGAAAATAAAAATAACAGCTAACATGTATTGAGCACATGCTCCATGCCTAACAGCATTCTAAATAAGTACATTATATTGATTGAACCATTTAATCATCCAAACAATCCTATGAAGTAGGTGGTGTTCCCCTCCACACACACACAGTTATACAGATGAGGGAACTGAGACATAGAAAGGCAGAATAAATTTCACCAGGCTATAGAACTAACATGTGGCTACGCTGAGATCAGAGCTCAGGATATCATAGCTCAGAACCCAAGCAGGCTCTTACTGCTGGCTCCAGCCCACCCAGTCCATGTAGGCATTTAATTTGATGTCATCAAGAGATAGTGAAACATATTTGATACTGTCTAGTCCAGCTCTCCATATTGAAGATGCCCACAACACCTGACAGAGATCTGTCAAACGGATGTTTGTGAGGACCTAGCAACAAAGCAGATCGGGTAACCTGTAGCCTGCCTTTTTCTGTAATCTGAACATTGATGCTTTAGTTAGCGACAAGATTATGCATCATCCATGTCACTGCTTTAACTTCATGCAGGTAGCTCATTTCTCATATGTAAATGAATTAAATTTAGTTAACAAAGGCAAAACAAAAGAAGACTTATAATTGGGACAGACCATTCAATCGCCTTTGTGATTTGATGTTTTTTTTTTTTTTTTGAGATGGAGTCTTGCTCTGTTGCCCAGGCTGGAGTGCGGTGGCACAATCTTGGCTTACTGCAACCTCCGCCTCCCAGGTTCAAGCAATTCTCTTGCCTCAGCCTCCTGAGTAGCTGGAACTATAGGTGCCTGCCAGCATGCCCGGTTAATTTTTGTATTTTTAGTAGAGATGGGGTTTCAGTATGTTGCTAGTCTCAAACTCCTGACCTCCTGATCTACCCACCTCAGCCTTCCAAAGTGCTGGGATTACAGGCACGAGCCACCTCGCCTGGCCTGTGATTTGATTTTTTTGTCTAATGCTGCTAAGGCTTTTTTACTTAAGTTATCGCTATCCTGATTCTACATTGCTATAAACTTAACTTTTGCTGGCTGCCAATTCCTACCTTCTGCCTTCCATTTATACCTCCTAACCCACCCTTAAAACCAAACAAAACTAGCCCTGAAAATGATATCTTGTGATTAACACATTTGTTTGTATTAACATACCAGATCATCTGATGGTAGTTGAACAATTCTCCACTGAGAGCTGATCTTTGTTTATGTATAGAGAGATCTAATATTGTCCATCCTTCCCAAATTAATTTATAAAACAAATACAATTCTGATAAAAAATATACTTTTTGTCTTGATAAAATAATTGTGATGTTCTTCTGGAAAAGCCAGTATAAATGAAGATAAGTTATTTTTGATGATGAGTAAAGGAGGTTTACACTATCTGATATCCAAATGTATTATAAAATTTAATAAGTGGTATGATAATGGCATGGGAATAGAAAGATCAGTGGAAGATTTTGACTTTAATATCTTTGGATTTTCATTTGCAAGGGAATCTAACTCTTCGGAAATTTGAAAATTGGAGAAAGTTTACAATCCAATTTGGGCCATCTAAATGTTGACATTTTATTATTAAAGACTTTTATTTTTCTTACTATTGGAGCATCTTTTAGGTTGCATTTAATCTCATGGCAGAATCTCTGATACTGTATGTTGGACAATGTAACCAGACATAATTTAGGATGGGAAATAGAATAAGGAGTTTTTAACTCCAGTAGGAAAGTCTTGAAATTGATTTGATTAATGTGCTGTTTTGATCCATCTTAGAGTCTTCTGGAAGCAAACGCCCAACTCCTTCCAGAAAGGGTACTCAAAACAGTAGCAACTATTGCTGGGGAAAGGAGTCTTAAGAAGGCAAAAGCAAAGCTCTCCTGATAAATTGCAGTTATCCCCTGGGGAGATAGTCACATCCATGACTCTTAATGATTAAACCTAATGGACTTAGAAAAATAAACCCGAGCTATGTGAGAAAGGAGTGTCTTTTACCCATTCCTGGGATTCTTTATGGAGGGATTGTCTGTAAACGCACTTGGCCTCTCATTCAACTGCCAAGGGAAGAGGGAGTGACTTAGCTGATTAGCACATCCGGAAAGAATAAAACAACCTTGCTAGACTCAGCACACACTTTTTTTTTTTTTTTCTCTTGGATACTAAATATGGAAGCCAGAGATTCCCTCTGAATCTCGTCTGTAAGTCTTACTGAGAAGGCAGCCCTGGAGAGAGAAATTGCCTGGGACTGAGTAGCTACCTACATTTCAGGGTTCAGTTCGCAGGTTCTATTTCGCTCTCCCACTAAGCCACATTCTCTAACTCCTCTGTTAACAATAACAAATGCAATAATTTGACCCATCTGCCCTACTGATTTTTATTTCTCAATTTATTCAGAATCCAAGTAGGCCAGAGGGTACTATATCCACATTGGGTCTTTTCAGATACTTCAACGGTAATATTTGGTAAACATTTTTTTTTTATCTTTCAAATTAGATACTCACTGGCTATTCTGCAGAATATTAGAGTTTTTTTTTTTAATGCTAGCAGATGCTGTTTGTAAAAGAACTACATGATTAAATCATAATTCTAGGTAAAACAACATAAAATAGGCATCTGTACTGCAGGACTCCTTGAAACCTTCAAATGGAACTATGCTCTGTGAATCTTAATGAGGAAATAGATTATCCAGCATTTCTCAAATATACGTATATCTGCCAGAATGTTTTTATTTTTCAGAATCCTGAAGCAGCAGTGCACCATGGAACACATTTAGGGAAATGCTGAATAATTCCATAAACGTATTAGATCAATTGGCAGTTTGCAAAGAAAAAACAAAATAGCTACCTATGCAGCATATAAAACTAAATTACAAGTGAATTTTTAAAAGTAAAAAAATAAAAATAGAAAATACTGGTGACTATAAATATCTCAGAAGGGGGAGTTTTTTCAAACATTCTAGTAAAAAAGAACCATAGCAGAATAATTGACTTAACTTACCTAACATCAACATTTTATATAAATAACAACAACAACAACAAAATGCATAATTTTGGGGGTTCAGGGGAAAGCAAGTACCAAGCTGGGAACAAGATATATTTTTAAATACGTGTGTCGATGGTTTAGTATATTTCATATATGACAACTCTCACAAATGAACCTCCCCCCAAAAAAAAGGTAATTTTTGCTTTTCTGGAACCTAGGTAAAATAAAAATAATAATAAAAATAAAATAAAAATTTTGTAAACTGTCAAATCATAGCTTTCTCTCATTTTACTCATGAGAGGAAGCTATGATTTGACAGTTCACAAAAAGAAATATAACTATAAGAGATAATATCTGATTTCACTACTAGTCAAAATTAAAAATAATGGTAGAATTTTTAATGACTTTTAGAGATTGTACTTATTTATTGTTTTTGCTTTAGTAAAAGAAAAAGTGTCCTATATTGTTAGTTATGGGAATATAAATTGGTAGATACAACTTCTGGAGAGAAACTTGACAATATGTTTAAATGTCTTAAAAATGTACATAACTTTTGACTCAGCAGTTTCACATCTAGACATTTATTTGAAGGATGCTTGAAAAGATTTATATTCAAGCATGACCATTTCATCATTGCTTATAATACCAAAAATGGGAATATTTGTAATGTTCTATAATAAATATGACAAATTCATTAGCTGGAATACTATGTAGTCATTAAAAATTAAGTTGTACAAGAATATTTAATGATCTGGGGAGGTCATAATGACATAGTAAGTAAAACAGCATGTTGTAAAACCAGAAATACAGTATAATCCCATTTTATTAGAAAATATGTATACTGTGACCGGGTGCAGTGGCTCATGCCTGTAACCTCAGCACTTTGGGAGGCCAAGGCGGGTAGATCTCTTGAGCTCAGGAGATGGAGACCAGCTGGGCAACAAAAATTTCTACAAAAAATACAAAAAATTAGCCAGGTGTGGTGGCACATGCCTGGCTAATTTTTTGTATTTTTTGTAGAGACTTCCTGGGTAGTCCCAGTTATCCAGGAAGCTGAGGTGGGAGGATCACCTGAGCCCAGGATGTTGAGGCTGCAGTGAGCCATGATGGTGCCATTGTATTCCAGCCGGGGTGACCCAGTGATAGTCACCTCTCTCTCAAAAAAGGAAATATACGTAGTTAAAAAGGGTATGCATTAAAATATAAATAGTGATTATATCTGAGTAGGTAAAATCATGTACTACTTTTTTCTTCTTGGTGTTTTACAGTATTTTTCAGTTTTTTACAATGAAAGTTTATGCTTTTTGCAATCAAGAAAAATAAAAGATAAATTGCAGACGGGTTATATCAGTACAGATTCCATTCTACAAAGAACAAATCTGTGTGTGTACTGTATTAAAAATCTCATAATTGGTGAAACAGTAGCCTACTAACGTTTTAAATGGCGTGGTTCATGACCTTGCTGCATTGTGTAGAGTCCAAAACAATATATACATTTAAATCATCGTAATTTGTAGTGCAAATTCTTTTAACAATGACCTTTAGCTTTGCATGATCTGAATGATCTGAATGAGTGGCCTTTTAGGTGGTACACGGTCTGTGACAGTTACCCAACTTCAGGTTACAAGCAGGCGAGACCATAAGTCAAACCATTCCTCATGTAAATGGGTCTCGCAAATTCAGACTTCTCAAGTAATCCATGAAGTTCAAATTTAACAGCCGATTCAGCTAGAACGACCATCAGCAACCCCCGCAACCCCCACCGCAAAGCTGCATCTAAACTATCCACATTATCTGAACACCTTTACCACCATCAGGTCTGTTTACTCGGAACCTAGGGATAAAGAGTTAGTGGAAAGGAAAAGAAAATTGTCCCACTCGGATATCTCACATAATATGACAAAGAGGGCAAGACCCTCGATTCTGCAGATAGCCTGAAAAAGATTGTCTCAGATCCAAAATGGAAACACTTTGTTTATCTGGTTCAGATTCCTATTCTCCTATTATGCTCGGTAAGTCCATGTCATTTAAAGCTATTTCTTTCTACCACTGTGTCTTTTAAAGCACATCTGCAGAATTAAATTCCATGCACTGACAGGGATGCTTTCAAAAGCTCAGAATCAATTCTTCAATCATTCCACTTTCTTAGCTGTGATTAAAAACATGTGTCCCCTAATTAAACTAATGAGAAACTGTTAATTGGCACAAAGCCCCCTTCTGTGCACACTTGTTAATGTCACCCTCACTTTGACAGGAGAAAGGATCAAAATCAAGGGCAGAGAGTTCTTAAGTGACTTCAATATTGGTCTTAAGAACAGGAGCTTTATTTGGAATGCTAAGGCTGTCAGTTGTAGGACTTGCATGGAGAAATAAGGAATGTCATTTTGCTGCTAATTTTATAAGGAAGCAGAAGGAAAAGATGCAAATAGGACAACAGTTGATATGTTGCCTTCTTTTTTCTTCCTCACAGAAGTGATGGTATTCAATTCTCTTATTTTGCTTTCCATGCAAGAATGAGTCTACATGATAAGCCACAACAGTGTAGGAAAGCATCCCTCTGTAGACCTGTTTACTTTCCTCTTGGTCTCTAATGAGCAATATCATTATTTCATCTTCTCCTGCACCCAAGACTCCTTGTGGATAGGAGAGGTATGCTCTGCCAGAGGACGCAAATGTTTTGATAAGATTATTTTTGATATTTTTCTACAGTTTCCATTTTGGAAAAACTAGAATTCTTTACTTGCCAATTTGTCCCTAGCTTTTCTTACGTAACTTTGCATACCAGCAATGATTCATTCCTAAAGTCTTAGAACCTTCTGAAGATGAAAAAGTGCCCTGCAAGTGGGAGGCTGGAGCAGAACTTATGGAGGACTGTCAAGAGAGCCGTTATCAAGACTGCAGGCCACACATGAGGACTCAGAGACCATCAACTTATCTTCGTTCCGAGCAGCTCACTCCAAGAAATGGAGCTCTCTGCTTTAAGTAGCCCTGAGTTGATCCTTGGGGAAACAGCCAAGCCTGGGGGCCAGGGTAACTCAGGTTATCATGAAAGTTCTGAAAACCATAGGTGAGCAAGATATGGTGTTAACATTTGAAAGTCCAACTGCTTTATGACCCATCGGTGAGGTATAGGGGTGAGGAGGTTCTGCTCCTCTGGAGTCCTCTTTTTCAGTCGCCTAGCTGAACCAAGTGCTTAGGAGACCTGCCAATCATCTGAGAGAGGGAAAGAACACTTTGCAGTTTGAAGGGTGTGAGCCACTGCTGGGACCTCTGAGAATGCCTGGCAGCAAGCTGTCACCCTGATGGGTGTATGGGGCTGGCAGCTCCTCAGGCAGCTGTATTGTGAGTGATTTGATGAGAAAGGAGGAGGCCTGTAAGAAGAAAGCTGTTTTACAACCAGGGTTTGGAGTTAAGGAACATGGGCAATCTAGCAGTGGTAGGTAGTGTCTTTCCTCCACCCATGGACTATGATTGAGTTCAGAGAGACGATTTAATACGGGCTCTGAGAATCACTGGGAGGACAAGGAGCACTCAGCATCGTCAGCTAAGAAAGAATGGCAGTAAATGGGAGGCAGTTTCCTGAGTCCTGCAGACCTCAACCTCGCTCCAGGGAGACAGTCTCTGGCACACATGCTGGGGTTCCACCATGGGCACCTGCTGCTCACAGAGAGGCAGCCTTCCTAGTTGATTTATGTGCCGAGGACCTTGACAAGGGTCACTGGTGCAGGAAAAGAGGAGTGCTGAGGCTACTGTGTGGTAGCTGAGCTGTCAGGAAGCCTGTGTCTGCCCAATAAGCCTGGATGGGATCTCAAGAAAGCAGATGCCCCATCCGTGCCTTCAAGCTGGGAGTCCTGGGGAGATTTGAGTCACATCCTCCTGTTAGATGTGGTGGTGAGTGGGGAGAGTTACAGGAAGTCTTGGTGTGGGGCAAGAAAAAAGGAGGGGGCAGGAACTAGAGAGACCATCTTGGGATTATAGACTAAGAGCCTGAAAGGCCTTTATGATCCCATCAAATTGTGCTACATGCACCTAAGGTCGTATTAGTTCAACCTACCCATATTTTTCCTTTCTTATATCTTACCTGGGGAACTATAGGCACAAAATTCAATCAGAAGAAGCTTTCATTAGCTTCTGTCTGCTGCATAAAAAGGAAAGATAAGAATATGCTAGTATGGGCTCAGTATCACCTAAGAGTCTACAGGGAGGGGAGAAGAAAACAGGTTGAGTTTTCAGGAGTCAACAGGCTGTGCTTGTCAGACTCTCTTCCCACC
Source organism: Sapajus apella (assembly GCF_009761245.1). Classification (NCBI taxonomy): domain Eukaryota; kingdom Metazoa; phylum Chordata; class Mammalia; order Primates; family Cebidae; genus Sapajus; species Sapajus apella. The sequence goes on along the minus strand of NW_022436962.1, from coordinate 12,065,981 downwards.
TCCTGCCCCCAGGAATCTGCTATTTAACAGAAGAGTTCCATCCTATGGTCAGAAGGTAGGAATGAATCAGCCGGGTGCTGTGGCTCATGCCTGTAATCCCAGCACTTTGGGAGGCAGAGGAGGGTGAATCGGCTGAGGTCAGGAGTTCAAGACCATGGCGAAATCCCGTCTCTACTAAAAATACAAAAAATCAGCCAGGTGTGGTGGCAGGTGCCTGTAATCCCAGCTACTCAGGAGGCTAAGACAGGAGAATTGCTTGAACCTGGGAGGGCGAAGTGGCAGTGAGCCAAGATCACACCACTGCACCCCAGCCTAGGGGACAGAGTGAGACTCTGTCTCAGAAAAAAGAAGGTAGGGATGAATGTTTTATTATCTAGTTTGTAAATCAGTGAATGTGTTTATTTGAGTTAAACACCAAACCATGACAGTGGGATTAGGACCAGCTAAGTCATGTCTTAATGTTTTAAGACTGATCTGATGTAATCCCTCCGCTTTTTCTCTCTCTCTTTTTTTTTTAACCCTATAGTTTCCTGCAAGGACAGAGGCAAGATGAGATGATGTTTATGCAAGTATTTTGTAAACTCTAAAGTACTCAATGAATAGGCCGAAATCTGCTGAGAGTAGCGGAATAGCCCATTTTTAAAGTAAGAAGGATAAGAAAAAATTTGCATATTTACAAATTCAGTTAGTTCCAGTCACCAAATGCATTCATTCTAACTCACAACTCATATCCACTACAAACAGGGCTGGGGCCCATGGCTTTGGTGTTCATGAGTATTCCTGGCCTGGCAGGAGGCAGAGCTAAGAATAAGAAACGAGTTGATTATGCTCCAAATATAACAAATTTGTCTGTTTACCTTAAAAAATAAAAAAGGATATTGAGATAGATTCTGGCTGAGTTCGATTTACAGACACTTACTTTTGCCTATTTTTTAAACTAATGAAAATCCTATCTTTCCCATTGAATCTGTCCTGAACTTAACCAAGAGTTGGCTATTTCTGTCTTAGTTCCTTTAACAGGTCCTGAACCCCGGCTCTCCAAAAGAGTGGGATGCAGAGGCCTCTAAAGCCCAGGGTCTAGGTTTCTGCCTTCTCTAACCCTTTGAAACCTGCTTGCTGCTTCTTGCTATGGGATTTTTCTCTCTCTTTCTCTTTTTTTTTTTTGAGAGTGTCTTGCTCTGTCTCCAGGCTACAATGCAGTGGTGTGATCTTGGCTCACTGCAACCTCTACCTCCCGAATTCAAGTGATTCTCCTGCCTCAGCCTCCCAAGTAGCTAGGACTACAGGCATGAGCCACCATGCCCAGATAATTTTTGTGTTTTTTGTAGAGACAGGGCTTCACCATGTTGGCCAGGATGGTCTCGACTTCTTGACCTCATGATCTACCTGCCTCAGCCTCCCCAAGTGCTGGGATTACAGGGGTGAGCCACCACACCCGGCCGGGGATTTTTTACCCATTTGTCACCTCCAGGCCATTTACATCTGGAGCTTCTCTTTGGTAGCCATCCCAAGCCATGGATACTGTTTTTGAGATAACTCTTAGTTTTAAGCTCTGCCCTGAAGGTCAGTTCCATATCACTCCTGTGTCTACTGTGGACTTCTGGAACTCAGGTTGGATCAGAGACTGAGGTCTCGTGTTGATGTGGGAAGAGAGTCTGGACAATTCCACCCTTTGATTCCAATTATAAGAGTAGCAGAGAAGAGACAGTATATTGTCCTAATGCAGGGCAGGTCCAGGGTGTGGACATCCCTACTACACCCTCCTTGCCAGAACTGTGATGACTATCATTGGGCTTAATGGAAGAATGAGGATGGAATTCATTTTAAGCAGGCCACCTGAGCATTAACGGAAGGCACCCAGGGCAGGGTAATTAATATAAAGTCCTTGACTCCTGAGCTCTTCCATTTCAGCCACTGGGAATTTGTGCCATGAAATCTCCTTCTGAGGAATTTCACAGATATCCTGTAGCAACTGATTCCACCCTCATTGCACTTGGTGTGGCCCACTCTGAGGACCCCTATGATGATAAAAACAGAGCAGTAAAGATGAGAGCTGAGAAGGCAGAGTTTCAGTACTGTTTCTTTCCATTTGGCTGCCTTTTGTTCCAGAATGAGGCCGTGTGGTTAAGTGGGAGGTAACAGGTTATTTCTAACCACTGAGAGCTGCCCTCTCACTAAGCATCAATGACTGGGCTGTGGTTGATAGCCATATATATATATATGGAATGTGTGTTCCAAGCTAGGGAATTTGTGCGTGGCCAACCTGAAGATTTGTTCTTTGTCAATGAGGAACATTGGAGCCCCATTCCTACACACACACCCCAGCCCATCCTGTGGAACATGGGCTGCGTAGAGGATTGAAGCCTTGAGTTTTGGGTTGCATGAAGGCTACCAGGTAGAGGTTGTTAAGGGCAGGTATTAAGTGAAATGCCATATAAATTTCATGCTCTTTGCAAGTGGTTGAAGTTTTCTTGCCTAGCCCACCACCAATGGGCTTTGTAGACTACAGGTAAGGCTACAGTAAGGCAGATCTTTTGTTCAGCCACTGCCACTGATCTGTCTCTGCATGTGACTCAGTTCTCTTGTCCAGCTCACTGGACTGTCTCCCCTCTATGTGATCCCCTAATAAAACTCCGTGTCTTGTTTGCTGGTCCTGGGTCTCTTCTTTGACCTCTTGACCCTAGCACCTTCCCTATTGAGGTTAACAGGGATTTGGCACAACAGTCCCAGTGCTGACACAGCCTTTATCCCCAGTTTTCAAGAAATGTGGCTTCAGAATGAGCATAATATTCATTCTTTCAACAAACATTTATTGAACACTTATTATGTACCATGCAATGTTTTAGACACTGAGGATGCAGCCATAAAAAAAGGGAAAAAAATCCCACCCTCAAGGAACATACAGGTTGGCAGACATAGAATGAGTAAAATATATAGCATATGAGACCATGATAAGTGCTATAGAGAAACTTAAAGTAGGGAATGTGGATAGTGAAGGCAGTGGGGGTCATTGCAAGTTTAAACAGGATAATCAAGAAAAGGAAACAGGGAAATGGCTAAGAAGGGGATGTTTGAACAGACTTCAGGGAAACAAGGTACCTGGAGAGTGTTCTAGGCATAGGGATGGCTAAGGACAAGTGCACTGAGGTGGGTACAGTGATGCCATTTTCAAGAGACAGTGCCAGGAAGTCACCATAGCTGAAGCACAGTAGATGAGCTGGTGCATGCAGGATGTGAGTGTGTGGAGTAGAGGACCTCTCCCACTACCTTAGGTGTCTTATGCAGAACAAGCAGAAGAGTGGGGTGGGGGTAGAGGTGGGGACAAAGGTGGGAGCAAGGAGACCAGGCAGAAGTTATTTAATACAGGTGGCAGAGGAGGGTGGTTTGGACCATAAACAAGGTGATAACAGAGGAGATGCCAAACATGGGTTGAGTGTATCTTGAAAGTAGAACCAATAGGATTTGCAGGTAGATTGAATGTGGGATGTCAGAGAAAGAACATCTTCCCTCGCTCTCCCAAGGGGTCCCAAGGCCTCCAGGTGGCCAGCCAGTTCAGAACATATCCTGAGCTTGTAGATGAGCCTCGCTCTCACCCTTCAGTCCTCACTCTGCACACAGAGTAAGAGAGAACTCTTGTGACCTCAGGAAAAGCCCAAGGATTAGATGATAAATCACTAGATATAAACAAGTTAAATGAGTCATAAAGGATTATCTTCCTCCCAAGGCTTGAAAAAGTATGCCTTTCTTCATGTGGCATCAGCGGATTTTCAGAAAGTATCCTCGCACCCAGCTTATGTATGATTCCACATCACAGGGGCCCTTAGCGTAACCGTGTATTGCTCTTCCCTCCCCTACCCACTCCTTCCTTCCAGATATCCTATGAAATGTAAGTTTTTTGCTTTTGTTTTTTTTAAAGTAGGAGCGTTTATGGATCTTCCTTGCACAGGGTAGAAAAGAGTTCGTTTTATTAAAGTACTCATAAAAGAAGCTAAGTTAATAAAAGAGTTGGGGGAGACAAGGGAACCAGAGTAGCATGTTTCAAGTGTTTTCGCAGCTCAGTTCCCCATGCTCTCTTCCCCAACCAGCTATTACTGCAGGATTTTTTGCTAGCATCAGCGACTTTCCACCTCATCTTTCTTTCTCCCAGGTAGTTTTGAAACCTAATTTCAACCTGTTTGTATGAGATGCTAGCACTCGACAGGAGCCCGGCCTCTGCCAGCAATCTGGCATTCTGTCCCAGTCAGTTCAACTTTGAACTGCTGAATGATACGTAGATAATGGGGGCTTGGGTGAGGCAATGGAAACACGTGTTTCCTCAAGCTGCCTGTCACTCCTGCACACATTCTTTGCTGGGGGAGATTCCATGTTGTCAGCCCCACCCAAGAAGAGACAGGGAAGTTGCCTTTAAGTATCCAGGTAAAATGACACTTCTTGGGAGTTATATGATGCATTGAAATTAGCTGCTGTCCATTCTGTTATAAAATGTGAAGATGCACGTCTCACTGCCTAGAAGATAGTGCAGTTGTAAGCAAGCTCCTCTTCAGAAGCTTGACTTTCCATAATGTTCCAGCATGACAGGCACCGGCATCCTCTCTTCCTCCATCCCTCCCCCGCTCGCCTCTACTCGGTGGGGTGACATACGTAAGGACTTTGAGAGGATAACCACCACCACTCCACTATAATGCATCCCCACAATTGAATGGGGACAGGCAGGGCAGAAGCAGCTAAGAGACATGGCCTTTTTCTCTGCCTAGCAAAGATTTCACAAAGCATTTAGGAGGGGGAGAGAGAAGGGGAGGCTGATCAGATTTCTGAAGTGTCTGAATAGCTGTAAGCTTATGCATATGAATAGAGGCTCCCTGTATAAAGCCACCAACCGCTGAGCCAAAGGCCGTTTGACTACACCAAAGGGAAGAAGGAAACTAGAGGTGGGGGGAGGACATTGAGGAAAATAATAAAGGTTGTGTTAAAATGGTGAATAATGGAATTCAGAGGTTATCGCCAGAGTTGAAATGGAATATGAGGTTCTCACTTTCATTCTGTCTGAAGCCTGGTGCACTGCGGATGTGGTTTATTAAACAGCTGCCGCAATCCAGGCCCCCGAGGCAGATGCATTCAATGGGGTGTTAAGAAGAAATTTCAGTAGAGGCAGATACGGCAACTGGTTTCACCACGGGCTCTCCAACTGCAAGTCCATTCTCATCCTGGTGCTCCCCCTGTTAGAGACAGATTGAAAAGGAAAGAAAAAAAAAAGCCAAGAAGTAGGAAAATAAGCAAAATATCAGAAAAAGGGAATAACGGGAAGAATATTATTGGAAGAAATGCTAGTTCTTCTCTTTTCACAATTGGTTTCAAAGTTTGATAGGCACCTCACTTAGGCCGCAGTGAGCTATGCATGTGTTGTGAAGTACACAGGATGTCATGCTTGCTCTTTTGAGACTTAGAATCCAGAGTGACATTTGAGTTAAAGGATAAATGGGCTTCACCAGGATAAATCGTGGAAGAAGGCAGAGAGAGTAGAGACTGTGGGTGTTATGGTTTGAATGTTTGTGAACCTCTGAGATTCATGTTGAAACAATCTCCAATGCAGTTGTTATTAAGAGGTGAGCCTCTGGGAGATGATTGGGTCTTGAGGGTCCTCTGTTAGGCCTTTATAAAAGAAGCTTCACACAGCATTCAGCCCCTCTGCGGGATGCCTCAACAAGGGGTCATCCTGGAAGCAGAGAACAGCCCTCCCCAGATCACTGAACCTGCTGGTGCCTTGGTCTTGGACATCCTAGCCTCCAGGACAGTGAGAAATAGATTTCTATTGTTTATAAATTACCCAGTCTCAGGTATTTTGTTATAGTGACACAAACAGACTAAAACAGTGGGAGGCCAGAATATGCCACCTGAAAACATGAAGTACTGTTAAGCTGAAGACAATTAAGAAGAGGCAGATGCAGAAAAGCTCTCTACCCTCCTTCTATTTACCTAAAAAGCAGGATCTGGGTTGTCAGAGACAAAAGGTTCCCTTCTCCTCCTTCTACCAGGAAGAGACCAAAGGTTAAGCACTGAAGACAGCTTTAGGTGCTTCTTGGCCTAGAGGTGGTACTAAAGGAATCTACATTAATAAGCTTTACTAGCAGCCTTTATCTGCCGTTTATTTGTCTTCCCACAAATTGCTGTCCCCAGAAACTCAGTCTTTTTCCTTTGTCTTGTCACTTCTTTAAAATTTTACTGTTCTTTGTTGAAGATGCTACATAAGCTGGGATTCAAAGCTACCTCTTAGAAAACTGCTTATCCCCTGGAAGTCTGCAATATATACATGAAATATACATGTTAATAAGCTTTTTCTTTGTTTGTTTCGCTTTTCTCTTGTTCATCTGTCTTTTTGTAATAGGATTTTGCTCCAACTAAGAACTTATAAAGTTTGAAAGAAAAATTCTTTTTCGTCCCCTACAAGAGGCATACACATCTTTTCCATCCATGTGGCTTGAGCACAAGATATTAAGTGACACCTAGCAGGAGGGGACCTGGAAAGTCAGGTTTGGGAAGGATGGAGAAGGTCCTTGAATGCTATCCAATGACATTTGAATGTGATCCTAAAGGAAACGTGAGTTCTTGAACTATTTTAAGGAAAAGACAATCAAATTCTCATTTCAGAAGGACCTCTAGCTGCTATAGGGTAGACTGATTGAAAGGAGACAGTGCCTGGGCGTGGCGGCTCATGTCTGTAATTCCAGCACTTTGAGAGGCCAAGGAAGGCGAATCACTTGAAGTCAGGAGTTCGAGATCAACCTGGCCAACATGGTGAAAACCCTAACTCTACTAAAAATACAAAAAAAAGTTAGCTGGGTGTGGTGGCAGGTGCCTGTAATCCCAGCTACTCAGGAGGCGGAGGCAGGAGAATCACTTAAATCCGGGAGGCAGAGGCTACAGTAAGCTGAGATTGTGCCACTGAACTCCAGCCTGGACAACAGATCGAGACTCCGTCTCAAAAAAAGAAAAAAAAAAAAAGGACACAGGGCTGGAGACAGGGGAACCATCAGGAGACTCATCCAAACAGTCTAGGTGAGGGATGGTACTGGATCTCTCTGCAGAAGAAATGGACTCCATTCCTCCCCAGCTCATTTGGTGCTCTCTGGTCTATACTCAGAGCAATAGTCGAAGAAACTGTGTTGCATCAGACACTGTGTCCTGGGGAAGGCAGCAGAGGAGTAGGTCACTGGGAGTGAAAATAATGCTCTGGAGGCAAGTGACCCTGCAACTGTGACTGGCTCTATCCAAAACCTAGGAGTCCCACAATCAGAGCAGCATTTTTTTTTTTTTTAGATGGAGTCTCGCTCTGTTGCCCAGGCTGGAGTACATACAATGACGTGATCTTGGCTCACTGCAATCTCTGCCTCCTGGGTTCAAGCAATTCTTCTGCCTCAGCTTCTTGAGTAGCTGGAATTACAGGTGCACACCACCACATCCATCTAATTTTTGTATTTTTAGTAGAGATGGGATTTCACTATGTTGGTCAGGCTGGTCTGGAACTCTTGATCTTGTGATGCACCTGCCTTGGCCTCCCAAAGTGCTGGGATTACAGGCTTGAGTCACCACAGCCTGGCCCAGAGTAACTGTTTTTGTTTTGTTTTGTTTTGTTGTTTTGAGATGGAGTCTCGCTCTGTCACCCAGGCTGGAATGTAGTGGCACGATCTCGGCACACTGCAACATCTGCCTCCTGGGTTCAAGTGATTCTCCTGCCTCAGCCTCCTGAGTAGCTGGAACTACAGGTGTGTGCCACCTACATCCAGCTAATCTGTTGTATTTTTATTAGAGACAGGGTTTCAGCAGGTTAGCCAGGATGGTCTTGATCTCCTGACCTCGTGATCTGGCTGCCTCGGCCTCCCAAAGTGCTGGGATTACAGGTGTGAGCCACTGTGCCCAGCCCAGAGCAACTTTTTAAAAGTACGAAGAGTAGCATGCGTATTGGAAGAATGTGATTTCCACTCTCAAACTACGTGATAATTATCTCATTTTAAAATTCTTTAAAATGGTATGGCTTTTACTTCTATTCACAAGTAGATTTAACAACTTCATATGATGTTATGCTATTTAACTGTTAATTACATCATTATTTTATTATCCAGAAATGAGAAATACTTAGTATGCTTTAACATTTTTGTTAACTTTTTTTTAATAATAAAAAAATACCTTAAATCAGCCCATTCTTTGCCATATAGTCTTTTTTTTTCAGCAAGTGCTGCATGATAAAGTAATTGTGTAATTAGGAATAAATGCCTTATAAGAGCGATGCCTTATTTTGTTCTAAAAAGGTGTAAGTGCTCTGTGTTCCTTTTTAAAATGTGCTCTCAGTAGAGCTAAAAAAGAAGCAAGAAATATAATTTTGAAATAATTGCTCTAAATATATTTGGTGACCAAGATTTTCCCGTTGGCATGGTTCTCACATTTTCCCAAACAAAACTGAATGTGTGTGGAAAGCTATGCAGAGATGGGACAAACCATCTCCCTTAAATCTGGGTTTGATTATCGTGGCCCGTTCAGTGGTTGTCATTTGTCTTCTTCCTTTGAGCGGATCATGGACAGACTGGAGAAAACAGCTGATAACCAAAGATGTATGATTTTTTCTCTTTTTGATTGCATTATCTTATAAACACAAGATTTTTATTGTTTTGTTCTTGTTTTAATGGCAGTTTAACTGTGATAGTGCATGAATACCTTTCGTACATTTGCTTAGTAAATGAGCATTCCCATTCTGGTTGACTTATTTGGTGCAAACATTAAGTTTACCTGCCAAGGAGAGGAGAAGAGAGGGATGGGCACTAAGCTTAAGGAGAGGCAAAAAAGGCAATTATAATTTATGGGGTAAGAGTGCCAGAATTTCATTTTTCATTCTGAAGCAAGGACTAGTTCATCAGAGGAACCCTATCGGATAGGTAAGCCTTTTTATACTTTTCTAAAGATGCCAACTTACATATTTGATCCTAATAAGGTCCTGGTGTGTAAGAAGGGCAATGACTATGCCCACTTGTCAGAAGGGATTATTCAAAGCACTTTTCAGTTCTCCTTCCAGTTTTTTCCAACTAGATAAAAGGAGCATTATCTCTGACGGATCCATCATTCCCAAGGGTATATTGGAATGAGAAAATGACAGAACAAATGTGAATGCACTTAGAAAGTAAAAGCAACATATAAATGCAAGGGATTCTTAGTTTTATTACAGAGATTTATCTAGTCCTGCCACATTATGGCAACATAAGCCCTATTAGCCACGTGCATTATAATAATCCATCGTTGGCAGAATCAGCCTTGGGTAGTAGCAGCTGGCTTTGACTATTAAGATAGAAATCTGTTGGAGATATGCTAGATGAGGGTGATTGTAAAGAAATGAGACTGGTTAGTGTGTGTTACCTGTGGAAACTAGTCTTGGTTCTGTCTGGGTTCTATAAGCTCCTCCAAAAGCACAGATGTCTAGATAAAGCTAGCTGAGCCAGACTGGACAGAATATTAGGCTTGATGGCCAATATCCTCGTTTCTAGATCCAGCTCAGCCACTTAGTAATTGGGTAAGACCTTTCTATTCAAGTATTACCTGAGATGGTTCTTTTAGTAGGCTTAATTATATTATGAGTGAGTTGCTGACTTACGTTGGCAGATGTTAACTCTTTAAACTGCTGACAACAGTTTTATATGAAAGAGGAAAATAAACAGAAATTTAGATCCAAGTGGTATATGGACTCCTTTTCTTCCATTGATTCATTTATCAAATGTAAATACTAAATATTTCGTGTATATCAGGCCCAAGCTATAGGATTGAGGACAGAACAAAGAACAAAAGAGAGAAAAGTCTTTTTCCTCTTGGAGATTATATTTCACTGAAGGAGAGTGTATTAGTATCCCATGGTGGCTGTAACAAATTACCACAAATTGGTGGCTTAAAACAACAAGTTGTTCTCTCACAGTTCTGGTGGCAAGAAGTCTGAAATCCAGGTGTTGGCAAGGTCACACTCTCTCCCCCCAGAGGCTCTAGGGGAGAACCCATTCCTTGCCTCTTCTAGTTTCTGGTAGCTGTGGGCATGCCTTAGCTTGTGGCCATATCATGCCAATCTTCAAGGCCACCATCTTCACATCTCTCTGTATAGTCTTTATCTGCCTTTCTCTTGTATGTATGTCCTATCTCCCTCTACCTCTCTCTTATACACATGAGTGCATTTAGGGTCTATCCTAATAACCCAGAATAAGCTCTCCAGCTCAAAGTTCTTAGCTTAATCACACCTCCAAAAACACTTTTTCCATATAACGTACATGGACAGATTTGGGGGAGCTATCTTTCCACCTACCAGAGAGTGACTGTTAATGGATAAACAAATTGATCTATAAGTCAGATAGTGTCCAATGCTGGAGAAGTGTAAAGGGGATTGTTGTGTTGGGATGGGTTGGGGTTGCTGCTTCAGATGTGGCATCAGGAAAGGCCTCACTGAAATGCTGATTGAAACAGAGATCTGAAGGAAAGGAGAGAGCAAGCACACAGATGGCTGCGGGGTACCTTTTGGCTAAAGCCACTACATTACTAGAAGCAAATTGTCTGCCTTCCTTGGAGCCTTCTGATGATCCTTGTCTAATACATACTGGCCTGTTGTTGAACCTCTGTTTTTGATTTTTGTTAGACCATATTCCTCAATCTGGATGAATTCAGAGCATCCGGAATTACAGATGTAACACCTTAGAGGAACCATATGAGAATGATCATGGAATCCTGAGTGCTCTGGTATTTCAGCCAATTTCTGAAGTGGAGAAGCTTAAAATTTGACAGACACAGGTCCTTATGCTTGCTTTACTTTTAGGAAAGAATTCCCAAGTATGTTTGTTCTCTTTCTCCTCCTTCTCGCCCTTCTTCAATTCTCTCTTATTAAGAAATCAGAAAGATTTGATTTTTGGAGTCAAGATTTTAAAGGAATCCTCTAAAAAATATTTCTAGTTTATATCAAAGGTAATTACATTGTTTCCCTTTGAGCCTATTGATCTTCTTCCTTAGGGACTTGAATTACTTTCAGTATTTCTAAAGGCAGCTGTTCCAAACTTTCACAACTTGAGAGCTAATCATCTGAAAGATAGTGTCTCCTGTTTACAGCTCTGCATGAGGGCTACACACTGCACGTTTATCAGGGCATCATTCACAGAGCGGTTAACCGTGGCCTTTAAGTTTCTTGTGCAAGGGCTCTATGACCTCATTTGAAGGAAGTATGAGAAGACCTTCCATATGCAACACACAGGTCTCCAGTCCCTCCACCTGAGTCAGTGCTTGAGATCCTTTCCACTTGAGTTTTGCAGTTTACTCTGAAATACAAACATCTTCAGGAGGGCATGTGTGTGAATATTCTAATCCCGTATCGGTCATTAACACCACAAAGTTTATTAGTTGATTCTCGCTAAATAAGAGTAAGTTCTTTAATGGGGAAAGGAGGATATTCAGGGGCAGAGCTAATGGACAATATGGAAAGCGCCCCCAGCCACAGCCTGAAGACAGACTGTAAGTGTGGAGGTCAACATTTAAAGATGGGGAGCTTAGGAGACACGAAAGGCTCTGATTCATTACAGCAGTGGTGCCCACACCAGGCGGTTTAGCTTTCTGGGCCCCTTTTTACTAACTCCTTGTAAAATAAAGAAGTTTATATGAGATAAAAAGGTCCCATTTAGTTGTACAGCTTATGATTTAATTAAAGAACAATTTATTGAGTGTCTACTCTATGCCAGACACTTATTAAGCTCTTTAACTGCATTTTTCTTTTGAGACAGAGTCTCACTCTGTCGCCTAGGCTGGAGTGCAGTGGTGCGATCTCAGCTCACTGCAACCTCCGCGTCCCGGGTTCAAGTGATTTTCCTGCCTCAGCCTCCCAAGCAGCTGGGATTACAGGTGCCCACCACTAAGCACCCAGCTTATTTTTTGCATTTGTAGTAGAGATGAGTTTTCACAATGTTCCTCAGGCTGGTCTTGAACTCCTGACCTCATGATTCGCCCACCTTGGCCTCCTAAAGTACTGGGATTACAGGCGTGAGCCACTGCGCCTGGCCTCATTATTTTATATAATCCTTCCAATGACTCCCATGAGATACTAAGCATTATTATCTCCGTTTTAGAGATGAGGAAACTGAGGCTTAGAAGGATTTAGTAAATTGCCTACAGTCTCATAGCTCATAAGTGACTAAACCAGGATTAAACTCCATGTCAGTTGATTATAAAGCCCTCACCCTTATCCACCACACTCTGGACAGAGGAAGTCCCATCATATTTTCAAAACTTCAAACGGGAGACCCATACCCCTTTTCCACAAGCCCTGCACCCAACAAAGGGTTTCCTACGTTTTTCAGAGCCCATCTGAAATTTCTGGCAATATTTTAAAAATCACTGGAGAATGTATATACTTAGTGAGAAGCTACTGGGCTTGCTGGTTTAACATACAAGTCACTGTCCTAATCCACGCATGGAGCTTGTGTTTAGCCGCTCTGAACCAGCTCTTCTGGCCAACATGATTAGGGCTTTGCTACAGACAAGTCTACTAGAGCTGAGTGACACTCACAGAAAAGCTGCTCAGCAAAGGGCTTCTGCTATTAGAAACCACATCATATTCTTAGTCCTAAGCTCAGAGGTTTAGCTGTGGGTCCTCCACCTGTGAATCCTCCCCCAAAGAGATACCAAAGTTCAGAGGCAGGGAATACTTAGCAAGGCAGAGCATCGGGACATCTGTCCAGGAAATCTGCCGGAGTCCCCTTGGCTAGAACAAATGTGTCTCTTGTCATGGCCCATCCTTTTGATACTTTTTTTTTTTTTTAACAATTTCTAAGTGTGTATAGAAACAACTTGCCTCCCTTTATACTCATGTATTCTAGCACATAACGTCTGATTTTTTGCATGGTGGGAGTCAACCAAGCGCCCACTCTCCATTCCCCAGTTCACTGTTTTAATGCATTTCATGATCTTGTTGCTTTGGTGTGCATTTCAAAATGACACATTTGATCAGTTCTTTAGGTAATATTGATGTTTTGCCCTTTTAAATGTGTCATTTGATTTTCTGATGTTATTCTCCATCTGCTTTGGTAACACTTTCATTTAGTTGCAGCTTTTTATTGGGTCCCCAAAGGCTTCTACAAAGGAATCTGACTTGAGGGTATTTTATTTTATTTAAAAAATGTTTTTCTCCATACTTTGCTCCGTGTGTCCCCAACTCCACCTTTGCCAACAAATTTCTTCTTCTCCTTCCTTTCCCCTTTCCTCCAACCTCACCTCCTTATCCACTTTTTAAAACACTGTGAATAAATTCTTCACTGCAATAGCTTCAAACCCTGGGCTTTCCTCAATCATATTTAAGTATTTCATTGTGTAAGGCCCATTGCCTTGCTTCTGCCATTCCCTGTGGAGTCAATCAAACAGCAATTTTTAAAAGCAGGTATGGGGAGCAGACTGAGGTTTTACATTTCCGACATGTTTTTATTGCCTTTGTTGAAGACATTTCCAAGTAATAATTCCAAACGTTCGAAGGCAGCAATGCAGTCCCAGTACGATCTGTTCTTTTCTTGGTGTTTGACTTTGCTTTTTCACTTTGTTTTTAAACCAGCTTTGATTGTATTTACCTTAAATTCTTAAAGTAAATACAAAATTCTAGAAGGTTAATTTCCACATTTCTGATCTTTTAACCTCTTCTTCAAGTACAGTAAATGCAGATGTTAGAGGCACACCACAGGGTTGAGTGATGATTAAAAGAAAGTGAGTGACAATTTTTTCCTGTGAAATATCTGAAGAGATGTGAAGGATGGAGTCAAATAAATAATAGAAAATAACTTAGTTTTATTTTTACAATTGTCAATACCGATTTTCTCACAGCTTAGATCCCACACAGAGAAGCCATGTAATTTGCAAGAGTCCACCTTTTTAAGTTTAAAAACATTCCCATTATAAACATATTAGCTCAAATTTTTTTCCTAAGAAAAAACATTGTATTACTGTATTATAAATAAAAGCCATGAAGTGAGTTGATATCAAGTACTTTTTTTTTTTTTGTCTCATCAGAAAGAGTGACGATCCACTGATGTGTGGGAATGAACAAAAAGTTCCCAGAATTGTGAAAGTCATTGGGCCCTCTATGATGGGAAAGTGGAAAGGAAGTAAACAAGTCCACATAGCCCTAGCCCTTGGCATAATGTATATCAGCCAAGTTTGCATGTAGGATCATTCTACTCTCCCCACTTTCTTTCTGCATGATTTGTGCATCTACTGCCCCTCAAAGTTGCTGATGAAGAAGTATAGTGCAATGAAAAGAGTGTGAACTTTGACATTAAACGGCTAGAATTTCAGTATACGCTCTTCAACCATCACACTGCACAGTGAGACTTCATGACTTATTCTGCATCTAAGAAAAGTGAGCCTAACATGATCTACTTCCCAGGGGGAGGCTGATGTCATTTCCTGGTATGATGGAACATGCCAGAAATGGCATCCAAGTTCATGCTACATTAGCAGTGGTAGTTTGCCCAGCAGCAGAGGCAGTCTTATCCACTCGAGGAACAGTGTGACGGGGGAGATGTGTTATGAGCTTAGCTGGGGCTGCCATGTGAACAGATAACAAGAGCATTCCACAGAAAAGAGGCAATTTACAAGTTCAAATGGGTAAAATCAAGTCTGTTACTGAATGGAGGTGGCTAAGTATAGTAACAATAGCAAGAGAGACAGGAGTTTGATAGCTCACATATTTCTTTAGGATGTTACTGGTCCACTGCTTCTGTCTTTAGACCTGGTCTCCTTCTTTCAGTATAGACTTGTTTGCTGGATGCTGTGGCTCGCCCAGCACTTTGGGAGGCCAAGGGGGATGGATCACCTGAGGTCAGGAATTCAAGACCAGTTTGACCAACATGGCGAAACCCTGTCTCTACTAAAAATAAAAAAATTAACCGGTCATGGTGGCAGGTGCTGTAATACCAGCTACTCCTGAGGCTGAGGCAGGAGAATTGCTTGAACCTGGGAGGCAGAGGCTACAGTGAGCCGAGCCTGAGCCATTGCACTCCAACCTAGGCAATAAGAGCAAAACTCTGTCTCAAAAAAAAAAAGTATAGACTTGTTTCTATCCATGTAGATTTCCAAGTCTTCCTTGTTTTTCTTAAAGGAAGATGAACTGAAACCAGGAAATTTTCATACCATGCTGTACCACCATCCACACAATGCCAATACTCCTCTATTCCAGCTTTATTCTTCTCTATAGCATTTATTTCCATCTCTCTCTCTCTCTACTGGAACATAAGATCCATAAAGACAATGATTTTTGCTCTGTTTCTTCATTGCCATACTCATAGCACTTACAATAGAGGTTACTTCAGAGTTGTCACTCAGTGAATATTTGTGGAATGAATAGATCAGTTATTAGAGATTGCTAAGAAATATATACAAATGAAGTATCTTAAAGGAAAAGGATTTGCTACTTTCATTAATAGCTTCTAGGCTACATTAGTCACATGTCCAACATTTTTTGTGCACTAATTTTGTGCCAGGCACTGTGCTGTGCTCTTGGAAACCCACCGGTAAATAGGACCAGGTTGTGGTCTTCAACAATCTTACCTTCTGGCAGGGAGACAAGTATACCTATTGTTGTATAATGAGCACCATCATGTAAGTATGCACAAATTTCTTTAAGAAAGTGCTTTAAAGTATGTTTTCCATAATTCCTCTACCTAGGATAAAATTCATTGTGCAAGAAAATCTGAAAATATTTTCATATTTTGGCTTCAGGGAAAAAATTATTCTGAGACAATAATTATATTCTACTGCACCAAAGAAGAGAGAAACATTGGTGTTCATTGTGGCATCTTCTTGGACTCTAAGAGACATCTGCCTCTGGTAATGTCTCCATAGAACTTAGAGCTGTACAGCCCTTTCTATCATGCCCCCACTAGTAGAAAATAAAGTTCCTCACCCAAGAAGAAGAAAACTTGGCTAATTTCTCCCTACCAAAGAACCTTTGAAGTTCAGAAGCATTTGGATTTGCTTTCCAATAAGTGGTGACATAAATTCTTTCTCCCAGCCTTTTACCATCTGGAATTCTTTTAGCTGGTACATCAATAGTACACCACCACAAGACAGTCACCCTATGATTTTTTTCTGAATACATATTAACAAAAGCCCTGCATGAGACCTAGGATCAGAAGAGTCAACCAGAGAAAAAAAAGAAAAACAATTTAATATAGGAATTTTTAAATTATGTGGTGATTCTTTGGTAATTATTGTCAATAAAAGATTATTGCATCTTTACAGTGACATTGGTGTCTAGTTAATAACTGAATGAAGGGCATTCCTTCCCTAGCTATGAGAGAAAATTTTTTTGTTGTTTTGATTTACATTTTTTATTATGAGTCAGGTGACATTTTTCTATATAATTATTTGTTATTTGTATTTTTCCTGTGAAATTATTTGCCATTTCATTGTAGGTTGTTTATGTATTGTAAACTGATGGACTGATGGCTTTTCTCTTGAATGTGAGCATTTTCCTGATAAATGACAAAAGAATGATCAACTACAAATTTCATAATTGGAGCATTCAACTGGTTTTCTATTTTTAAGCACTAAAGATTTTGCTTGGGGTTCAGACTGTGTATATCTGTAAATTATTTCTTACAATCTTGTGAACTAGAGGACATAGATTATGAATGTTTCCATTATTTCTATGGAGAAATTGAGTCATAATCTGAGTTTTTTTGTCCAGAGTGACAGAAATATTGGTTTACACTTTATTGTAGCCTTCCCTGGAGCATTCATCTAAAAAATTCTTATATAGCAAGAGGATAGTAAAGAATAAGTGTGCAGTAGTATTTTCAAACACGGGCAAATCTTTCTTCTGTTAGAGATTAGGTGCCTTTGTACTACAGGTGCATTGGCATTATTCTTTGATTAATCAATGCTGGACAGGGCTTCTGGCTAATCTCATTAGCTAATAGTGCTTCTGGGTAATTAGCTTGATGTGTGCAATTATCCTCAGATTTTAGGGCTTTTTTTCCACTTTGATAGCATTGGTATGCTTTTAATGCTTTGGAGTTCCGTGGCCCTTTGAGAGATTGAGCAAAATTCCCAAGTCTTTTCATATCAAGAGAGCATGACATCCTACCTGGCAATGGAATTATCTGAGGTCTATCTACTAAGGACCCTGTTACTGCCAGAAATTTCTCAAGCATACATGCACATACGTGCTCACACCCACTACACACCCACTACACACACACACACACACACCCCACACATACAGACACAGTCCAACTGATGAAATCTGCAAGTACTTTCAGAACTTTTTATTTTTCTAAAGTCATGAATCTCCAGATGTCATGATAAAAATTCTAACTAGGATTTAGCCAAATAGAACAAATCAGAAAGAAAAGAAAATTCCATATGACAAATATTTCTGATATAATAGAAGTAATGTTAAACATTTGGTCTTTTATAGATCTATTTTCTTTTGGCAAAGAACCAACAGATCTGAGCTTTAATTTCAAGTAATTTCATCCTGCCATTATCTAGCCTTGTAACTTTGGACAAGCCATTTAACCTCTTTGGTATTCAATTTATATATGTGTTTATAAAATGAGAAAGCCCAGTCATATTAAAATATGTTTGAAGCTCCTATTGTTAGTCAAGCCTGTGCTTGTCAGGAGATACCGTGAGTCTGCGGGAAGGATTTGGCTTACCAAGCTTGTTATCTAAACATGTTGGATTCAATGATTTCTAAGATCCTTTCAAATGAGGCAGCTTTATGACTCTACTGTGAACCAATTTTCTCTTTTTAATTTTTCCTTCCAAAATCCCTCAGGAAGAAAGGAGGAAAAAGTAAGTCTATTGAGAATATAGGTGCTGTCTGGATGTTTGAATCCAGGTGGAAGTTCTTCAGTGGAAGAACTGGAATGCCAGGACATTTTATTGTGCTTTCTCTTTTTCAGCCTTCCCAAGATCACTCTCAACCCCATCCGTCATGAGCCCAGAAAAAGAATCAAGGAAGACTAAGTTTATGCCTCTTAAACAGACTGTCTGTACCTGTGTCTATGAGCCAGGTCATTTTTTGCCTTTTTTTCTTTTATTTTTTTGAGATGAAGTCTCGCACTGTCGCCTGGGCTGGAGTGCAGTGGCATGATCTTGGCTCATTGCAATCTCTGCCTCCCAGATTCAAGTGATTCTCCTTCCTCAGCCTCCCAAGTAGCTGGGATTATAGGCACCTGCCACCATGCCCAGCTAAGTTTTTCTTGTATTTTTAGTAGAGATGGGGTTTCACTATGTTGGCCAGGCTGGTCTCAAACTCCTGACCTCGTGATCTGCCCACCTTGGCCTCCCAAAGTGCTGGGATTACAAGCGTGAGCCACCGGGCACCTGGTCTGGGCCAGGTCATTTCATTTCTCCACTGACAGCACCCAGCTGAATTTAAACCCAAAACATATATCTCAGCCTGCAGAGTAATGCCCCTCAGCTGCTGTATCTGAGCCATTTTATTTCAAGGCGTTTTTAGCAGCCTTGCCTAAACCAGTGTTGTCAACTAAATAACCCCTATGGACACTAATGGAACCTTCAAAATGAATTGTCCTATTATGAAACTTATCATTTTTTGTTATTGCCTAAACAACCTGGAGTTTGGTTTTATTCCCTTTGGGTCTGGTTGCAAAAAACAGCAGAAAGCACCTTAGTTATGTTCAAACTCTTGCCTTGATATGATTTTATATAACGCTTTCAGAGAAAAAAACCATCAACCATGACTCATAGGAAATTTGCTGCTAAAATGCATTATTGTCCAGCCACTGATGGCCTATCACCCAGGTACTGGAGATCAGGAAAAAGGAGCATTTACTGTCTCATCTGAACCAAAGCTGATTTATATTAATGATCAATGCAACAGCAAATATATTGAATTTTATTCTCCCCTTTAACTCTGCTTCCATAATAACCTCAATAATGGGAAAAGAATGGCTGGGTGCAGTGGCTCACGCCTGTAATCCCAGCACTTTGGGAGGCTGAGGGGGGGCGGATCACCTGAGGTCAGGAGTTTGAGACCAGCCTGCCCAACATGGTGAAACACTGTCTCTACTAAAAAAAAAATATATATATATGTATATATATATGTGTGTGTGTGTGTGTGTGTGTGTGTGTGTGTGTGTGTGTTTTTGTATAAATTAGCCAGGTGTGGTGGTGGGTGCCTGTAATCCCAGCTACTTGGGAGGCTGAGGCAGGAGAATCACCTGAACCTGGGAGGCAGAGGTTGCAGTGAGCCGAGATCACACCACTGTACTCCAGCCTGGGTGACAAGAGTAAAACTTCGTCTCCAAAAAAGGGGAAAAGAAGCTCTCGTGACCTTTCTCAGCATCCCTGTATTCCTCCCTGTTTCAGGCATTTTTTTTCCCCGAAAGCTTGAGAGAGTCAGATATAGAAAACTCAGTGATTTTCTTTCCCTTATATATTTAAAAGAAAAGAAGTCTTTGAGTGACTACAACATATAGGAAGTGACAAGTCAAGTAGTGTTTTTCCATTCTTTAATTTTAGTCTAGAGAGAAATTCTTTTCTCTTCTCTCTAAAGTTAGTAAATGAGGGACGCTGGATGGCTCTCTAAATAGCTAAGCATTGGAGCATTTATATTGTTATTATTATTTTTATGCATGCTATTTTCCCTTAGCAGTAGAAAAGAAAATAAATAGTCTTTTCATTGCCAGTTCTATTTTTGTTGGAGGCTTAACTAGAAGATATATCTAATCATAATGAGCAGAGTATAAAGAATATTAAGATTAAAAGAACTTATATTTTCCTTTATCCTCTCAACAATCTCCAGATGGATTTCCTAGGGGTTGCCTTCTAAATCTTCTTGCACAGCGAGCTGTAAATCTCAGCCCAGCAAGCTTCTGGTTTGGCTGAACACCACCTTTCATGTACAATATGTACAGCCTGAATAATGGCAGAAAATTATTCAGAGGATAATTATAGCAATTGATCTTGAGATGTTTTGTAGCGTCCTTCATAGATCATTCTTCAAAGCCTTTTTGGAGAGATAGTGTCTGTGGAGTCTGCCAGAGGCAACAAGCTTCTAGGGTCTAATGTAAAATAAATAGCCTGCAAGGGTAGTAGCCACCTGAAAAAGAAGGGAGGACAACACCTAGAAGAACTCAGGGCAGTGGTTGGAGACAGTTCAAAGAACCAGATGATTTGATGGATGGTCTCTTATGAATATTGCCATGATCATCTTCTCCAACCATATCCTCCATCTCAAGTATTCTAATGCTATAAAGCCTAAAATTGTGCATTGCTCTGTTTTTTTCCAAATAACGCTCTAGGGAGTCTCCCCACATGACTCTGAACACCTTTCTATGAAGTAGAAGGCATGGAGAGCCATTAATCTGTTTTACAGATGAGAAAAAAATGGTAATGTAGGGTCAGCCTATTTTTTTTTTTTGCCAGAATTACAGCACTGGCAAGTGGAGGCACCTGAGGAGAACCAGGTCTCTTGACCATGAGTCTGGTAGACTCTGCAATGCTCTCTCTGCTCCCTGACAATCTCTAAACAGGAAGTGAAGTTCCCACTTGACTTTGGGGGAAATACCACAGGCCATGCTGTAGCTAAGTGTCTTTCCTACAGAGAAGAATGATTGGAACCTCTACTCCTCCCTGTAACACCACTTCTATATATACATCTCCATGCACACATCTCCAGACACACAGAACACACACACACACACACACACACACACACACACACACACACACACACACTTTTCCTTCCTTTATTTTTCTCAATGGTCCTGCCTAAGGGAGGAAACAGATGGGCAGCTGAGCAAGCATACCTGTATTGGACAGAGAAATCAATAGAGCCAGTTATTTCATAAACGGCTCCACTAGACATGAGGAAATTCATGGCTTGGAGACAGCGGGTGGTTGGGGGAGGAGGGGTTGCTGAGAAGGGAAGTGCATCCTTTCTTGATGGCAGCTTGTTTTCAGAGATGCCTGGAATGCTCACAAACCAGTCTAAAGCTGAGTAGACCCAGCTCAGACCTTTAGATGGTGACATTTTAATTTTTGAATCCCTGGCACCAATTATGTAGTATAGACCATCTTACATATAATTATATAAACATTAAATGTATATTATGGATGTCATATTTTTATAATATACGTTTATGTAGCTATATCAATATTTTACATAATAATTGTTTTTTAATTTTTTTTTCCACTGAACTGAATTGAACTCATGGTGTAATTTGTGACGAACTTGAATGAGGCCTGAGTAACTGGTAATTATAGCTTGAAAGAAAAGACATAGTTGAAAAAAAGAAAGTATGGAAATCAAATGATGACCGACTTAATCTGGTCAATTAATGGAAAACAGAGATGGCCAGATTTATATCCCCAACTCATTAGCTGGTAATTAACATTCTCCTACCTCTGCTTTTAACCAGAGCTTTTTTTGTCACCCTAGAGAATCCCCATGAAGAATAACACAGTCGTCTATTTATTTTATAACTTGTGCATCAGCAACCTTAAATTATCAAAACTAAAATAATCTGTTATTTCCCTGTGTCTTTGCAGATGGGATTGAGGTTTCTTTAAATAATATCGGACAAGGTGTATGTGTTTGTATGTGCATACGGTTAAGCTTTTAAGCAAGTTGTTACTTAGAACAATAATCAAAGGTTCAGTTTTCATGCAGCTTTATTTGTTTGTTTGTTAGTTTTTTGAGACACTGTCTCACTCTGTCACCCAGACTGGAGTGCAGTGGTGTGATCTTGACTCACTGCAACCTCCACCTCGCGGGTTCAAGTGATCCTCCTGCCTCTCCTGAATAGCTGGATTACAGGCGCATGACACCACACCTGGCTAATTTTTGTATTTTTAGTAGAGACAGGGTTTCACAATGTTGATCAGGCTGGTCTTGAACTCCTGACACCAGGTGATCTACCCGCCTTGGCCTCCCAAAATGCTGGGATTACAGGTGTGAACCACTGTGCCCAAGCTTTCATGTAGCTTTGTCTAAAACTTAAAATCTGTAATTACTCTTCATTTCCTACCTATCAAAGTAACGACAGTGCTCCCCATTGAGAAGAGGGCCAGGGTGTGGGGTGTGTGTGTGTGTTACAAATACTGTGATAAAGAAACAAAGGAATTGCTGTAATGAAACAGACTCCTAACCAACTGCTGGGTAGTTCTTCATCTCCTTTTACCCTAAGAGATGTACTATGGAAGTATGATATTATTATTCCTGATTTCAATCCTGAAAAAAAGGCATTCATTTATTTTGCTTACAACTTGATGCGATTTTATGAGTGACGAATTTGTCTAGCTTCTCCAACCCATTTCCAAGTCAGGACCATATGTGATAATATTTTATGAACTTACATATTCAAATGGGCATTATCCATTTCAGAGCAGTCACTCTGAAAAGCTATATACTTTTTTCCAAGATGCTCTTATTTCGTGGTGTAGCTAGAAGAATGCTGGATTAGGAGTAGACAGTCTGGCTCCTATGTGTGAGTCCACTACTAATTATCGGTGTGTCCTTTATCAAAGCATGTCCCTTTCCCTCCTCTCAGTTTTCCCATTTCTAATGGGGAAGAGCTATTGATCTCTGCTAGCTCTAAAATCATATGAGTCCATAGCTTCCATGTCCCAAATCTTAGGGGAGTTTTGGAAATTTCCTTTATTCCTTATAATATGTTATTTTAAATTTCCTCGGTGGTTGCAATTTTTTTCCACTGAAAGCAGATTTGATTTGAAACAGCTAAAGATCACCAAGAGCTGAGCCTAGGGATTAAAGTGCTTGATCAAGCTGGTTATGAGCATTTTAGGTCAAAAATGAGCTGTGACCATAAACTAATAAGATCGGTTTTCTCAATGTGTCATGAAAATTGATTTTCAGTGCCTATCCCAAAGAAGAGTTCTAAAAACAATTCAAGTACTGACAGTTTAAGAGGACTGTTTTGAAGAAACAATATTCTTTATTTGGCCAAACATGCTGTCATATATTGGGCCAAAACCAAAATAGTCTTATGACTTTTTAAGACATTTTAGCTGCATTTTGAATGTATCAAGCCGGAAACGCTTATGATACTAAAGTTAAAAAGCTGTTACTGTATAAAGTAGAACCGTATCTCTTTACTACAATACTTGAGACTTAAAGAGGATGTTGTTGTCTGTTGTTCAATTTATTATTATTATTACTGTTATTATTATTGGGACAGGGTCTCGCTCTGTCGCCAGGCTGGAGTGCAGTGGCACTATCTTGGCTCACTGAAACCTCCAGTCCCCCCGCCCCCCTGGTTCAAACAATTCTCCTGCCTCAGCCTCGCAAGTAGCTGGGACTACAGGTGCCTGCCACCACACCCAGCTAATTTTTGTATTTTTGGTAGAGATGGGGTTTCACCATGTTGGCCAGGATGGTCTCGATCTCTTGACCTCGTGATCTGCTTGTCTTGGCCTCACAAAGTGCTGGCATTACAGGTGTGAGCCACTGTGTCTGGCCTATTATTATTATTCTTTATAATAATAGCAATTAACATGCATTGGTATTGACTGCCTTATGTAGGCTAAGTACATTAGATTCTGTATCTCATCTTTTCCCGATTCTAGGAGACAGGAAGTAGATGAAGAAACTTGAGTCTCAGAATACTTAAGTAATTTGTCCAAGATCACAAAACTAGTAAATGGCTCAACAATGTCGGAAAGTTTTTCTGACCACAAAGTATACTATGGTATATTGTTGTTATAAATTTAGAAATTCAAATATTGGTGAAAAATGATGGTTTCTTCTTAACTGGTGAAAAATGATGGGTTTCTCCTTAACTGGTAAAAAATGATGGTTTCTCCTGAATTAGCTGTCTTAGCTTGGGTTGCTCCAAAGAGCAGAGCCTGAAATCAAAATCTAGCTGCAGGCTATTCATTTGTGGGTTAATATCCAAGGAAATGGGAGGGAGGCAGTAGGGAGAGGGAGATGGTAGGGAGAGGGAGACAGGGGAAGAGAAGTATTCAGGCTGCTGCTGAATGTGGGGGCTCAATCCTGCCTTCACTCCAGGCAGCACACAGAATGCCTCCTGCAAATATCCACCCCATGGAGGAGGCCTGAGGCACCAGCACATGGTTTTGTTGGCTGACAGTTGGCCCTGGTGGTGGAAGCCCTCTGAACTTCTGGTATCCATTTGTGTATAGACTGAGCAGGGTGCTCATTGGCGAAGCCCTTGGACAGAATGCAGAAGATGTGACTGAACTCCTCCTAGAGGCAGCATTACCTGCTCCCAAGGCAAGTGCTCCTATCTTCACAGCATTCGTGTTGTTGGAATTCTCTTTCACTCTTAAATGGCCTCCTTCTCTTTTCTTTAGAAATTATCTTCACTATTTAAGGCACTAATCAGGTGTCATGTTCTCGGTGAAGCTTTGCTTGACCCTGCCTCTTCCCCGCTCTAAGTTCAGGTCAGTCATAAGACCATTATTTGTCCTTTTTAAAAAAAAATTATGTTTTATTTCTTTGAGATGGAGTCTTGTTCTGTCGCCCAGGCTGGAGTGCACTGGCACAATCTCAGTTCACTGCAACCTCTGCTTCTTGGTTCAGGCGATTCTCTTGCCTTAGCCTCCCAAGTAGCTAGGATTAAAGGCATGCACCACCATGCCCAGCTGATTTTTGTATTTTTAGTACAGACAGGGTTTCTCCATGTTGGCTAGGCTGATCTCAAACTCCTAACCTCAAGTGATCTGCCCACCTCGGCCTCCCAAAGTGCTGGGATTATAGGCATGAGCCACCACTCCTGGCCAGACCATTATATATTCTATTGATGTCTTATAAATACACTACTTGTTTACAGGCTTGTTTCCCTCAAATAATTCTGAATTTCTTGAATGCAGAAGTTATATTTGCTCATTTTTACAACCATATAACAGAGCCAAAATATAAAGGAATGAATGCATATTGACTTTTCATAATTTCATAGATTTCAATCCTGAGCTCTTTCTGCCTTCTTCCCAGACCAAGACAGCAGAGCCCTAACATTTCCCATCATCTTAGGTGCCCTTCCCTGACCTTCTCCAGACCTCTTTGATCTTGAGATGTGGCATCCAGAACTTCCTAGAGTGCTCCAGGTGACACCACACCACAGTTGTGTACATCAAGGTGATCCTGGCATCTGTTTCTCTGCTTCTCAACCCAGCAGCAGCAACTTATACGTTATTGCTGGCAATCACTGTGGTTTCCTACATTACAGTGATTCATGGACAGGCCTCTCTTCCCTAATGGACTGCAGACCCCTGAGGGGAAGAGAATTGTCTTATTCATCTTCCTATTCCCACAAGAGAGAGAAGGTGACATACTGAACGGTCAAGGACAGCCACCTTCTCATACAACAGTAACAATAACGATAGTTCACAGTGATTGAGCCTTTACCATGTCCCTGTCTCCCTGAGTGCACTCTATGCACTATGTAAGTTACCTCACATCATTCTCACTACAACCTTTGAGATGGTATTGTTATTATCCCCATTTCACAGACAAGGAAACTGCAGCTTAGCTTGAAGAGGTGACTTATCTAAGATTAGGCATCTGGCAAGTGACAGAGCCAGGATTGAATTCATGTCTCTTTGACCCTAACCAGAGTCCATGCAATTACAGTAGCATGGTCTGCTAGGGGATTTTCCAAAAGACGGAAGAGAGACCATCAAAAACAATGAGGGAAGATTTGCTGCCTGCTTGCTTGCTTATTTATTTATTTAGATCAATGGTGCTGCTCAACCAGGGGCAATTTTGACCCCCCTGGGGAAATATATCTCCATACATTTCCAAATGTCCCTCTGGGGTGCAAAACCACAGCTGAGGTGGGGTACTACTCGCATGTAGTGGGTTGAGGCCAGGAATACTGCTAAAATCCTACAGTGTACAACAAATAATTATCCACCTCAGATTGGCAATAGTGCTGAGGTTGAGGAAATGAAGAAACTGAGAAAGAAAAGGAGGAAGGAAATAGATCTAACACAATGAGAGGCTAGGCTGGGACAAGGAATGAGCCTTCTGCCTCTTTATGTCATTGCATTTCCCACTCTACCTTGCCCTTAAGTTGTGGCTCATCCTGATGGGTGGTAGCAATTGCATGTGGAAATGCTTTGTAAACCATAATGTTGCACAAAGGTTAGGTTCTGGTCACCAGCCACATTTCCCTGCTGGGTCCCACTTTAACTGACTTCTCAGGACTGCCCCCTGCTTGTCTGATCTACTCACTCTTAACGCCTTCTCTTCTGTAGCTGAACTCTGAGTTCTCTCTCTCCTCCATCAACCCTAGCCCTGCCTCCTGAGGGGATCACAGAGAACGTTTTTATCTTGTACTTCTGTAACTTCCTTAATGATTCTTACCATGGAGTGGGTTTTTCCACTGATGTGGATACTCCAGGCTAGACACACCATGTGGTTCAGTTTCATTAAAAGTATTGGACTTAACAAGTTGGGCCATATTCGTGATTCATTCAGAGAAAGTACTTATCTCTGAACATCCTATTTTGTGCTCCTTTAAATGATCCTGGTGTCTGACAAGTCCTTCCATCCCCAGAACTCCACCAGACCCTTTTCAGTTTACCTGCTCTGATTCGGTACTTGATGTTTACACCTTGCATAGTTCTGACCCCTACTGGACTTTGTATCTTGACTCCATATCTCATTGCACACACTGATGGTCCTGATGGCTAACTGTGGGCTTTAGGTGGGACTGTATTTTCTTTTAGATCCAATTCCCTTGCCAAGCTCTCTACTCTTTTAACCTGCTCACTAGGATAGGGAGATTGGATATATCTCTCACAGCAAGGTTGGGGAGGCCTTAATGCCTAGTTTGTAACTAGCTTTAGAGGACTTCCACCAAATAATCTGGGTCCTTTAGGTAATTTATAATAAGTGTTTAACTCGTGGATTTCATTTTAAAATTTTTTAACTATGATAGCCTGTAATGGATTACACACAAGTAAGAAATCAAGCAATCAATATTCTAAATAAGTAAATAAATAAGAATTCCTCCACAATTTACTACCCACTATGTGAAACAGCAATGCCAAAGTAAATGTTGGAAGTTTTCAGCGTTCCATCAGGCTTGGCGTGGTGGCTTATGCTTGTAATCCTAGCACTTTGGGTGGCCAGGGCAGGCAGATGGCCTGAGCTCAGGAGTTCGAGATGAGCATCAGCAACATGGCAAAACCCCCTTTCTACTAAAAATACAAAATGTTAGCTGGGTGTGGTGGCGCACACCTGTAGCCCTAGCTACTCAGGAGGCTGAAGCATGAAAATCGCTTGAACCTGGGAGGCAGAGGTTGCAGTGAGTGGAGACTGTGCCACTGCACTATAGCCTGGGCAACAGAGTGAGACTCTGTCTAGAATAATAATAACAATAACAATAATAATAATAATAAAGTTCCAACAAATTGAAACATCTCCAACTCATGCTCTATTCTCAACTAAAGATATATAGAGAGTGAAAGAATCTGTGTATATCTGTGTATACTGTATATGTGTGTATATGTGTGTGTGTGCATGCATGTGTGTGTACACATACTTAGTAAGACCATTGTGTGTGATAAGGGGACAGAGGGTAGAATGTATGCATTACACATTTCATCTTTTTCCTTTCTGTTTTCTTTTCTCCTCCATTTCTTTCAGTTGAAGATATTTAAATACCATGATAGCACAGGATAGAGTATTCTGGCTTAGAGAAATCAAACTGGCTTAGAAAAAGTTAAGGTTTTCAGCCTTCCAATACTATACTTGATATAATCATGCAAATCACACTATTGATTTTTTTGTTTTGAGTAGCAAAAACCACTGCTACAAGATCACGGGCAAACTGCAAAGTACACAGTTTATTTGGCTGGTCCTTCCACCTCTTTGAGTTTCTATCCTATTTGTGTTTTTCTCTTTGTCCAGCAGCATGGAAAGAAAAACATTTTGAGTGCCATTGGTGGCCTAACTC
Source organism: Sapajus apella (assembly GCF_009761245.1). Taxonomy (NCBI): domain Eukaryota; kingdom Metazoa; phylum Chordata; class Mammalia; order Primates; family Cebidae; genus Sapajus; species Sapajus apella. Next base: position 12,038,016 of record NW_022436962.1, on the reverse strand, counting down.
TGGTACAATGCTACCATAAAGCCCTGACTTGTCCTTGGCTGCAAAGGCCTGAGGTCTTCTCTTTCTAAGCCTCCTAGGAAGTGTCTTTTTGCAGCATCATGGCCAGTTCTCACTGGAGTTCTATTTGGAATGAGTACTAGAATACAAGCTGGAGTCAACAGAAGAGTGTCTTTGTACGGAAGCTATATTCCAACCTTCGATGCCAGCTAAATTCACTATCTTTCATATTCTTATCATCAAAAGATACAACCAAAAAACTCAAGACCCACTGGTCATTCACTTTTCCACTTCAGGCTTCTTATTATGAATTGTTCTGTATTTTTTTTTCTTCCCAATTTGCCCTGCCTCTGCTGGCCTTTCATCCAAATACCACCCAGCACCTTAATTCAAAAGTAAGCAAACTCCTGTATAGCTGCAATTCCTTCACAGCCCAATTCCTGTCTCCCTGGCTTTGAGTGGATTCTGGCAATCCCTCAAGAACACTGCAGCCTAGTGTGGGTGTTAAGAGCTCAGGCTCTGTGTTCAAATCTCCTGTGTTTATATCCCAGCTCTGCCACTCACTAAGTATGTCACTAAGTAAGTTAAGGCAAGTTACCAAAAATTTTCTAGCCTCAGTTTCTACATCTGAAAATGAGAGAAACAGCTCCCTTGGGATTATTATGATTAAATGAGTACATATAGAAAGTACAACAATGTCGAACACATTGGGAGACCTCAATAGAAATAGTATTGAGTCAATCCCCCAAAGACTGCTTGCATTCCCTGCACTTCAGTATTTATTCAGTTGGAGGTTTTCAACTTCCTCTCAATGAAGCATTTCCTTTTCTAAGCCACTACTCCTTCACTCCCACATAAAAACCACTTCTTGCTGTGAGACTCACCCTTGCAAGATGTAGCACTCTTTTTTGGCGGGTGGGGAGGGGACAGAGTCTTGCTCTATCATCAAGCTGGAGTACAGTGGCGTGTACTGCTCACTGCAACCTCTGCCGCCCGGGTTCAAGTGATTCCCCTGCCTCAGCCTCCCGAGTAGCTGGGACTATAGGTGAGTGCCACCACGCCAGGCTAATTTTTTTTTTGTATTTTAGTAGAGATGGGCTTTCATCACGTTGCCCAGGATAGTCTTGATCCCCTAACCTCGTGATCCGCCCGCCTCAGCCTCCCACAGTCCTGGGATTACAAGTGTGAGCCACTGTGCAAAGTGATGTATCACTCTTTCCCCTCCTCATTCATGCCGTAGCCTCACATTCATCCAGAACTTCAGCACTGACAATAAGCTCAATTTCAAGCACTACCGTCAGACTATATGGTACCCTTGATAGGATGACTCGTTCAACCTCCTACAAAACTACCTGTGTGTATGGGTTCATCTCCTTAGCATCAACACCTCGACTCCTGAACAGTACTAGAGGTAAGGACACACCCTTGCTGCTACCCATGTGCTGTGAATCCATATTAAATGCTACATCTTGCAACTGAGGAGACAAGTCACAGTCAAGTTGCTTCAGACTTTTGCTCAAGGGCACACAGTGAATGAATAATTGAAAACCCAGAACTCCTGACTTTAAGTCCAGATGTTTTGTGCCACACCAGAGCTGTTTTGCAAGGTGTTCTGAGGTTTATGCATATTTGTTTGGCATTTTGGGACCCAGAAGAAGCATTTCATGTCATGTGCAAGTTTGAAGATGCTACTCTTCCTCTCTCCTGTAGAGATTATTTACATAAGTATTTGTCTTTCATTGTCAGATATATTTTTTTCCATACAAATGTTGTAACTCTCCTCTCCCAGCCTGTGAGCATATATCTATATTTATATATTTTTTCTGGGCAAAGGGGCTCATTTACCTTGGCAGCAGGAAAGGGGAAAAGAAAACTCTCCCATTTCCTGAGTCAACAGGGATCCCACCCTTTGGGGCTTAATGGCAAGTCAATGGTCTGTCATCCAAGGCATCCATTAGCTGAGGGAAACAGGGGGACAGGAAACGAAAGACCCACTAAGAATGAGCTTGGATGTGTTGTGGGTTGGTTGGTATTTATTTATTTCCTCTTTGAAGGAAGGGGAATGGTGAGGGCAGATAGATTGTCCTAGTCTCGTTCGACAGGAAATGACATGAAGTGTCTTCCAAGAAGGAATTGATGATGTCTCCTCAGGCACAGGAAGCAGAGAGATGGTTTGGTGCTTGGAATAGGGTGGCTGCCTTATGAATAAACATTCATTGAAGATGACTTCATGGGTGAGTATGTTTCTTACTTTTTGTTTTGAGACAGAGTTTTGCCCCTGGAGTGCAATGGTGCGATCTCGGCCATGGGTGAGCATGTTTCATGCATTCCCCTTTATTATTCCTTAACCTCACATGCGGAAGACGAGCTAGAGGGCAGAAGCATTTAGTCCGAGAAAACATGAACCTCTGGAAGTGAGGTTTTTAAGAGGAATATCTTCCTACCTCATGAAATGAATTGATTTAATTACAATTAATTATTTATTGAAGTTCTACTATGTACATGTACTGAGAAATACTGACATTAACCAAAAAAACCCATACAAACCATCTTCTACTTAAAGAGTTTACTAATCTAGTTTTAGTCAGAGAGAAACTAAGCAGCAAACAACAATAATAGTTTTCATTTAACCTTTTGGTGAGGTCAGGGGATGCCCATGTGTGATAAAATTTAAATCACCCTCCTATGGACCATTTAGGTTTTATGAATTTTCACTTCACAGATGAGAGTCCTTCAAGGGCATATATATTTGTTCTCCTTTATGGAAGATGAGCAACACTATTCTGGGTGACTCCTGAAGTGTATATCAGACTCTTTTTCAATACTCCTGTTGTGAGAAAGAAAAACATAGATGAGTTGATAAAAAATTATAGTAGTGAGTACTTTTTATAATTATTTTTATGTATTATGTAAAATATTGGGACACACAGAAGAATCAGATAAATACTTGGGACAATTGATAAGGTTTCCATTTGAAGTTTGTATATTTAGATCAACAGAGGCAAATGGTAGAGGGGTAGATTTATCCAGTATTCAGAAGAAGGTTTTGGTGCATCCAAAATTGGAGTTGACTACCACTGGATGTACAACCATTGATGTTGACTACCATTGATGACTCAACACCAAAAGTATTCAAGGAGGAGCTGGAAAAATGTCTTCAGGGATGATGATGATGAAGGCCTCTTTTTGGATAAGAGTGTTTTTTTTGTTTGTTTTTATTTTTTTTTCCTGTACGCTCCTTCCTATGTTTTATGGTTTCTCTCTGATTGCAGTTAAGGGTCCCCAAAGAACAATTCTTCCTTGAATTCCCAGAAGATGATGTCCACCCCTTCTCTCCTGTCCAGTCACAGCTCTGAAAGCCTTTGAGAGGTTTCCATACAGGAGCAGATGCAGAGCAGAGAGGAAAGAAATATTATTTTGCAGCAACTGGTGCTCCATCAAAACAGAGGCCTTGTGAAATGACGGCAGACATCAGTAATCGCCACAGCGCTGGCCTTATTTATAGGTTTGGGAGAAAGATAAATACTGTACATGCACATTCTAATTAAGGCCAACACTTCCCAGCATGCACAGCTCTGCATCTCATTCTCCCTGCCACTGCTGCCCGGCTCTCATATTTTCTGTGCTGTTCTTGTTATTAGTAATGCTGTACTGCCTAAAATGGATGGAGTCCCAGGTTGGCTGCAGGGCACAGGGATTTAATCCACTGGAGCCTGGACTTGAAAACACAGCAGCTCATTTGCCCTTATCTTAAGTGACTGACTAGGGCACTTAGACCGTGGATAGTGATGTGGCTCTTAGGATGACCTGTGAAGGGACCCCAGGTCCACTCTGGTACAGCACTTGATAGGAATGCTCCCTCCTCAACACAGTTCGTGCCAACTAAGCATCTGTTGCGTGTGGAGGAGGGATATAATCTGTTTCCATCAGACATATTTCTAAGATAGATTTTTGAATGGTATGAAGCTAATGCTCTTTTTACATTCTCTCCTGCCTATTATATAATGAAAAAATACAGTATGTGCCATGCACATATGACTAATGGCCCTTACAGAAAGCCCATCCTAGCTTTGATTTTTGGGAGATGAGGACATCATAATCTAATATAGCTAATCATGTCAAAGGCACAATCAATAAGAATACACTGATCTCATGGTATAATTAAGTCTGCATAAGTTCATTTCTAAACCAAATCAATCAAGAGCGGTCAATCTAACTAGGAATTCACAAGTATCATTAATGAAAAAAATCAAGATTTATTTTTCAAAATATTAGCATCTTGCTATTTAAAAAATTTTACCTATTCTTAGTTCCTTAGAATGTACTTATATAAATACAGTGAAATAAAACCTGGGATCTTTTCTGGAAATGAACATGGCCTTCCATCACTGCAAAAATAACTTAGTAAAAGTATTTCTTTCAGTTTCTTCCCAGAAGCACTATCATTTCATTCTGGAGAGATGTTCAGATCATCCTCAGAACATGTATACACAGTGGGCAGGGACTGGGTAAAGGGTTTTAGCTGCAGCTTCCTTTTAATCAAGATCATGAGTCGAAGAAAGAAAATAGAGGCAAATAGGAAAACACCAGGCTAGCTAGGGATGGAGTATGATTTTCTCTTCTGTTAGCTCCTCAGGATTTTTAACTCAAATCTCAGTGAAAAGCTGTTGGAATTATCAGCTGATTTTTATTCTAAAATCTTGTTATTACACTAACCTGGACCAGGTGTCTGTGTGTATGTACACATGTATGTATGTATGCAGCATGTGCTGGTTTACGCATATGCATGCAGGCTGTGTAACCACATGACTAGGAAACTTACTAATTGAGGAGCACATTTGTTCTAATGTATACAGCTAATCCAACAGTGTAAATCCCAACCTACCAGAGTGTGTGAGAACTTGTAGTGCACATTTTTCACCCTCCAAGATTCATTTGGATAATTGCAAATGCTTAGCACCACATCTTGGGAGGCAGAAGTATGGAGTTGGGTGGAGAGAGGAAATTAATATTCACCAAGTAATACCCAGTAATACTATATAACTGACAAGGACCTCGCTACCTCACATATTCGGTATCATTTATTTTTACAATGTGGATAATGATACCTATCTTCCAGCATAGCAATTTTTATTTATATTTTATAGACAAAATGAAGGTCAAGAAATTAAATAATTCCTCTGATATTTCATGACTAGTATGCAGTAATTAGGGGTTCATTTAAGCCTCTGGAAAGCAGGTATTGGGAGTGTGAGTTTGTCATAGAGGATTCATGGATAGGTTGGTAAGGTCAGAGGAGCAAGGGGTCATGGCCAGTTTTTAGCACAGGGTCTCATACGCATAGTTGGCAGTCAAAAAATGTTGCTAAATGAATGACTTGGGGATCTAGGGCAATCAATTATGGCAGAATAATAGAAGAGTGTGAGCCCAAGGCTTAAACCAGAAGGAGTGCTAGAAGTTTAACCCACATGCTTCACACTGGCCAAAAAACGATGATCAAACTCTGCAGACCCAGTCAGAAGGCACAGGAAATCAGTCAAGCAGAGGAGTAAGCAAATAACTGAGCTCTGAATATTTAGGGTTCAACTGACAGTCAACTGACATTTGTTGAGTAGCTACTTTGTGCTACAGTTTTCTTCTTTTTCTAGGTAGTTTTCACTTTATCTTATTTCACCTTTGCAACAGTCATTTTTCCCTGCTGAGGAGGGTGAGTTTCCTTAACTATCCCATGGCCACCGGCAAACCTGTGGTGAGGTCAGTGTTTGTATCCATGTCTCTTGACTCACTCCAGTGCTCTTAACATAATGAGCATAGTCCATATTCAGCAGGCTTCTTACTTGACCTGTCAACAACAGCATCACTTGACTTCCAGCACCCTCCTGTTGTTCTGAGGACAGCATCCCCTCTTCTTGTTTTCTTTTTGAATTGTTGACACCTCTTTCTCAGTTACTTCTCTCAGTTCCTTCTTATCCCGGTGACTTCTGAACATTGGAGTGTTCCTAGTTCAGTCTTTCTTCTTTTTCTCTTTTCTATCTACACTCATTTCCCTGGTGACTATCTAGTCTAATGGCTTTTAATGCCATCCTGATGACCCCAAAATGTAGATCGCCAGCCCAGAACACTCTGCTTAGCTCTCCACAGGTCTGCTTCCATGTCCAGAAAGCTTCCCAAACTCTACCTCTTCAATGCTGTACTCCTGATATTCCCCAGAACTTGAGTGCTCTGTGTTCTCCATCTTAGTTCATAGCAACTCCACCCTTCCAATTGCTCAAGTCCGAAGCCACAGATTCATCTTTAATGTTCTCTCTCTCACAGTCCACTTCCAATCTGTTGGCAAATCCTGTTGGCTAGATCTTCAGAAACATCTGGAATCTGACCACATCTTACCACTCCAATTGCTGTCCTTTTGGCCCAGTTCACTGTCAGCTCTTACCTGGATTATTACAAGAGTCTTTCTTGATGTGAACTTGCTCACCTTCAGCCTATTGTCCATATAGTAGCCACAGTAACCTTGTAAAAGGTAAGTCAAATCATGTCATTCTTCAGCTTACAATCATTTCACTTACCGTAGAAGGCAACATTCTTCTAATCATGTACAAGATTCTCCAGATCTGGCCTCATTACGCATAAACTTCCAACACAAGGCCTTGGCCTTGCTATTCCCTCTGTGCAAAAAACACTTCCCCAGACATCTGCAGTGTTTGATCCTTTACCTCTTTGAGGTCCTTTCTAGCCACACTATCTAAATTGCCCACCATCCCTACACATACAACTAACCCCTTTCTCTACTTTTTTTTTCTACAGCATTTATCACTGTCCAGCATAGGCTATGTTTAACTTCACTGTCTTTTGAGTTGTCTCCTTCTGCTAGGATGTGAACACCAAGAAGGCAGGGATTTTTGCTATGTTGTTTGTTATTGCATCCCCAGCAAAGGGAATGGTACATAAAAGAAATGCCTGGCACATAGGAGAAACAAACAAACAAAAATGTTTAAATAATGAATGAATAGAAAGGACTGAGCCATAAGAATTCAGCACAAACAGAAAGGGGCATGGAGCTCAACACAGCCCCTGATATATAGGCAACCTAAGCAGTTTCAGCGAGATTCTGTGGTGTGTGTGCACCAGTTCACAGCCCAGCATGTTCATTCCTCGGAGAACTCCCCCCAGCATCCCAGTGTGGTGTCCCTATGCCCCAAGAGAAAATGCAGTAACTCTCAGAAACTTGATAGATCATGAACCATGAAAGTACTTGTAATCAGCAGTGTAAATACAGAACATAAGTCCTGATTCCATTAGCTTTGTGATGGTACACAATTGCAAAGTAAAAATAGAAAATGAAAAGGAAAAGAATAATAATTTGGCTGTCTTTTCATAGAAGCATCTCTTACTGCCCTGTTATGGTAGATCACCTATGCCACACAATCCTTCCTCATATGTCACTCTCCAGTTATGGAAGACGTTTCAGCCTACCAAAAAGAGCATGGACCCTAGAATCAAAGAGACCTGGCTTCACATTGTGGTCACACTATTTGCTAGCCACAAAATCTTGGTGGATTTATTTAACTCTTCTTCTCTTCAATGCTTAGTTGTAGTATGGCAGAATAAAACATAATAGTATGTAGTATGTGCTTCACAGTATGAAGTAGTACTCTACAGAGTAAGTATGAAGGTCAAATTATATATATATAATATATAATATTTGTTATATATAATATATATTATATATTATATATACAAATATATATATTATGTATTTTATAAATATATATACTTTTTATAAATATGTATACATAATTGGCATTTAATGCATGCTCCTTAAGAGATTTTAAATTGTGAAATAAGAGCAGATATGGACAGAAAAGCAAAGATATATAGTTTAGTGTTTCATCTAAAATTAAGGACTACAGCTTCTGGACTAATCATTTCCCATATGTCTTTAACTAACTGGAGTTATGTTTTGAAAACACACAGGTGCATCAATAGGCACTGTTGTAGAGCATGCTGATAGACCTAAGCCTCCCCCTAACGTATATATTGCAGGTAATTGCTCATTGTCATCCAGGCTCTGTTTTGCATTTGAGATCAGGCTAGAATCCAGACAATATCTATGGCAGATAAAATAATTATAATCAAGAACTCCACCATGGCCTATGTTCACCTTGACAAGTGGTTTTGACACATACCCTAGTGTGATAATCTTAGTCTGGTTATACAATCAGTCCTTGAAACTCTGTACACAGAAGTCCTTTAGAAAGGAAATATACAGGAAGTGCTTTTTCTCAGCGTTTATTTCTGAATCCAGCAGTATTACCTCCTCTGGGATCTATGTGGCTTTAGAGCATTTCAGTGAGAATGAAGATAAGTGGCCAATACAATCTTAAGTAATTTTGCTAAACTCATGATGTCCATAGGTACCATGGATGTAAGCAATGTGATATTGAAACCTAGCTCAAAGGAATAAAATTGGAAACTTGTCTATATAAATACTGGCTTTTTAACGTTATATTTTATTTATTTATTTTTCTAATTTAATCCTTCCTAGCAATGTAAGAACCATCTCTTAGAGCAAGCAGTAGGTAAAACTCATGTTCTTATTTACATATATTATCTGCTCTATTTTCTTCCCAATTCAGATGCTTTACTTTGTTATAACAAGGAAAACAACAAGAAAAAGTGGTAAAGGTTTATTGAAGAAGAAGAAACAATGACCCTCCAGGAAGAGAACCATAATTTAAATAGGCTTGCACCCTGGCAGGTGGTTGGTGTCTAGCTTTCTGACAAGCCAGTGATTACCAAACTTGGCTGCACATTGAAGTCACCTGGAAAGCTTCAACAACTACTGACACTTGAGAGATTATGACGTGATTGGTCTGAGGTATAGTCTGAACTTTGGAAGATTTAAAAGATCACCAGGTGATTTTAATGTGCAGATAAGTTTGGGAATCACTTCCATAGTCTGTGATATGAAACAGCTATTTATTAATGGAGAGTCCATCTGAATCAAAGTGTTTCTAATTTCATGAAGCCAGAGGTACTGCTCAGGCCATAAGTATCATCTCCAATGTTTGATGTCAATAAATAAGACCGAAATAGCTAATTTTGAAAGGTAAAGGATTATATGTACCTAGCAATACTCCAATTACCAAAGCATTTAAGTTAAAAAAGGAAATACAGGTTCTCTATGGGCCGCAACTTTATCATTACAAGGGTGCTATCGGAAGGGAAGTAAAAGAAAATAGAAAGCAGGTGTATTAGTTCATTCTCAGACTGCTATAAAGAACTACCTGAGACTGGGTAATTTATAAAGAAAACAGGTTTAACTGACTCACAGTTCCACAGGCTGTACAGAAGCGTGACTGGGAGGCCTCAGGAAACTTACAACTATAGCAGAAGGTGAAGCGGAAGCAAACACGTCTTACCATGGTGAAGCAGGAGAGAGAGAGGGTGCGAGGGGGAAAGCACCACACTTCTAAACCATCAGATCTCATGAGAACTCACTCACTATCACGAAAACATCATGCAGGAAATCCATCCCCACGTTCCAGTCACCTCCTACCAGGTCCCTCCCCTGACATGTGGGGATTACAATTCAGCATGAGATTTGGGTGGGGACACAGAGCCAAACCATAGTGGTAGACTTCAGTCAATGGGAGAGCTGTGTTCTAAGCTGAGTATCCATATAACCTATGTTTGAATATATCCTTTTTAAAGCTCATCCTAAAAATCAGAAGTGAATAAATTAGGAAAATCCAGACATAGATATAAGGAAATTAGTAATTTTATGTCTAAATTCTTTTTAATTTGAGATATTCTTACTGGGAACTTGAATTTCAAACCACCCACTACCCCCTGAACTTTTACAGAGAGATGACAACTTTGCACAGCCTTGGATGCAGAACAGGACAGTTTTCCTTGGAGTTTTTTTTAGGCAAATGAGGTCAGACAGCTAATAGGAACATAATAGAGTAGCCCAATCAGAATTAAGTTGGATCCTCACAGGAGGGTTTGAGAGTCTGGGCACTCATTGCTATCTTTCGGAGCCCATAGTCAAAATGGGAAGATGTGCAGAACAGAGTTGTCCAATAGAAAGATAATACAAGCCCCATATATACTTTGAAATTTTCTAGTAGCCACATTAAAAAAGAGGTGAAATGAATGTTAATATATTTTATTTTACCCAATATTATAATTTCAATATGTAATCAATATAAAAAAGTATTTTTGAGCTATTTTACATTCTTGTTTTTCTAATAGGTCTTTGAAATCTTGTATAGTCTATTCACTTAACAGCACATCTCCATTTGGATTAGCCTACATGGATTAGTCCAAATGGATTAGCCATATGCAAGGGCTCAACAGTCACATGTGGCTGCTGGCTACTGCTTTGGGCAGCACTTGTGCAGAGGAACGCTAACTGGCCCTGAGCACAAAAGACCTGAGTTCTAATCTGCCTCTAAATGGTGGATTGTCTTAGAGGTCCTCTAAAATCATTTTTAGCCCTTACCTTCTCTGGTTCAATGGCAAGTCAAGGATGCAGGTGCAAAATTGGATAAGAGTGGCCAAGTCTCCACAGCTGGACATTCCCTAAGGCAAGGTCTGTTATTTCTATCTAAGCTTAGGGGGATTTGAAAAGCATCTTCATGTCTCACCGAAACAGCAGGTTCTGAGCAGAGGGTAAATTCTTTGTCCCACAAAGCAACAGGATTCTCTGGGATGTGATTCTGAAGAAAACCTCACTACAGATTGCCTAATCGGGAATTAAACTCTCCTGTTGACCTGAGTGGTCAGGCGATCAACAGTGTGCCGTAAATCAAACCCTTGACCCACAAACAGAAAGCAAAGCCCTTTAGATTAGTTTTGAGAAGCTATATGAAAAAGACCACTGCACATTTCCATGGTCTCTTTCATCCCAAGGCTGGAGCCATTCCCCACCCCCATTGCTGCTGGCTTTCGAGCAATAATATGCCCAGGCACAGCGTAGCTCTGTCTTCCCTCCCAGCCTAAGGTAGCTCTGGAGCTATTAAAAGTCTCTATTCATTGCCTCACTTTCAGATAAATTAGCTCAAATGATTGTCTATTTACACCTCGGTCATGAAACTTCTGTTTTTGCTGCTGTGATACGGAAGTGGCAGTGGTGCACTAAAATTGAACTAAAACAAGAGAACCTGATGTGCCTCCCATCTGTTCTCCTCAGACTCTGTATGATCTTAGACTTCCCATGTCTAGACTTCAGTTCTTCCCCGTGTGAAACAAAAAAAGCTCTTTCCACTGTGACGGTGAGGATAGTGTTCGTGGAACCCCGGAGCATTTCACAAGAAAGTTAAAATACATTCAAGATACAATAACAAATCATTTCCTCAGGCCCCAGGGGAGGAGCAGGATGGTAAAGAACTGTCAGATCTTGGTACGAAGTTCAGACAGAAGAGGAGAAGGGACACCAGGATGGGAAGGTCAAGGACAGAAAGGGGAGGGGGGCAACGAAGAAGGAAAGTGAAGAGGGCTGGAGAATGCTTGCTGCGGGGTCACCAAACGCTAAGGATGGCAAAGTTTGCAAACCTTGTATTTGTTCCAGGAGGACTTGATAAGCCAAACTGATTAGCTGTAGAATATCATTTAAATCTCTCCTTAAAGCAAATCCAAGTCTTTAATCATTATCTCCCAAAACACCAAACGGCTCCAGACACACACACCAGCTTCACTGAGAGACTTGTCAAGACTGAAACAGTAATTCACAAATTCACTAAAATCCCCTGCTCCACCGAGCAGTATGACAGCTCCAGCGACCGCGGTAACATTTCTATTCAAACTGGCTTTGGAGCTGAAGCTATAAATATCCTTGCAATATTTCCTGCTTCAGAACATAAAGACAGCTTTACAGCACTGATAAAATAGAAATTACTTTCTCTCTGAGGTCTTGCTGGAATTTTAATGTCTGTTTTGCAATAAAGCAGCTCCTACACAATTTGATTTGAGGGAAAGAAAACAAACGGTCTAATTTAGTTACAATAATGACTCTTCTTGTATTGTTTGCCCTACTTGCTTTTCTGGCTGCTGGGCTGTTAAAGTTTGTAGCAGCCAGCAGAGGGGATGATGTTTATGAGAATATTAAAATTGTTTCTTTATTATTTAAAGATACATTGTACCCATCCCTTCTCAACTCAGAGCAACTTAAGAAATTTTTTTAAGGAGAATTAGAGAGAAGAAAATAAAGTTTACGGCCTTTAATAGTGCTTTGTGAAAATTGCTTGTTAGAATTGTAAAGCTGTTGACCAAAGACGACACGAATTTAAAAGGCTTTTGGAGCGTAAAAGATCATAGCAGCTTTAATTATTCCATACATCTTACCCCAGTTCTGGTTAGTGCCTTCAAAGCTGGATAAAGCATCGTTTTGTTTTTTTTAAATCCACACATGCCCATCTTCTTTGTAGATTACATGATATGGAAAGGAAAAAAGAAGAGAAATTTGTCTTTGCACTTGGACTGTGTGCGGAGGGCATAGGAAAGTGGAGTTGAGAACAGAAGCTGAGGATGAAACAGGCTGTCTGAAGACAGGAATTAAATTGTTTAAGGTAATAGGGTTTGCTCAGGTGCTCAGTAATGTTTCTATACACTAACAATGAAAAAGAAATTAAGAAAGCAATCCCCTTTACAATAGCTGCAATAAATTTAACTAAAGAGGTGAAGATCTGTACATTGAAAACTATAAAACATTGATGAAAGAAATGGAAGAAGACACAAGTAAAGGAAAAAATTATTCATGTTCATGAATTGAAAGACTTCATATTGTTAAAATGTCTATACTACTTGAAGGGATCTGTGGTTTCAGTGCAATTTCTGTAAAAATTCAAAAGACATGGTCACAGAAATAGGAAAAAAACAATCCCAAGATTTGTATGGACCCACAAAAGACCCTGAATAGCCAAAGGAATTTTTAACAAAAAGAACAAAACCGGAGACATCACACTACCTGTTTAAAAATATACTACAAAGCTGTAGTAATCAAAGTAGCATGCTACTGACACAGAAAAAGACATGTAGACCAATGAAACGGAATAGAGATCCTAGAAATAAATCCAGGCATTTATGGTCAATAGAGTTACAGCAGAGATGCCAAGAACGCACATTAAGTTTAAAAATGGGCAAAGAACCCGAATAGACATTTTTCAAAAGAAGACACACAAATGGCCAACAGGTATATTAAAAGATTATCAACATCACTAATCATCAGGAAAATGCAAATCAAAACCACAATGGTATCTCACCTCACATTTGATAGAATGACTGTTACCAAAAAAAGGAAAGATAACAAGTGTTGGCGAGGGGGAGGCAAAAAGTGTTCCTTTGCACACTTTTGGTGGGAATGTAAATTAGTATAGCTAATAGGGAAAACAGAATGGAGTTTCCTCAAAAAAGTTAAAAATAGAATTACCGTGTGATCCAGCAATCCCACTACTTGGTACATATCCAAAGGAAATGAAAGTGATATGTTCAAAAAGATACCTGCACGCCCAGTTCATTGTAGCACTAGTCACAATAACCACAATATGGAATTAAGCTGAGTCCATCGGAATGAATACGGAAAATGTGGTATATATGCACAATGAAATGCTATTCACTGTTAAAAAAGAGGGATATTCTGTCATAACTGACAATATAATGAATTTGGAGGAAACTATGTTACGTGCAGCAAGCCAGGTGCAGAAAGGTAAATACTGTGTGATCACTCTTATATGCGGACTCTTAAAAAGTCAAGCTCGTAGAAGTAGAGTAGTAGGGTGGCTATAAGAGGCTGGGGGTAGACAGGATTAGGGAGATATCAGCCAAAGGATATAAAACTTCAGTTAGGAGAAATAAGTTCAAGAGATCCGTTTTACATTAGGTGACTCTAGTTAATAACAAAATATTGGATACTTGAAAATTGCTGAGAGTAGAACTCAAGTGTTCTCAACACAAAAAGTGATACATGTGAGGTAATGCGCTAGTCTACAATGTATACATATGTCAAAACATGGTATACCGCAAATATTTAAAATTTTTATTTGTTAGTTAAAAAAATAACAAGTGATTCTGACGTATTTGCCAAGAGAACATTTTAAAAATAGATAGTATAGGTTAGCAGTTCTCAAAGCACGGGCTAAGAAACTCTCTGGAGTCTCTGAGACATCTTTAGAGGATTTATGAGGTCAAAATTGTTTTTTGAGGCTTTTTTAAAGAGCGATTTTCAGTTCACAGCAAGATTGTGAAGAAGGCACTGAGATATTACATATGGGCCCTGCCCCCACACATAGCCTCCCTCGTTATTGACATTCCCAACTAGAATGGTTCCTTCGTTACAACTGAGGAACGAATTGATACATCACCCAGAGGAATCATTGATACATCACCCAGAATCCACAGTTTACATGAGGGTTTGTTGTTGGTGTACATTCTGTGGGTTTAGACAAATGTGTAATGACCTGTATCTACTATTATAATAATATTATACACAGTGGTCTCACCGCTGTAAACACTCTCCATGCTCCACCTGTTCATCTCTGCCTTCTCACTACCTTCTGGCAATCCCTGATCTTTTTACTGTCTTCACAGTGTTGCCTTTTCCAGGGTGTTGTGTAGTTGGAATTGTATAGTATGTAGCCTTTTCAGATTGCCTTATTATACTTAGTGATATGCATTTAAATTTCCTCACTGTCTTTTGTTTTCTGGATAGTTCATATCCTTCTAGCTCCAAATAATAACCATTGTCCAGATGTGCCACAGTTTATTTATCCATTTACCTGATTAAGAACATCTTGGTTGCTTTCAAGTTTTGGCAATCATGAAGAAAGCTGCTATAAACATCTGCATGTAGATTTTTGCATGGACATAAATTTTCAGTTCCTTTGGGTAAATACCAAGTGTGACTGCCGGATTATATGATAAGTGTATATTTAGTTTTGTGAAAAACTGCCAAACTGTCTTTCGAAGTGGCAGTACTATTTTGCATTCCCACCAGCAATGAATGAGAGCTCCCGTTGCTCTACATCCACACCAGCATTTGACATTGTCAGCATTCTAGATTTTGGCCATCCTGAGAGGTATGCAGTGTTATCTCATTGTCATTTTAATTTTCATTTCCCTAATGATATAGGATGCAAAGTGTTATTTCACATGCTTATTTGACAGCTGTATATCTCCTTTGGTGAGGTACCTGTTAAGGTCTTTGGCCTGGTTTTTTGTTTGTTTGTTTGAGATGGAGTCTCCCTCTGTCTCCCAGGCTGGAGAGCAGTGGCACAATCTCAGCTCACCGCAACCTCCGCCCCCCAGGTTCCAGCGTTTCTCCTACCTTAGCCTCCAGAGTAGCTAGGATTACAGCTGCCCAGCACCACACCCAGCTCATATTTTGTATTTTTAGTAGAGACAGAGTTTTGGCATGTTGGCCAAGCTGGTCTCGAACTCCTGACCTCAGGTGATCTGCCTGCCTCAGCCTCCCAAAGTGCTGGGGTTACAGGTGTGAGCCACAGCACCCAACCTGGCCTAGTTTGTAACTGAGTTTTTTGTTTTCTTATTGTTGGATTCTAATAGCTCTTTGTATATTTTGAATAACAGTCTTTATCAGGTATGTATTTTGCAAATATTTTTGCCCAGTCTGTGGGTATCCTTTTCATTCTCTCGACAGTCTTTCACAGACAGAATTTTTAAAACTTTAGTCACCATATCAATTCTCATTTTCATGGATCATGCCTTGTTGTCATATCTAAAAAGGCCATCTAGATTTTTTTCTAGGTCATCTTCTAGGAGTTTTATACTTTTGCATTCTGCACTTAGGTCTGTTATTCGTATGGAGATAATTTTTGTGAAGGCTGCAAGGTTTGCGTCTAGGTTCATGTTTCTACATGTGGTCGTTCAGTTGTTCCAGCACAATTTGTTGAAACGATGATCTTTCTCCATTTTATTGTCAAAACCATTTTCATAATGATAAAAGGCATTATATTTCACTGTCTTGACATTTGTAATGATGTTACAGAGAAATTGTGTGTCCACTGTTGGGTGCCTTACATCAAGGCAATGTCTCCAAGCTTCCCTGGCAGCCATTGTATTCTTTTCCACTTCTGACTCACAGACAATGGGAGAAAGAAGGGAGGGAGAAAGGTATAAAAGAAGAGAAGGAGGGAGTGAAAGAAGGATGGAAGAAACGTAGAAAGTGGAAAACTGTTAAATATTAAAATGTTCCTGAAGAAGCAAAGTTTCTAATTTTACTAAATCTGAGTCTAAAGTTTATATATTTTTAATAGTTTCACAAAATGGAAAGTACATATAAAACACATAAATGCATAGCAAAGTATGACTGTTGTCTCAGGCCAAGCAATTGTGCAAGTGTTTAAATTGTGAGCTGAGTTACTTGCTCTTTTCATGTGCCATTATTTATACTAGAATGAGCTACTAATCAAGAAGCAATGATTATTGAGACTTGGATATTTGGCAGACATTTCTTTGAGAATGAATGAAGTAAGCCTGGTACTTCAAAGAAAACAACTAATAGTATTTCTCCCCCACCAGTGATAACATTTGTGCTTTCTTTCTTTCTTTCCTTTTTGAGACAAAGTTTCGCTCTTGTTGCCCAGGCTGAAGTCCACTGGCACGATCTCTGCTCACTGCAACCTCTGCACCTGGGTTCAAGAAATTCTTTGGCCTCAGCCTCCATCTGGGATTACAGGCAACTGCCACCAAACCCAGCTAATTTTTGTATTTTTAGTAGAGATGGGATTTAATCATGTTAGCCAGGCTGGTCTCAAACTCCTAAACTCAGGTAATCCTCCTGCCTTGGCCTCCCAAAGTGCTGGAATTACAGGTATGAACCACTGTGCCCTGCCAATATTTGTGCTTTCAAGCAAAAATGAGAGTCCTGGAAAACTGTATTTGGTACTGTAAACTTGACAGTTTCCCAGTACTTAAGGACTTTTTTTGATAAGATTGGTAATGACATTAATAAATGAGATGTTTTTGATATTGGACAATGAAATATGTCAACATTTGGAAGATCTAAACAATTCAAAGAAACATATCATCAATACACAGTGCTGCAAATCATATGTGAGTAATGTGAGTAAAAGATCCGTTTGATGTACAAAATAGACCAAAGGATTTTGATGTAGCAAAGTGTAAAAAATTAATACAGTTTCAGATTACACATTGCAAATAAATCTTCAAGAAATCATTTGTTCAGTTTTGGCCTGGCCTGGTGGCTCATGCCTGTAATCCCCTCATTTTTGGAGACTGAGGCAAGAGGATTGCTTGAGGTCAGGAGTTTCAAACCAGCCTGGCCAATATGGTGAGACTCTGTCTCTACAAATGAAAAATTTAAAAATTAGCTGGGCATGGTGGCATGCATCTGTAGTCCCAGCTACTGGAGAGGCTGAGGTAGGAGGATCTCTTGAGCCCAAGGAGATTGAGGCTACAGTGAGCCCTGATCATGCCACTGTACCTCAGTGACAAAGCGAGATCCCATCTCAGTACGTACACACACACAAAGAAACTATTTGTTCAGTTTTGGTGTAATGTCAAAGATGAATATTCACAATGATATAAAAAAGCTATTAAAATATTTCCTTTTCCAACTACATGTCTGGATAAGCCTGGATTTGCTTCATATACCTCAGTCAGAACAATGTAACACAATAGATCTATTGCAGAAGAATATTTGATAACATAGCTTTTTAAAAAATTAAGCCATAAATACAAAATATTTGCCAAAAAAATGTAACTTTTCTCCCTCATTTTGTTGTTTGAAGCTAACAAAGGGGTCTTGAGACCAAGGAGTCTGAGAACCACTGCTGTAGGTGGTTCAGAAGACTTTCAAAGTGTCCCTCAAATTTCACTGACTATGGTGAGAGATTATTTCATGTTTTCTACTAATTTTCCTCAGGACTAGCTCTGTCCAGTTACTTAGTCCTTTATACTCCTTCACTGAAAGCTTAAGCCATGGAGCAAACAAATGCTGTTAGACAGACGGCTCTTAACCACGGTGGCTTCTGCACCTCGGGAGCTGCTCGTCTCTTCTTTTCCTTCTCTTGTCACCAGGCTCCATCCTGTTTTCCCATACTAAGTTATCAAGTGTTCTGGAGGCATTTGCAAATGCCATCCAAGCCCACTAGTGCTCTTTCTATCAATGTATCCACATAGATATGGTTCTAAGAGGGACATTTTAGCCAAATATGGAGGAACAGCCCTTCTTGGAAAGTTTTCTTCTGGAAGAAATAAAACACAACCCAGAGACCCCAACATGGGAAAGAAATGCTTCTTTGAATTGAATAAATAAATATATATATTTAAATATTATGGAGAATGCACTCATTCTCGAAGCCCATGTGTGATAATATATTTATATATATATTAATATATATATTAAATATGAATAATATATATTATGTTTATATATTTAAATATATAAATATACATATTTAAATATATACATTTATTAAATATTTAAATATATACATTTGTTTAAATATATATATTTCACTGATCATTTCAAAAGGCTTTCTTTGCAGGAGTGGTAAGAAAAGGCAGACACAATGGCTAGACTCCATGATGTGACTTCTGTGTCACAATCCAAAGCTTCTCCTTGGTTAAATCATTTCAGGGAACATGATGTGTGTTGCTGTGGATAAAACACTAAGCTGGATGTTAGAAAATACTGGTTTCAGTCCTGGTTTTATCATTCAAAAACGTTGACATTATTAAATGTACCATCCACAGAAGATGGTAGGTTTCTTTTCTATTTGCTGTGTAGTAAATAAATTAACATTAGACTGAGAATATTGGAGAAAGATTCTCACGCATTTGGCAATGCTCCATTGGCAGGATATTAGTATGTAATTTTGCATTGCTATTAGTATGAGATATTGATATGGCGGGGCAGGGAAGTGCTAGGTATAGATGGGCGGGTCCCCAGCTAAAGCTCCACCCCAGGCCTGTACCCACGGATCTAGGGGAGGACAGGCATTTCTGTTTTTGTGCCTAAATGTTGCATTTTCCAAGACCACCCTGGCTTGCCATGCTCCTATTCTGCGCCTATAAAAACCCCGAGACGGCCGGGCGCGGTGGCTCACGCCTGTAATCCCAGCACTTTGGGAGGCAGAGACTGGTGGATCATGAGGTCAAGAGATCGAGACCATCCTGACCAACATGGTGAAACCACGTCTCTACTAAAAATACAAAAAAATTAGCTGGGCATGGTGGCGCGCACCTATGGTCCCAGCTACTCGGGAGGCTGAGGCAGGTGCTTGAACTCGGGAGGCGGAGGTTGCAGTGAGCCGATATCGCGCCACTGCACTCCAGCCAGCCTGGCGCCTGGCGACAGAGCCAGACTCTGTCAAAAAAAAAAAAAAAAAAAAAAAAACCCGAGACCCTAGCAGACGGAGACACCAGCAGCTGAATGTTGAGAGAAGCTCGTTGACAGAAGAGCGGCTGGACATCTGTAGGAGCCGACAGGCACCAGCAGACAGGGGCAGGCCGTGGGCTGGCAGAATGGATGCCGACAGGAATCTGGCAAGGGCGGGTGGAGGACAGTCTGGCCGCTGAGCCGCCTGACTCCAGGAGAAATCCACCTTCCCACTCCATCCCCCTGCTGGCTCCCTAACCATCTGCTGGAGCTACTCCACCATTCGTAAAACCTTGCACTCATTCTCCAAGCCCATGTGTGACTCAATTTTTCTGGCATACCAAGGCAAGAACCTGAGATACAGAAAGCCTTTTGTCCTTGCGATAAGGCAGAGGGTCTAAGTGAGTTAACACAAGTTTTCGCCTATAGACGGCAAAACGAAAAGAACACCGTAACACACGTCCACCTGAATTCAGCTGTAAACGTTCACCCCGAGATGCTGCCGTGTGGTCGGAGCCCCACCACCTCCCGTCTGCGTGCACCCCCTAGAGGTTTCAGCAGTGGAGCACTGAAGAAGCGAGCCACTTCCCCTGTCGCATGCCCTGTGAGGGGGACAAGGGAACTTTTCCCATTTCAATATTTGATGCTGGAAAAATTGATAATTGCCTTGAGGCGATTTCCTCATTTCTAAAATGGAGATTTCTGTGTCTTCCTGGTGCATACCCTAAAGCTATAAGGTGCAGTGGAAAAAAGACGAATTTGGGAACGCAGGGCTTAGGTGTCAGCTTTGGCAAGAGCCACCATCAACCACCTGATCTTGGAGAAGTCATCTCCCTGCTCAGCCCCTTTGTTTTCTCAACTTTAAAACAAAAGGAGTGGACCAAGTAATCTAATCTTTTAGGTTCGATCAAGCACTAACATACTCTAGTCTAGAATCGCCTATGATACCAGGAGTGCTAAAGCTTTCTTAGATTACATGTTATACTCAGGGCAGAACAGGGCCTAGAACCAAGGCCTTCTAGTATCCGAGTTTATAAGTGGATTTTGTTCTGTCTAATGAGGTGTTCCAAGATAACCTGCACTCCTGAAAAATTCCACCTCAATGAATCATCCTTAATGATCAAACACTGAAAGCCCGAGGTCTCTGTATGAGTAAAAAAAATTTACTTTTCTAGTTAAATCTGGAAGGGAGACGCTATCTCCTAAGAACCAGCTGTCTAGCAAGCTTTCAAATATTTACTAATTCTAATGGGTTGGAAATGCCCCAACAACATTTGTCCTGATGTCATTTTCTTAGCTCTAGTCCCAACAGCAATCAAAACATGCAGGGGAGTGTGGCAACAATGAAGATAAGGAATTAATCAATCTTTCTCCAAATCTTCTTAATGGGGAAGCAGTAAGATCAAGGATATGGCAGAGAAAAGACCTGAGATATATTATATGCTTTACATTTCACGTCCATTTTATGAAAACAGTAATGGAAATTGAGTTATTTAAAGAAATAAAAACATACCTTTTCTTTGAGCTTAGGTAGCTTTTATTTTTCATCTAAATCATTTGAAACAAAATCCATGTCTACATTCATCTTATATACGAACAATAAATCAATTGCTTTTTATTGACTGTTCCTCCCCACTTTGCCATGGTAATGGCTAGTTTCTGCACAGTCGATCAGATCAACCAGGCTATTGATTCAATTT
The DNA here is from genome assembly GCF_009761245.1 of Sapajus apella. Lineage (NCBI taxonomy): Eukaryota > Metazoa > Chordata > Mammalia > Primates > Cebidae > Sapajus > Sapajus apella. The sequence continues at coordinate 12,016,956 of NW_022436962.1, read as the reverse complement.
GGTCTTTTAAATGGTCCCTGAATTAGGCAACTTTATGTTTTTTGTCTTTTGAATGAAAATCATACTTACCTAGTGTTTCTTTAAAACATGGTCTGTATATTACCTGCATCAAAATAATCAGTAGTTGTTGTTATAAATGTAGATCCTAAGGCCTTCTTTGTACTCCTTCTAAATCAGAATCCCTAAAGGTGGAGATTCACAAATTCTATTGACCAGTTCCCCAGGTGATTCTTCTGAAGGTCACCTGTGGAGGTCACCAATGTCCTAACTACCAAACTCATATCATCTTTGGAGTCTTCATCTTACTCAAACCTACTGCAGTATTTGACCCTGTGGATTACTTTATTCTTGAAGCTTTCTTCCTACTTTCAGGAAGATGCTAAAGCCTCCTTCTCCCTCTGACTCACTCCTCCTTATTTGCTTTCCATTATCATTACTTCCTTCTGCTGGTTCTCGAAATGTAGGACACATTGTTGACCATCCCACTAAGACTGCATCTGAAAGGGAAGAGTGGCTCCCAAGGTAAAAGCAGGGCACTGTCGAGAACGAAAAGGAGAACAGAGGTTGCACGGGCAACAAGAAAAGTTGTTCACTACACGTCTGTGCATTTGGAGACCCTTAAGGTCAAGAACCACTTCTCATTCATATCTGAATCCTCAACCCTTCGCATAATGACTAATACATAGGAGGCTTTCATTCATTCCTGGTGAATTAATGAATGAATAAACTAAATAGAAAAATGCCACAACTCTAATTTTGGGATTACTAAGTACTAACTTTGCTATTTAAATAGCCTCTTAGTCTCAGCTTGTTCTAAACCATCTTCAGAAAAATATTCAAAAAACTAGATAAACAGTTTTGATCTTTCGGTTAGAATCCTTAAATGGATTCAGATGTAAATTTATGCCCTTGGAATTCAAGTACCTCCTTTATGCATTCCCAGCCTATTTTTTTTTTTCAGCACCGGCCTCTAATTCTGTCACAATACCTTATACTACAGCCAAATCATGCCATTCTTCCTTCTAGAAATACTTTACACTTTCTTGCATCTAAACATTTTTCTATGTAAATCCCTCAAACATAAATGATTTTCTCAAATTCATCTTTGACAGAAAAACAATCTTACTCATCCTTCAAATTTTATTTTAGATGCTACATTCTATGATCAACAGTTATTTATCAAGTTCCTTCTAAGAAGCAGTCACTGAGTTTGGCACGGCAAATAAAAACAAAGACTTGTTTGTTGCCTTCATGGCTCTGAAGTTTAGAAATCACTTTATTAGGCAAACCTTCTCCCCGAGGTTTTCATGTCAGCATGTAGTCCCTCTGGGTGATGCTTAATACATCCTTATCTGTATTTTTTAATGCAGCCATTAGAATGTATCTTATTCCTATGACAAGGGTGTGAGCTTTTTAATGGCATAGGTCACGTGTCATACAGTTTTCTAGCTCTCAGTATTTCATAGTAGTTGCTCAATAAAGCTTTGATGCCTTGGATTTGACTTAATCTATTCCAGTCCCTTTATCTGAGAGATGAAGAAAGTGAAGTCCAGAGAGCTTAAAGAAACTCTTTTTTTTTTTTTTTTTTTAATTTGGTTGTCCGTTCCTGCATTGGTTTACTTAGGATAATGGCCTCCTGCTCCATTTAAGTTGCTGCAAAGTATGTTATTGTAAGGTTTATTGCCGAGTTTAAAATGAGGAAACTGAGGCCAATATAAGAAAATGAAAATCCAACGTATTCAGTTCCCGGGCGAGGTTCCATGGTCCCGGGGAAAGGGGCCAGGGAAGTCACGCCAACTCCCTGGGGCATGGGGTTTTTATGGCTAGGAGGAACAAGGAACAGCTGGGTGCTCTGATTGACTCCAGGGGAGAGGGATTGAGTCGGGTCGGGCTGCTATTAGTTGGTGGGTTGTTGGGCTGGTTTTCCAGCGGGAGAGCCGGTCAAGAGCCTCACATCAGCTGGAGCCTTCCAGGAGAGCCATGTGGCAGAGCCTGGTGCCGGGTGCAGAGCTTGGTGCCGGGTGCAGAGCCTGGTGCCGGGTGCAGAGCCTGGTGCCGGGTGCAGAGCCTGGTGCCGGGTGCAGAGGTGGGTGTGTCCAACTTCCCCAGCGAGGCAACGGGCTTTACATTCCGGCCCTTTTCATGATATAGGACGCCGCTTCTTTCTGGATACTTCCTGCTGAATAGGGGCGAAGTGTGGAAGAAGGGTCAGTTGGCTGGTGCCTCGGTTGGGAGTTGGACACAGCAGCATCTGGTTTACGGCCACCCTGGAAATTTCCCCCATGCAGGCCTGTAAAAACCTGAGGAAAAAAAGGGGCCAACATTAACAGAAGGCAAACAACTAGGGGTCAGCCAGGTAAGCAAGGGGGATTGCAACCAGTTAAAAGGTGAGACTAATGCGTTTTGCTTCTTGCGGAGGCCCTCTTGGAGGCGATAAAGAGCGTTGACATTTTTTTTCCACAAGGCCTGTTTCACTGATGTAATAGCATTGCTCCTGAAGAAACAGACAGATACCTCCCTTTTCTGCTGTCAGCAGATTAAGGGCTCCTCGGTTCTGGAGAATTACCTGGGCCAGTGACGTGATTTGTTGCTGGAGGGAGGCCAGGGAGGTGGCAAATGCCTCCATGGCCACACAAAGCTTGTCTTCCATTTAGCTAGTTAGTAGCAGAGACAGAGTTAATGCTTTTATTTCCTTAAAATGTTCATTCAGGTTCAAAAATTAGTGTGTGAGAGGAGACCTACTTCTATATTTCAATATTTGTCCCTTTCAAATTGCATGTTGGTTTGCTAAATTTCTGTCACCTTCATGTTTATAGACAAATTGTTATTTTAGTCTAGTTCATGCTAATTTTTAAAATTTAATTATTTCCATGTTTTCTCTGGGATTTCTTTAGCACTGCCACACAGTGTCTCTTGCAGTGTGTATTGAAATTACATGCAGCATTCCAGCTGCAGCACATCATTTTGTATACAGAATGATAATAATGTCTGTACTTTCCCAGCCCCCTTTCTGATCATGTCCAGGTAATTGCTGGCCTTTTGGCAGCAATATCAGCATGTGGAGCAGATACTGCAGAGAATGACGGCGAGGGTTCCAACAACCCTGCTCCAAATTGTAGCTAGTAATGAACCCATCATGATATAGGTATCATGTGTATTTATTTTTCTTTCTTTGAATGCATTTTTTGTACAGGCCCTCATGGAAATTCGTGGGCTAGATATCTGCTTGGTCTTATAGCCTGTAATTTACTCACATCGGCTTGGTGTATTACTATATGGAATGGTTTAGCTCCACCGGTCTTCATTGTGTGCCATTTTCAAAATAGTCTCTTAAAAATGATATTAGATACATGCCTATGTTAATATCCTGGAGGTTTCTCTGTTATTGCTGTAATATACAGGAAAAGCGTTTTTTAAAATCTACCTTTGTTTCTTATATACGGTACTTTCTATTTCTTATATAAGTATATATAAGGTATAAGTGTAAGGTACTGGCTTAAAGACAATATTAATGAAGCTGTTTTCCCTTATTCATTCTGTGCTTAAAAGCTCTAAAACATCTTCTGGAAAATTGATAAAAGTGTCAAGGATTTTTACAAAAGTATACTCATTGGCTTTCCATGTTCATATATTACCAAGTTTGCCAAACAGCTCCAGTAGATAAATGAGAAATTATTTTCTTTTCCAGAACCACAATAGGTAATATTTACTTTTGCCTTCAGTGAGCTTTTCCCATACTGCAGAATCTTCCAGCTACTTAAAATAGGCATTACACAAGCTGTCCTGGAGTCCCCTACCAAGTGTCTTGAATAGTACCTGGGACATTGTAGTCTTTTCCTTCCCCTCTGAAACTCAAGTTACTTATGATAGCTGCCTTTGGTGCCAGGAGGGCAGGAGACCCAAGAATTGGGGTCTGGTTCTGATACTACCACTTGTTGGACTGATGAGTCACTTCTCTTTTCTCCATTTGCTCAGTTGTAAGCTCAAATATTTGCAATCAATTGTCTCAAAGACTTCCTCTAGCTCTTTTTTTAAGGATTCCAAAATCTATTTCAGTTCACAGTTTCGCACTCGCTATTCATCTTTCAAAACATTTGGTAGTCTGAGGTCTTCACCTTGTCTGGCTCATCAGTTAATGCTGCAACATCCAGTACATTTATTAAGATTTCACTGTGTGCCTTTTATGTCTCTACAAAAAAAGGAAAACAAATTGGCATCTGACTGCCTTTTTGAGCAAAAATCAAGGTGAACAAATCTCTCTTCTCTTAATTTCTGAATGCATTTTAATGCTCTTTTTTCTCTTTTGTTTTTTCTGTTTCTATTTTTTGTTTGAATTTTTGTTTTCTTTTTTCCTCTCTCCCTTTCTTCTCATTCTTTTTTTGTGATAGAAACTATAAATGGTCTCAAATGGCCTCTTCGATGTTTCCTGCTATTTAGATTTTTACTCACAGAATTTCAGAATCAGAAAACATTTTGGAGAGACACTATGTTATAATAGAAAGAGCATCAAACTTTTTATTAATAAGTCTTAGTTACGTGATCTTAGGAAAACCACTTCTCTTATTCTCCATCTGTAAAACAAAGATTATAAGAAAAACATTAAACACTTTTCTGAAGATTAAACGAGATATTATAAAGCACACTGCAAACTTTTCTACCTAAATGTTATTTATTATTATTATACAACCCCCTAAGATTTTCATGAGCTTGGCTGTCCGTTGCAAGCTAGTGCTCGAATTCAGTTTTGAATTCTGTTTTGCACCCGACACCTTGCATTTTTAAAAGGATAGCCAGATCGAGCCTTCCTGTTTCCACGCGGGCTATCTTTCCTTTTTAAAAACACAATGCCTATGCTCTGACAAAGGCCTTTCTCCTATGCTAGCCATTTGGCAGGGGTTTTGTCTGAGCGCCTGTTCAAGCAGAACGTGTGATTTACTGTTGGTTGCGAAGGTGAAAGAGATTTTGACAAGTGGAGAAATGGAGAAAGTCTGAGCTTTGTTCATTAACATGCAATCTACTTTGGATGTGTGTAGGGGGTGGGAGACTCAGTAGGGAGGGTTAGACATATGAGTTATAAACTTGAAGCCTAATTTGGTTATGGAAACAGATCTGTGTCTGGCAGAAACACATGGCACCCTAGTCCTCAGGCCATCAGTGTTTGGGAAGCTTGATTCATTTAATTGGTAAATCATCTGCCTTACATTGTTCTCCACCAGCGTTATCTGTGAGGCAGCTGCCCACCTAGGCTAATTTAAATGTGATTTAGCAGGATAGCCTCCTGTCCCTCCTGCCAGGACATTCAGAGCACCAAATTAATGTTGATTGGCATTTCTCACCCAGGATTGGTGATTCATAGATAAGATTTTTTTACTGATCTGTGGCAGGAAGAGTTAGACAGGATATCTTTATTGCTCCCTTTTCAATGAAGAGGGTTTGGCCCATTCGCCATTTGCTAATTTTCTTTATTTGTCTGCAAGATCCATTGTGTGAGCAGCTGTCATGCAGGTGGGGACTCCTCAAAGCATTCTGGGAAAATATCCACCATTCCAGGCCATTCTCCTGCTTGTCTTTCTCGTTTTCTAAAAGGGCATCTAATTCTCTAAGTGACTGGGGAAATTATCTTTTCACCTTTTGGGAAACCTGATGAGAAGGTGATTTATTTGATTCAGTCAACATCCTTCTAGATATCACCTTTTATGTGTAAACCATGGTGCTAGATGCTGTGGGTGATAGACAGATATGTGAATCACAAATTACGCATTTAGAAACCAGTTTAGATATGTCTGCAGATATGTATGCCTCCTGTGTCTGCAGATCTGTGAGTAGAACAAATTTCTTCCTTTATGATGGTCATTTTCATGTCTGTATGTTTTACCATACCAATGGAAACAAATCCTATGTGCTCTTTTTTTTTTTTTTTTTTTTTTTGCATTTTAGATTTTGGGGTACATGTGAAATGTGAAAAAAATGCAAGATTGTTGCATAGGTACACACATGGCAGTGTGATGTGCTGCCTTCCTCCCCATCACCTATATGGCATTTCTCCCCATGCTATCTCTCCCCAACTACCCAACACCTGCTGTCCCTCCCCTATTTCCCCCCCGACAGACCCCAGTGTGTGATGCTCCCCTCCCTGTGTCCAGGTGTTCTCATTGTCCAACAGCCACATATGAGTGAGAACATGCGGTGTTTGATTTTCTGTTCTTGTGTCAGTTTGCTGAGAATGATGGTTTCCAGTTTCATCCATGTCCCTACAAAGGACACGAACTCATCGTTTTTTATGGCTGCATAGCATTCCATGGTGCATATATGCCACATTTTCCCTGTCCAGTCTATCATCGATGGGCATTTGGGTTAGTTCCAGGTCTTTGCTATTATAAACAGTGCTGCAGTGAACATTTGTGTGCACGTGTCCTTATGGTAGAACAATTTATAATCCTTTGGATATATACCCAGTAATGGGATTGCTGGGTCAAATGGAATTTCTATTTCTAGGTCCTTGAGGAATCGCCATACTGTCTTCCACAATGGTTGAACTAATTTACACTTCCACCAACAGTGTAAAAGTGTTCCTATTTCTCCACATCCTCTCCAGCATCTGTTGTCTCCAGATTTTTTAATGATTGCCATTCTAACTGGAGTGAGGTGGTATCTCAATGTAGTTTTGATTTGCATTTCTCTAATGACCAGTGATGGTGAGCATTTTTTCATATGTTCGTTGGCCTCATGTATGTCTTCTTTTGTAAAGTGTCTGTTCATGTCCTTTGCCCACTTTTGACTGGGCTTGTTTGTTTTTTTCTTGTAAATTTGTTTTAGTTCTTTGTAGATTCTGGATATCAGCCCTTTATCAGATGGGTAGATTGCAAAAATTTTTTCCCATTCTGTTGGTTGCCGATTCACTCTAATGACTGTTTCTTTTGCTGTGCAGAAGCTGTGGAGTTTGATTAGGTCCCATTTGTCTATTTTGGCTTTTGTTGCCCATGCTTTTGGTGTTGTGTCTCTTAAGACAGAAGATTATTTGTAGAGTTTGATATGGAGAATGGGTCCATAGTGGATTGAATTCTAAAAGAATTCTGCAGGGCCTGTGAATTCAAAGGATATGTAGAATTACTGTTGGGAAGTAATTGTGGCATTAAGGTCTTCCAAGAAGCAGATGCCAAGACAGACTTAAATGTGCAAGATATTTATGGAAGAACCACCTATGAAGGACAAAAGAACAGAGAACAAGAGCCTTCTACCATGTCTAATACCTGTGAAAGGAGAGAGAGGAGGAAGAATTCAGTAGGAAGAGCCTCAGGCTACTGCTTAGTTCCGAGAAAGTCTCAGTGAGGCTGATGGGGAGCCCTTGAGCTGAGGTTGCCCATTAGACAAATCCTGTGTCAGGTAGTACAGGTTGTTTTCTACTAACCCTGCCATGCTCAGTCATTGTGCAGGTGTAGGCCAGGAGAGTGTGGCCTGGGATAAATTCCTTGATGAGCACAAAGTTGCAGCAGTTCAGCTATGCTCATCACAGCAATTTCTGTTTCTCTCTCTTTTTTTTTTTTTTTTTTTTTAAATGGAGTCTCACTCTGTTGCCCAGGCTGGAGTACAGTAGCATGACCTTGGCTCACTGCAATCTCCATCTCCCAGGTTCAAGCAATTCTCTTGCCTCAGCCTCCTGAATAGCTGGGATTACAGGCATGAGCCACCATGCCTGGATAATTTTTGTATTTTTAGTAGAGACAAAGTTTCACTATGTTGGCCAGGTTGGTCTTGAACTCCTGATCTCATGATCCACCTGCCTAGGCCTCCCAAAGTGTTTGGATTATAGGTATGAGCCACCGCGCCCAGCCAGCAGTTTCTTTTAAGGGAGATCTGAGTAGAACACCTCTATGGCTATCACAGCCTACCCAGATTGTGCATTTGCTCATGAACTAAATATGGCCACATGAACTAAATATGGCCACATGAACAATAGGTGATATTTCCTAGGAGACTCCTTGGAGGTGCAATGAGATCTCTGCTGTAAGAGTTTGAATGTGTACCTCTGGATGTTCATGGATGAAGGAAGGAATCACAACTGGCTAACAAGAGGAGAGACATTTGACTATGTTAAGGGAACTGGAGGTAAGAGATCCTCAGTTTTGTGATGGGGAGGAAGTATATTTGAAAATTCCACAGAGCCTCCCATGGAAGAAAGAATCAGTATTATATATAGAAATATACATCTGTCTGTCTGTCTGTCTCTCTCTCAATATCCATCTATCTATCTATCTATCTATCATCTTTGTCTATCTATCCATCCATCTATCTATCCATTCATCCATCCATTCTATCTATCTGCCAAGCTCAGAGGGCACTAATGCCATCTTAGTATAATATTAGTTCAGTAAGACTTTTCTTGCTCCCTTACCTTTTTTTTTTCCTCTCTCAACCCTGGGGAGTTCATAAACTGTAATTAGCATCTTGGACAAAAAGAGACCAAAAGACAAAGGAGAGACACAGGAAATAAGCAGAAACGGACTGTATCCCTTTCACCCTTCAGAATTCTCACTTGCAGAGGTTCAAAACATTTAGGATTCTCCCTGAAAACAATCTAAAATTTTAAATTTTCTCTATCTAGTTTATTTCCAGTGGTATTTAAGTCATCACCTTAAACTTTGCAATAGGTCAATGCCTTATGCGTTCCTTTAGCTGGCCTTCCTCTTAATCCTTCCATGTTTTCTGATCTCAGGTCTTGAGTTCTGGACCTCACTATTTCCATCCTATCATTTAGCCACATTTTGTATTTTTTTTACTTTCTTACCCAGTTCAGATTCCATTGTTCATTTCTTCATCCTGTCATTTGATCCAGCTGCCCACTAGCAGCATGCTGCACGTGTGCTTTTGAGTATCCTGAAGAAAGTGAGGCAGTGATGCAGATGCCACTATAAATCTGTGTTCTCCATCACCAGTGGGACCCTCCGGACTGCCCAGCAATCCTGCTGTTTCCCTAGTTAGAATTTTTTCCCTACTATTCTCAAATCTTTGAACACCAACTCTCCTTTCATCTCATTCTCAGATATTCTCTTTCCAATTCATGCAGAAAATAAAAGCCATAATCTTTAATGCTACAAAATTCCCCACTTGCATTGGGGTTATTTCAATAGCCTCCTAACTACTTCTAGTTTTGTCACATTCCAATCCATTTCCCACATTGCAGCTAATCCAATCATTTCACGACCCTGCCTAAAATCTTTCAAACTCGTAGGATGGAACACAGACCGCCTAACAGGATATGTACTCTCTTATTAGACCAACTCCTGCCTATCTTCATCTGTCTCATTTCTCCCCAGTCCTGCACTCAAACACAATGCTCCCAACATATTGAACCTCAGTTTTTAAGCTGCTGCTTGGGTCTCTCCGCCCTTCAGACCCTTCTTCACATTGTAATACCTACGTAGAACAGTTTTCTCCTCTCTCTCTTTGCCTGACCAACTGTTATCTACCCTTTATGTCTCAGCTTAGACGTAGGTCCTCCTTTGAAACCTTTTCCGACCACCCCCAAACCTGCGTCTGATGCCCCTTCTATAATCGTCCTAGTGCTCTGCACATCCTTATCATACTATGTAATACAGCATGCTGCAATTTCCTTGTCTGTCTTTCCTGCTCTAAGAGGGCTAAAACTGTGTTTCTGTTATTTATAAATTTATTCCCAGATCTAAACAGAGTTCCTAGAAACAGAAATCACTCCATAAATGCCTTCTGAATGAATAAATGTGAATCGTCACTCTAAAATGCTTTTGTCACTTAGGAGGAAAACAAAAACATAACAATGAACTTTATGGAACAGCTTATAATTAGGGAATCTTGGCTATGGATCCCTCAAATAAACAAGTTACTTAGAAACATACAGGCATAATCTGAACACTGTATGGGTATTTATACACGTGATGAAAATCGTGAACTCAGACCAAAGCTGCTGTTTATAAGCATCCACCAAATCAGCAGATAATTTTGCATCTTATACCATAAATAAACCTACTGTGGTTAGCTGACATTCATAATTAATATCTTGTAATAACCCAAATGCCTTTATTTCTATCTGAATCTTTATGATAAAGTTACTAATAAACCTCTTTCTCAACATGAATAACAATTACATTTCCTCTGGTAAAAGATATGCAAGTGCATTTCCCTTCATAAATGAGAGTTAGAGTCAATGAATGCAACCACTCTTTTTATCTCCACAACTCTGTTGCCGTAAAATGGTCATATAGAATTCCAGCAAAATGCCATACATTATCCTCCTTAAAAATTAGCATCTTTAGTGCCACAATGAATACTGATTTATAGACTTCTTAAATATCCTCTTATAACATTTTTTTAAGCAGAAGATAGCTAACATCTCTGAGTTAGAATGTATTAGAATAACATTACCCAAAGCAACCACTGTAACTCAGTAGCTTCCCAGCTGAAAGATGCCTTTGCCTGCTGGGCTGAAAGTGAATACAGTGTTAGGAAAGCCCTTGCTTTCAACTTTTATTAGGTGCTAACTACAACCTAACAGGGCTAATTGAATAGGGGAACTGTTACACAAATCATTTTAATCCTGAGCATCTTCCCATACTGTGAATACTGCCTGTTGCTTGGTTTAAAGGTTTTAATCTTTAAATCAATTACAAATTGTGTTTGTTTGTGATATCAGGCTTAATGGTCAGGAAGAAAAACAGCCCACCCAAGAATGAGTTATGCTACAGGAAGATGGGTGGGGACCTCTATAGTCCCTGTCCACTGTGCCCCTGGGTAGAAAAAACAAACAAACAAAAACAAAAACAAAGAAAAAACAACTCCTGTAGCATTGGCGTGTGAGCTGGAGGCTGTGGGTTGGGAGTAGGGAAATAGAAGAAGGCAGAGTCTCCCTAAGATACTGTGACTCTTATCTCCTCTTGAATTCTGATATAAGAAGCCACAAAGAAAAGCCTGAATTGATGCCCTGACCCTAAGCATATTATATACACCAGTGAGACCCTGCTTTCTATTTCAAAAACAGCAACAAATTCACACAGAAAACTCTTTCATTTAGATAGCACTAAAGTGGTTAATGGGTACCAAAATCGTTAGCTAGGATGAAAAAAATCTAGTATCTGATAACACAACAGGGTGATTAAAGTCAACAAACATTTATTGTACAATTGAAAATAACTAAAAGAATATAATTTGAATGTTTGTAACATGAAGAAATGATAAATGCTTGAGGTGGATACCTCATTTACCCTGATGTGATTCTTACACATTGCATGCCTGGCAAAATATCTTACATACCCCATAATGCACCACTATGTACCCATAAAAATAAATTTTTTTTTTTGAGACGGAGTTTCACTCTTGTTGCCCAGATTGGAGTACAATGGCATGATCTCAGCCTACCACAGTCTCCGACTCTCAGGTTCCATTGATTCTCTTGCCTCAGCCTCCTGAGTAGCTGGGGTTACAGGCATGCACCACCACCATGCCCAGCTAATTTTTGTATTTTTAGCAGAGACGGGGTTACTCCATGTTGATCAGGCTGGTCTCAAACTCCTGACCGCAGGTGATCTGCCCTCCTTGGCCTCCCAAAATGCTGGCATTACAGGGGTGAGCCACCGTGCCCAACCTAAAATTAAAAAAAAAAAAAATAGCACTGAACTGTTTTCCAAGCCCTGCTGGGACATTACTTTGGTCTCTGAAACAACCTTGGGCATGAAGTAGATCCCTCTCTTTCCATCACATATTTTATAGGAAAGCAAACAGAGCTATTGCTTTTCCTGTTTTATGGATTGGAAACTGAGGCTTAGAGGGGTGTAGTGATTGGTCCAAAATTATAGAATTAATAATGATGAAGTTAATGCTGGAACTCAAATATGTGACTCCTGGTTCAAATCTGATTGAAATACTTTTTTATCTGTATTGTCCTGCATTGTTTATGTATTACAAAGTCTCACAGCTTTGATAATACATTCTTTCTGTTGCTCAACCACAATTCTTAAAAGGTGAAAGACTTCCTCATTCTTATACTAGTCTCAATAGAGGAAAAAAAAAAGAAGTGATACACAGAGCATACAAGCTACAGTAGCTTTCCCTCTCTAGAATAAATGGTCATATTTAGCAAATGTTTTCTGGCAAGAGCTAGGCTAAAATGATGGCAAATAACACTATGTGCTTCAGAGAATATCAGATCTATCTGTAGTAGTGAAAGGAACAATTAAAAGTAAGTTATATGCATCTACTTCTACAGAGCATTTGGAGTTATAAAGGCCCATCTGAGTGTTAACTTTTTCCCATATAAAGGTTGAACCCTCTCCTAGCCAGGCAGCAGTGTAGGCCTATTCACCCTTAATCTTCCTTGAACATGGTCTTAGGGTGGAGTAGGACTTGGGTTTAGCAGGAGGGCACTGATGCTGGAAAGCTGTTGTAAGCAAGAAACACTGATATAGGAAGTTGGATCTTCATTTATGTGCAAAAATTTTATTTCCAGAGTCCATTGGGTAGTAGGACCTGGCTTTGGATCATGGGCAAAAGTATGATACAGGTATTTACATAGGGTTTGAAGTATCTCTCCACATATAACTACAAATGGAAAAATAGTAACTAGCAAGAAACCTTGCAATCACCACTTTACATGTATGTGTATTCATTTGCTAGGACTACCATAACAAAGTCCACCAACTGGATGGCTTAAACAACATAATTTTTTTTTCTAAGAATCCTAAAGGCTAGAAGTCCAAGATTAAGGTATCAGTAGGGTTGGTTTCTTCTGAGGACTCTCCTTTGGCTTGCAGCTGTCTGTCTTTTTCCTATGCCTTCACGTTTTTTTTCTCTGTTGTCTGTGTCCTAATTTCCTCTTCTCAGAAGGACACCAGCCATACTGAATTAGGATTCACACTAATGACTTCATTTTAGTCTAATTGCCTTTCTGAAGACCCTACCTCCAACTATAGTCATAGTCTGAGCTACTGGGGTTTAGGATCTCCACATATGAATTTTGGGGTGAGAACATAATTCTGCCCATAAGACCAAATAATCAAGTTAGCATCATCAGTAATAAAGCATGTTTTAAAGACTGAGGTAAAAGTTACATGTAATAAATTTAATATCTCTTGGTGTATAATTCTGCACTTTTATAATTTCTAACATTATTCATTCCTTTGTGTAGATTTAATTTTTTTTTGTCTGGTATGATATTCCTTCTACCTAAAGAAATTCATTTAACATTTTTTAATGTACACTTCAGTTGATAACTTATTTTTCAATTTTTGTTTGCCTGAAAAATTATTATTTTACTTTCATTTTTGAAAGATATTCTCACCTTTATAAAGTCCTGTGTTGACAGTTTAAAAAAATTTTTCATTTTTTTTCCAGCATTTTAAAGATGTCACTTGACTTGCATAATTTCTGATGAAAAAAATCTGATTTATTCTTAAGTTTGTCCCCTGTATGTTATATGCCTTTTTTTCCCCCCTCTGGCTGCCTTCAAGATTTTCCCTTTAGTTTTCAGCAGTTTGAGGACAATACATTTAGGTGTTTTATTTCTTTGTTTTTGATAATGTTAATATTCTCTGAACTTGAATCTGTGGTATGATGTATATCATTAATTTTGAAAAATTATCAGCCATTGTCATTTTTCTTCTATTTTCAGTGGTATCTCTCTTTTCTTTCTGGGAGCCAATTGCATGCATATTGGACAATTTGATACATTCTCACAGCTCTTGAATGTTCTGTCTCTCACACACATTCTTCTTTTTTATCTTTATGTTTCAGTTTAGGTAATTCCTATTAAGCTATTTGATTTTTTCCTCCAGCATGCCTCAAATACTGATAGGCATGCTGGAGAAAAAAATCAAATGGCTCGTAAGTACTGATAAGTACTAATAAAAGGCATTCTTTATTCTTACCATTTTTATTAATATTATTTTAGATTTTTTATTGGATTCCTTGTAATATTTTCATCTTGCTGCTGAAATTTCTCCATCTGTTTATGTGTTGTCCTCCTTTTCCACTATTTTCTTTAACGTGTTAATTAGAATTATTTTAAATTATTTCTCTAACAGTTCTATTATATGAATCCTGTATTTCTGTGTGTGGTTCTGTTGATTGCTGTCCCTCTTGACAGTGTTTTTGTTGTTGTTGTTTTGCTTTGTCTTGTTTTGCTCCTCTTTGTGTTGTAAATTTGAGTTAAAAGCCAGACATTGAGTACAGAACACTTGAGACTGAGGCAGATGATATTTATGCCTGGAAATGGAACACTGCTGTTAGACTTTTAGTGTGCAGAGTTGAGTCAATTTAGTCATGTGCTGGGCTAGTCAAGTTCTGAGTTTCACAGCAAAAGTTACCCTCAATATAACACTGACTTCAAAACACTCTAACATTTCCTTGTCGTTAATGTGAGGGCTGCTGGTGGATGTTTTTCAATATTCCTGTATGTCCTTCAGCTTTAGGTTTTCTCTGTGAATCTATCTCTCAAAGAGGGCCTTTTTCTTATCTGATGCTTAATAGCATGGGTTTGGTGGGTGCCAGAAAGGTATTCTTTGTAACTTTGGTTCAGCCTCAGTTTGGGGCAAGCCCAGCATTCCTGGCTTTTGGGGGTAAACTTTCTCAGTGATCCTTTCCCTCCTCCAGTGGTAGAACTCCAATGATTTGGGCCCAGGATGGTTTCCTGTCTTTCCTCTAAGGGTAGGCAGTTTTTGTTTACTTCTCCTAGCTTCAAAGGTCTTCACCTGAGAATAATAGTATTTGCCAGCCATCCCCTAGTGTCATAAGCTTATTTTTCCACGGAGGAAAAGGCGGAGTTCTGTTGTCTTTCCTCTTTCCTGCATCAATGGCTGCTCGCCCTTCCCCAAGCCTGCAATACACTAGGTTTTTTTGAGATCTAATGCCCTGCTTCCCATCTTTCTAATGAATCCCCCATGAGGTTAATAAGATACTTCAAATTGCTAGAAACTCCCTCATATCTGTGGCTGTATGCTCTCACACTAGCTCACACTCTGATTTTAGCCATTTGTTAAAAGTTTAGCTGAAATCTTATTTGTCTTCATGGCTGCACCAAATTCTTTCAGTCTTCTGTTCTCTGCCCCAAATAAGCCAGGGCTTGCATCCTGCGTCTGCTAAAAAGTGCCTGTTTTTCTTTAGACTTTAAACTAACTGGTTTCCCTGCAATGTCAACTCTCTGCTGGATTCAAGAAAAGTTGTGATTTTGTAGATAATCTATTTTTTCTTCTTGTTAGGTTGGAAGCAACTTTGTTTACAACTTTCTACATTCTTAGTGGATATTCTGATGTACTCTTCTTAACAAAATTGTGTCCCTACTCAACGCTTCTCAAGCAATAAATGTTGGGAATCATAGCAGGTATAGAAATAGGAAATATATGTCCTTTGAGTTTCAGAAGACCATCAATGGGTGGGATTTTACTTGGACATATAGCTTACAGAGGCTGACAAGAGAAAATAAATGCTGAAAGAACATTTGTTATAAGTCCTTTGGAATGTATTGGCATTCTTTTAAAAGTAATATATGGCCAGTTTTTATAAATGTTGCATGAACACTTGGAAAGGGGTACTAATTATTACAGTGATTAAGTTAAAGTGATTAATTTTACAGATTAAAGTCTGATGGATAGTGATTAAAGTCCTTATTAATTTTTATTCATTGTATCATTTTAAATGTGTGTCCATTTTTATTTTCTTGAATTGTCAAACATTTTTACCACTTTGTCTTCATAATTCCAATGGTTTTGATAGAAACTAGCCCATATTAATGTAAAATAAGGAATTTAATACAATTTTACTTCTTTCTACTCACCATTACACAATCTTTATAACATAATATAAAGTTATAAAGCTAGATATTATTTTTGTTGTATATCACTTTCCAGATTGTTTTTACTTTAGCACTTTTTAAAAATGATAATTAAATATTTCAACATAACTATGTATGTGAACTGATAGAATTGTACTTCCAATCCTTTTATGCTCCAACGTTTTTCTTGAGTTTCCACACTTGCTTCACATTATCTGTCAGCTAGATTATACCTTAGAATAACCTTTTCAGGAAGAATACATGGGTGAGATATTTTTTAGCTCTTACATATGTTAAAATATATTTCTACTGCCACAATTCATATGCTCCTCTTTCAGCTACAGTAGTTTTATATTGTGAAAGTTAGAAGTTGGAAACAAAATAATTACTGATGAGAGAAGGAGCTTCGATGGAAGTAGTGTCTTTATATGTCTCCCAAATCCATCCTCTTACAGCAAGAGGAAGAACAGTCAGGCTATCTGGTTGTGAAAGTGTAGATGTTATGTAGTTGTTTTGTTTCATGTGTCTGAATGATTTTTCTATCTTGTTCAGACATTCTCCCTCCAAGAATATCTCCTTCATGAAACTCACTTTAGTTTGAATGCTATTATTGAATGATTTCATTAGTTTCTGGTGTCGTTCAGACTCTGTTTTCTGTCTTTTCATGGCTATTTCAATAGGAGACTGAAAAGGAATAAATCAGGCATGAACAGCTGACCTCTTTTACAACCTTTAATGTTATTCCTTCATTGAATAAAATTTATGTAATACCTATTTAAAGGTTACATTCTATTTCAAAAAGTTTAATTAACCATGCTCAAAAGTTGAATCATGTTTAGATACTTGCATTATTTTAGATTATGTGTTAGTAAAATAGTTATTTATTAAGAAACAATGTATTAAGGTACAGCCTTAAATGTAGACGTTTTAGGCCAAAGGTTGTGATAATTTTAATATATCTTCATATATAATGCCAATTTCCTTTCCCAAAATGTCATCACCTTTTAACTTCTACCAACAAATCGTGATGAGTTAAGGTTTAGCTTTTTGCTATCAGAGATTACTCCAACCAACAAATGCCTGACTACCAGGAAGGGGCTAATATCAAGGAAATGGCTGAGCACAGAAACCCTTGCACTGTGGGCAATGCGATAGAGCTGCAAGGAGAGGTTGCAACTTAGTCCCTTCATGGAATGTGAGAAAGAAATTCAAAGAGAGTCAAGCCAGAGATGAAACTAGAATGAACAGGAGAGGCAAAGAAGAGGAAATGAATAGGTTACGTTGCTAGGAAATAAGAGCAGACGGGCCAAAGAAGGAACAGGAGATGGAGAGTCCAGACCAGATGCTGGAATCATAAGGACAGGGTACAGATAATACCAGGATAATTTTCTACTATGAACAAAAACAGGTCAGCATAGCCAGAGAAGCAGAAGCCTGAGGCCATAACTTCCTAAAAGGGACTCTGGAGGAATCCATCCAGGACTTTCAATGAATCCTCCCTACTCTTTTGTTTTGTTTTGTTTTTGCTTTGTTTTGTTGTTTGAGACAGAGTCTTGCTCTGTTGCCCAGGCTGGAGTGCAGTGACGCAATCTTGGCTTACTGCAACCTTCACCTTCCAGGTTCAAGCGATTCTCCTACCTCAGCCTCCTGAATAGCTGGAACTATAGGCACGCACCATCACATCCAGCTAATTTTTTGTGTTTTTAGTAGAGATGGGGTTTCACCGTGTTAGCCAAAATGGTCTCCATCTCCTGACCTCGTGATCTGCCCCCCTTGGCCTCCCAAAATGCTGGGATTATAGGCGTGAGCCACTGCACCCCACCAGGATCCTCCCTACTCTTAAAGATCCCTTACTACTTCTTACTATGAAAGCCATGGCACCTTCTTGAGTGTCTTCACTAACGATACAATACAGTGCCGGGCTGATGGTGATAATCAGTAAGTGCTTGCTGTAGGCTCTTTGAGCCCAATTCCTGTATTTGATAACTAGATTTTTCCCACATTCAGTGCAGAGTGGGGGAGACTCTTACTAAAATCCCAACTAGCTAAACCCATCACCTTTCACCTTCTGGGCTGTAAGTGCCAAAGGAAAGGAAGAAGTTTCCAAACCAGACATGGACAAAGGTCCAGTGGCTCCAGGGTGGATGTCTTAGTCCTTGAAGAATATAAAGAACAGCTCCCAGGCTGGGTTGAAAGCTCCAATTTTGTTTTAAAATACGATTAGGAGCTGAGGAGGCTGATGCTTTTTGAAACACTTTTGACTCCAGCATCTGTAGCAGCTCTGAATTATTCGGCAGCTTAATTTGCAGGAGGCAAGTTGAACAGTGAGCATTTTTTCAGTACCAGTGGCTGAACTAACATATTTCCCCCACATTTTTTAAAGCCCACAGAATGGTAACTGAATAGCTCATTATTTCCTTTGAAAAGGCTGGACCCTGCTGGTTGTCTCCACCTGTGCTGTTCCCTCTGTGGTGCTGGCTTTAAATAGTTCAGCCCTAAGTGCTCAGGTTGCTTTGGAAGTCAAAACCCTCTGACTTTGATCTTTCCATTTGTACCGGAAAAACACCAAACACCGATCCAAACTACTCCAAGGGTTTCCAGAGCAAGCTAATATCTCAGTAATAACAGTGCCTTAACATTGTATTCTACTATCCCATTTTCAAAGAATTTTGCATACAAAATCTTATTTTAAAATGTAAAATTAATGTCTCACTCCGTGATGGTTAATTTTATGTGTCAACTTAATGGGGCCATAGGACCCTCTGAGAGTTGGTTGAACATTATTCCTAGGTGTGTCTGTGAGGGTATCTGGGAAAAACTGACATGACATTTGAATTGGTGGACGGAGTTAAGCAGATGGCCCTCCCCAGCGTTGGTGGGCGTTGTCCAATCTATTGATGGCCGGAATAGAACAAAAGGGAGGCAGAGGGAAGGTCGAACTCGGATTTTCCTTCACTACTTGAGCTGAGACTTTCATCTCCTGCCCCCAACATTCACGGTCTCAGGCCCTCAGACTCGGCCTTGAGTCTTTCCCTCCAGCCTCTGGCTGTCAGGCCTTCAGCCCACACCACTGGCTTTCCTGCATCTCCAGCTTGCAGATGACAGACTGTGGGACTTTAGAGTCTTCATCATCTTGTGAGCCAATACAAATACATCTCTTTATATACACACATATTTATTTATAATATGTTATACATACCATAGGAGTTTATATGTGTGCAATAAGTATATAATCTCTGCTGGTTCTGCTCTGGAGAACTCTGAATAATACACTCTTTGAGAAAGGTAGTCCCATTTTACAGAGGAGGCCACTAGACACAGAGAGGCAGGTGATACCTTTTTTTTTTCTTTTTTTTTATTGCATTTTAGGTTTTGGGGTACATGTGAAGAACATGCAAGATTTTTGCATAGGTACACGCATGGCAGTGTGATTTGCTGCCTTCCTCCCCTTCACTATATCTGGCATTTCTCCCCATGCTATCTCTCCCTACCTCCCCACCCCCCCATTCCCTCCCCCATTTCCCCCCAACAGACCCCAGTGTGTAGTGCTCCCCTCCCTGTGTCCATGTGTTCTCATTGTTCAACAGCCACCTATGAGTGAGAACATGAGGTGTTTGATTTTCTGCTCTTGTGTCAGTTTGCTGAGAATGATGTTTTCCAGATTCATCCATGTCCCTACAAAGGACACGGACTCATCATTTTTGATGGCTGCCAAGGGTGATACCTTTTTAAGACGATTAGCTAGCTAAAGAAAAAAAACAAAACGGAACTGGTCCTAGGAAAGCATCACTGGCCAACTGTTTCATCTATAATCTCACACATTTTATTCACTGAGGATGGGAAGAAATTTGATAAAAATATGCAGCTACTAGAGGGGAGGCTTGTGTCAACAGGGCTGCTTTTCTAGAACCTTCCCATCTCTTTCAGGGCAGGCATGGAAAGCCAGTGGTGTGGGCTGCTTCCTCACCAAGCTTTCTCTCTATGAAGGATTTTGTTGTGGAAAGCCAACCCCTCCTCTGGCTGTTCAGATGTGCCTATGAATTATCCTCAGATGATTCTGACATTAGCCTACTGGCAGGAATGTTTTGTGCGAATCTATTTCTAGTGGCAAGATTAGAATCCCTAAAGCTGGAAATTGTATATGGCTTGTGGTGCAAAATAAACCTCCATATTCAGGACCCTGAACAGTCTCACTTTAGCTTGGGAGCCTGGGTAAAAGCTGGCACCCACTTCACACAAGCAGGGTTGGGACATATGGGAGAGGCCACAGGGGAATGACAGAGATGGAAATTATTCAGAGAGCATGAAAACCAACTTCCTCACGTGTCAGATGCATAAACTGAGGCCCTGAATTAGTAGTGAATCCCTGAGTAGAAACTGAACCTTCTGGTTCCTAGTTTAATGTCTCTCTTCCCCATGCAAACACCAAAATCATTCTGCTGAACCTGGTAGGAAGAGGCATGTATGAGATCTGATCTCTTGGATGCTGTCTACATAACGGGCATCTGGAAGTTTGCTTAGCCTTTCTTGGGATGACTGTTTTCACGCCTACTGCCTGTGCATTCTGACTGGGGCCAACTTTTGTGCTCAAGAATCATGCCACAGTACTAGTGCCAAGGGATGCCTGCTCCTAATGGTGATGGGAGTACTAATAGCCAAGTTATCACTATGAAAATGTGAAAAAGAGCCTTATTGGCCTGGTCTGTCAAACTGGAAGTTGGCTCTTTTAGGGAGCTTTGGAGGAGGGAGAAAACCAGTTCTGTCTGTATTTTATCTTGTCTGTCATCCTGATATCCAAGTTTGCATTACATTTCAAAGCATGATAAGTCCATTTCCTCATCCCTTGACAGAGGCCAGAATAACATTAACCAGATTGATTTTTATTCTCTCCTCTCTGTGTAGCCATTAGACATGTGTTCTGCTGGAATCCGCCCAGTGTGGACTTAATTAATGCCCACGCGTTATTGTGTACTGCTTACCTTCTCACTGATACTAAGTTCTTGAAAAACTGACCATGGGCAGGGAGCAGAATGCAGACGCATGCCAATGAGTCTTGATGGTGTGGAGCAAGTCACGCTGAAGGCATAGAGCCACATTCCCGTCTGGTTTTTATCCATATAGACACAGCTCATTTTTCCCTCCTACGCTAGCAAGGGCATGTATTCAAATGCCCATATCTGTGGTAGAAGAGTTGTGATTCACTGAACATCTCATTTAACATCCAAGCTTCAACTATCTTTGGTTGATTCTGAGATTTGCCTGGGTCCAACTTCTTGCTTCTGTAAGGGAGATCCAGGGAAATGATATAAAGAAAAAATCAGAGGCATAGTATGTACATATAAAAAGAAATTCAAAGTAAAGAAGCTCACTTCAGCCCAGGTGACCTGAGTATTAAAAGGCAAATAATTTTAGTCCCTCTTGCTCATGTGCTTCCCTTGGAATCAAGTCATTATGTTGCAAGAAAGCCCAAGCCATGTGGAAACGTCCCAGTATGCACTTTGGTTGAAAGTCCTATATAAGGTTTCAGCTGAGAATCAACATTGACTTAAATTATGTGAGTGAACACGCCTTTGGGTAACTTTGATTCTCACTCTGCGAGCTGTTAACAGATGCTCTGGGGTGCAGGTGAGCTATTCCTGCTGAGCCTTGCTCAGTTAGCGGATTCCTGAGTACAATAAATACTGTCATTGTCTTACGCTACTAAAATTTAGAGTGGCTTGTTGTACAGCCATGATAACTAGAACAAGTTTTAGGGTGTGATGTAGAAAACTATCATAACAAAAACCTAAATATGTGGAAGTGAGTTTGGGACCAAGGAGAGGGCAAAAGTAGATGGCCCTTGAAAAGGCTGTTAGCTGAGGCCCAATGGCCCTGTGGAGGTTGTCTGTGAGGGCTTAAAAAGTGAGGGAAATGTTATTGGGAGTTTGAGGAAAGAGGACCTTTAATATAAAGTGACAGAAAGTTTAGCAACACTGTCACCTATAATGACATAGGAAATAGAAAATTTACCTAATGAACTGGATATCTAGCTGAGGAGCTCTCCAGGCAGCATGTTAAAGATGTCATCTAGCTTCTAGTTGTTCATAGAAAAATGCAAGAGGAAAGCTATAACTGAAGAAGGAATTGTTAAACATAAAGGAACCAGGATGTACTCGTTCAAAAATACAACTCCATTTTATTACGAGTCTCTCTGTATAGCAAATAACACTAAAATTAAGAAATGGAGGTCAGGCATGGTGGCTCACACCTGTAATCCCAGCACTTTGGGAGGCCAAGGCAGGCGGATCACCTGAGGTCAGGAGTTTGAGACCAGCCTGGCCAAATGGCCAAACCTTATCTCTACTAAAAAAAAAAACAAGAAAATTGGCTGGGCATAGTGGTGGGCACCTGTAATCCCAGCTACTTGGGAGGCTGAGGCAGGAGAGTCACTTAAACCCGGGAGGCAGAGGTTGCAGTGAGCTGAGATTATGCCACTACACTGTAGCCTGGGTGACAGAGTGAGACTATGTCTCAAAAAAACAAAAACAATGGCTTCCAGGCAAGGTCAAAATTGAGAGTTGTTATCAGGAAGGTCAAATATAGAGCTTTATCTACAGAGAAAGCCAAGACTGTGACCAGAAAACCTTATGTTGAGACATCAGAAATATTTAAGACAGTATCTCAAACTAAAAAAAAAAATAAAAAAAATCTTGCTCCTAATATCTTAAGGTTATTCCTCATGGATAAATTCAATTTTTTAAAAAAGAGCTTCTAAGAATCTTAAGGGTGTTATATCACAATAGCCCTGCGGGAAGCCCAAGATTAAGAAGGCCTTACCTCAAAGGAATCTCATGGCTACGGTTTTTATCTGATGGAGTAAACTTTAATAAAATTTAACGAGAAGCAAAAGAGATGACATAAAGTGGAAAGAGCTCTACAAACTAGGAATAGAAGGTAAGCTCCAACTTGAAAAGGGCATCTACAAAAATTCACACAGCATTGTCATACTTAAGGGTGAAAGACTGGACGCTTTCTTCCTTAAAATCAAGCATCAGTCAAGTAGTCCATTCTCAATATGTCTGCTCAACAGTATACTGACAGCTTAGCCAAGAAAAGTAAGAAAGAAAAAGAAATTAAAGAGACCCATATTGAAAATGAATAAATGAAGCTATCTCTATTTTTAGATGACATGATTTTTTACGTAGAAGATACTAATGAATACACACAGACACTCATCCTCTTAGAACTAATAATAAATTCAGAATACAAGATCAATATATAAAAGTTCATTGTGTTTCTATACACTAGCAACAAATAATCTGAAAATGAAATTAAGTATAAAATTCCGTTAAAATCATATCTAGGGGAATAACATACTTAGGAATAAATGTGACAGAAAAGGTTCAAAAGTTATACTCTTAAAACTATAAAACATTATTGATTAATTAAAGAAGATCTAAATAAATAGAAATACATTATATGTTCATGGATTTGAAGTCTTACTATTTTAGAAATGGTGATATGCTCTAATTGATCTATAGATTCAGTACAATTCCTATAAAATCAGAGCTGTCTTATTTTCTAGCACGTGACAATATATTTCTGAAATGCATATAGAAATTCAATGGACAGAGTAGTCTAAATAATCTTGAAAAATAAGAATAAATTTGGAAGATTAACACTTCCCAATTTTATACTTACCACAAAGACACAGTAATCAAGACAATGTTGTACTGGCATAAGGGTAGACATATAGATCTGTGGATAGCAGTGTTAGTCCAGAAATAAGGCCTTTACATCTGTGGTCGATTGATTTGTGACAGTGGTATCAGGACAATTCAATGGGAAAATAAAAGTCTTTTTAACAAATGGTGTTGGAATAACTGGCTCTTCATATGCAAAAATACACAATACAAAAAATTATCACAAAATTAAATGTAGACTTAAAATTAAGGAATGAAAGTAGAAAACTCTTGGAAGAAAACATAGAAATAAATCTTTGTGATCTTGGTTTAGGTAATGGTTTTTTAGCTATGACACCAAAAGCAAAAATAACAAACTAAAAAATTGATAAATCGGATTTTATCATAATTGAAAACTTTTGTGCTATAAACCATGTCATCAAGAAAGGGGAAAGAAAATCCAAAGATTAGAGAAAATATTTGCAAGGCATGTATCTGTTAATGGAATTGTATCCAGAACATAGAAATAGCTTTTAGTACTCACCAACAAAAAGATAACCCAATTTAAAATGGGCAAAGGATTTGAATAGACATTTCCCCAAAAAGGATTCGCAAATGGCCAATGAGGACATAAAAATATGCTCAACATCATTTGCCATTAGGAAATGCAAATCCAAACCACAATGGGATACCATAGCACACCCATCAGGATAGCTACAATCAAAAAGACAGATAATAAGTGTAGGCAGGAATGTGCAGAAATTGCGGCCTTCATACATTGCTGATAGAATGTAAAATGGTGCAGCTGCTTTGAAGAACAGTTTGGCGGCCCCTCAAAATATTAAACATAAATTTACCATACGGCCCAGCAATTCTACTCCTTGGCATTTACTCCTCCAAAATAGAAGCATACTCCCACCAGAAAAAATGTCTATGAAAATGTTGATAGCAGCATTATTCATAATAGCCAAGACATGGAAACAACCCAAAAGTCCATCAACTGACAATTAGGTAAGTGAAATGTGGTGTGAGGGTCCTACAGAATTTTATTTAGTCATAGAAAAGAAGGTACAGTCATTCCTTCAGTAGCTATCTGCTGTAACATGTGTAAACTATTAAAAAAATACACTGAGTGAAAGAAGCCAGACACAAAAGATTACATATTTTATAATTTTATTTATATTAAATGTTCACAAAAAGCAAGTCTCTAGAGGCAGAAAGTAGATTAGTGGTTGCTGGCAGCTGGGAGGTTTTGGGGGCAGAGAAATGAGCACTGAATGCTACTGGATATGAGGTTTCTTTTGGGGGGGGATTAAAATGTTTTAAAATTAGATTGTGAAAGATTGCAAAGCTCTTTGAAATTATTTAAAAACCATTTAGTTGTACACTTTAGTGGGTAAATTGTATGGTATGTGAATTATATCTTAATGAAACTTTATTTTAAATTTTAAAAAGTGTCAAGATTATGAAAGACTGAAAAACTATCACAGATTAAAGGAGACTAAAGAGATATGACTAAATGCAACGTGATGTCTTGAATCGGATCCAGAAATTTTAGGACAGTAATGGAAAATTAAAGGAAAAATTGGAAAATCTGAACAAAGTTTATAGTTTTATAAGAAAAGAAAAAGAAAGAGAAAGAGGCCTTTGAACTCTAGAATGATTGCAGGCAAGAACCAGCCAAACAGAGGGCAGAAGAAGGAGCTCAGAGAACACAGCCTAGAGGAGGCAGCCAAGAGCAATAGTGAATCACTCCCAGGAAGCAGAATGGAGCCCTAATCAAGGATTGGCAAGTATTACACATTTGCTACCAACCAGTAGCTACTGGGTGCTTCCAATTTTCCCATTTTACAAATGAGATATCCATTATGATTATCGCATGCTTGTCACACATTTAGGTTATTAGGTGTGTAGGGTACAGATAACTCATCTCTTTGGTTCCCAGTTCTTCATATGGAGAAACATTCTTGAGGTTCAGATCCAAGGAACCTTCCCTATCCCTGTATCTGACTTAGATGACAAGATTCTGGATCTTGAATGCAAATATAATGCTGAAATGGGATGTCTTTTTCAAAAATTGTATAATTATACCTCTTTTGGGGGTAGGATGAGTCTTGGAAGATTCTAGGAAGCGGGTTGAATTGAGTATTTTCTATGTGTGAGGGAAGGGGTATGATGCCAGATGACAGTCTGTGGCAGAATGTGTTTTTCAGAATAGTTGCAGCAGTACTTCCTGTTTCATATATTCTTCTAGCACTTTGGCTTTTCCCATGAAGAGCTGAAGTCTATTTCCCCATCTCTTAAACCTGGGTAGGCTTGTGATTGCTCTGACAAATAAAATGAACTGGGAGGGAAGCAGTGTGACTTCCCTGACTAGGTTAGAAAAGATGATACAGCTTCTATCTGGCTTTCCTTCTCTTCGATATTCACTCTTAGAAACTGGGCTCAGGGTTGTAAGAAAGCCCAGGCAACATTAAGAGGTCACATATAAGCCCTAGTATCCACCATCAGATATTTGAGTGTGTGGGAGAGGATTCCAATGTCCCGCAGATAATGGATAGCAGATCAAGGGATAGCTACAACAGAATGGGCATAGCTAATGTGAGTGGAGCAGAGATGAGCTATCCCTGCCAAACCCTGTTCAAAATAAATGATATTTCATTTGATAATGAAAATAAATATTTCGCCCTTGAGCAAAATAAATGATGTCATTGCTTTAAGCCATTAAATTCGGGGGTTGGTTTGTTATACTGAGATATCCTGGCATGTTACATGTTGGCCCAAAGACAATTCCAGTGGCAAGTCTTTCTTTGTACCTAGGATATGGCACTTACCACATTTTTTTCCTTGAGATGGAGTCTCGCTCTTTTGCCAGGCTGGAATCGCCAATCTCGGCCCACTCGGGTTCAAGTGACTCTCCTGCCTCAGCCTCCTGAGTAGCTAGGACTACAGGCACCCATTACCATACCCAGCTAATTTTTGTATTTTTAGTAGAGACGGGGTTTCACCATGTTGGCCAGGATGGTCTCAAACTCCTGACCTCGTGATCCGCCCGGCTTGGCCTCCCAAAGGGCTGGGATTACAGTATGAGCCACCGTGCGTGGCCACCACTTTTTCAAAAACCGAAATACAAATGACATACAAAAGTGCACAGATTTCAAATTTCTAATGAATATGATGACTTTTGACAATTTTATATACCCATATAACCACATCCCACATGACGATTAGAATGTTTCTATTGTCAAAGAATATTTCCTCATCTCCTCCTAGTGGCATGCTGGAGCCAGCTGTCTGTGGTGGCAGTCAACGGCTCACATGCATTCCTAACTCCTAGTTCAGTCACATCACACTGGAAGCTAGAAATCTTGAAACTAGAAGTATTCACAGCATAAAAATCAGCAAATGCTACAAATCTGAACTTTTACCCACCCACCACCCCAGCTAGTTCTAGACATTTAACAGATACTGATCCTGACCCTTTTCTATAAGTTCCTCCATCCTCCAGAAGAAAATCTTTTTTATTGTTCTCACTGTAGTGAGTTTTGCCTATTCTTGGATTTCTTATAATGGGATTATCCAGTGTATATCCCTCTGGATCTGCTTTCTTTCACTTAAAATAATATTTGGAAATTGATCCATGCCGTTGCACATGTCAGTATTCACTCCTTTCTAATTGATGAATAGCATTCATTAAACATACAACAATGGCATTGTCTTTTTTCTTGTTGACGAACATTTGAGCTGCTTCTGATATTGAATAATTATGAATAACGCCTTTATGATAGTATTGTGCTTGTCTTTCAGTAGACATATGTTTTCAATTCTTTTGAGTAATATAGGAGTGTGTTGCTGGGTCATAGAGTAGACTTTTGCTTAACTTATCAGAAAAAGAGACAGTTAACCAAAGTGCTTGTAATGTTTTACTCTGCCACAAGCAATGTATAAAAGTTTTTGTTGTTCCACATGCTTGCCAAGATTTAGTATTATTGACATTTTCTTATTTTAGACATGTTGTGGGCGCACTATGGTGTTTCATTTCAGTTTCAATTTGTGTGCTCCTGGTAACTAATGTGCTGAGCCTCTTTCCAGGTGATCAGTCTTGTGATCAACACTTGTAAAGGGTTTTTTTCCTAGTACTTTGTCTACCTTTCTATTGGGTTGTTTGTTTCCTTGTTATTCATTTGTAACAGATTGAAAATATCCATATGTTCTTTATGCAAGTCCTTTGTCCTATCTGTCCGTCTAACTATCTACCTACCTACCTATAAATATTTTTTCCAATCTGCAGCTTGCCTATTTTTTTCTGGTTAGTGGTTAAAAAACAAAATTATTTAACTACCTCTAGGTTACAATGACATTCTCTTTTGTTTTCTTTTACATGTTTGGAGTTCTAGCTAATGTTGGAATTTACAGTCCATCTTAAAATTAATATTAGTCACTGGAGTAAGATAGGGAATGATGATTTTTTTTTTTTTTTGAGTCAGAGTCTCTCTCTGTTGCTCACCCTGGAGTGCAGAGGCATGATCACAGCTCATTGCAACCTCTGCCTCCCGGGTTCAAGCAATTCTTGTGCCTCAGACTCCCGAGTAGCTGGGATTACAGGGATGCGCCACCACACCCAGCTAATTTTTGTATTATTAGTAGAGACAGGGTTTTACTATGTTGGCCAGGCTGGTCTAGAACTCCTGACCCCAAGTGATCTGCCTGCCTCGGCCTCCTGAAGTGTTGGGGTTATAGGCATGAGCCACATGCCCAGCCTATTTTGATTTTTATTGCTGATTTTTGCAAGGAGTTTACCAATTTTTAAATTTTTCGAAAGGATAAACTTTTGAATATTTTGATTTTTCTTGATTTGACTTTTATACAGTTTCATATAAAGGGAATCATATTACTATATGTACTCTTTTGTCAGTATCTTAATAATGAGACAGAGAATACTTAATATAATTATTAATGATAGGTATAATTATTATCAGATGCATCCACGTTGTCATTAGTATTCATTGTTAGTTCCTTTTCATTGCTTAGAGGTATTCCATTGCATGGATATACTACAGTTGAAGGACACTTGGGTTGTTTCTAGCTTTTGGCTATTATGAATATAGCCACTGTGAATATTTGAGTAGAAATTTTTGAGTAGATATGTGTTTATAGTTTTCTTGAGTATATATCTAAGAATAAGATTGCTGAGTTTTAGGGTGTTTATATATGTGATCATTTTGGAAACTCACAATTTATTTTTTCTTAAGTGGTTATACCACTTTACAATACTACCTACAATGCATGTTGCTCCACAACCTCATCAGTACTTAGATTTGACAGTCTTTTAAAATTGTAGCCATTCTAATGAGCAGACAATAGTATACCATTGTGAGGGGTTTTTGTGGTGTGTGTGTGTGTGTGTGTGTGTGTGTGTGTGTGTGTGTGTGTATGTGTGTGACAGGGTCTCATTCCATCACCCAGGCTGGCGTGCAGTGGCATGATCTTGGTTCACTGCAGCCTGCACCTCAGGTTCAAGCAATTCTCGTGCCTCAGACTTCTGAGTAACTGAGACCACACATATGCACCACCACACCTGGCTGTAGTAGAGACAGGGTTTCACCCTGTTGACCAGGCTGGTCTTGAACTCCTGACCTCAAGTGATCTGCCCACCTTGTCCTCCCAAAGTGCTGGGATTATATGTGAGTCACTGCACCCAGCCAGCTCACCATTGTGGTTTTAACTTATATTTCAGGGGATGAATGATGCTAAGCATATTTTCATTTGCTTATCAACCATTTCTTAATGGTGTCTTTGGAAGAACAGTTAGTGATTTTAATGAAGCACAGTTTATTCAACCTTTATATTTTATACTTTTTGAGTAACATGTCACAGAACTTTTTCTCTAGTTCGCTTCTAGAATTTCTAAAATTTTGCTTTTATTTCTAAGTTTGTCCTTTATTCTGAATTAGCTTTTGGTTACAAAAAGAGGTTAAGGTTTAGATTCATGTGTTTCCTTAGCAAAGACCAGTTGTTCCAGTATAATTTGTAGAAAAAGTTGTTATTTCTCGATTAAATTACCATGTCCTTTCTTTAAAAATCATTTTCAGTTTCATGTTCCCTAATGACTAATGATATTGAGCATGCTTTCGCCATTTATACCTCATTTGCCATTTGAATAATTTTTTTGGAAAGTATCAATTCAAATCTTTCCCTAATTTTAAATTTAAATTTGTTTTGTCTTATAATTTTTGAGTTGTAACAGTTCTTAATGCGTTCTAAATATAAATTATTTCTCAGGTACACACTTTGAAAATATTTTCCTAGACTGTGGCTAGTAACAGTGCCTTCAAAAGCAATGTTTAACATTTTTATGAATTCCAATTTATTGAAAATTTCTTTTTATGCTTTTTGATTCTTATTGAAGAAATATCTGCAAAACATAAGATAATTAAGACTTTATCCTGATTTCTTCTAGAATATTTACATTTTTCACTCTCACATTTGTTTTCTCATTATTCTGTGTTTCTTGTTGAGGGAGATAAAGATTGCA
Source organism: Sapajus apella (assembly GCF_009761245.1). Classification (NCBI taxonomy): domain Eukaryota; kingdom Metazoa; phylum Chordata; class Mammalia; order Primates; family Cebidae; genus Sapajus; species Sapajus apella. The sequence goes on along the minus strand of NW_022436962.1, from coordinate 11,986,967 downwards.
GTTAATTTGTATATGGTTCTCCAATTGTTCCAGCAATGTATCTTGAGGAGATTGCCTTTCCTGTACTGAATTGCCTTGGCAGCTTTGTTGAACATCAATTGACCACATATATGCATGTCTGTTACTTGATTCTCTATCCTGTCTCATTGCTGAATATATCTTGTTTTTCCAAACCATGCAGAATCAATTATTCTAGCTTTTCAATAAGTATTAAAATTTTAAACTGGGTTTTCCTTGATATTTTTAAAGCTGTTTTTGTTCTTTTAGAAAGTCACTTTGCTAATCTAGTCCCACTACATTTTCATATAACTTATAGAATCTATTTTTTTTAATTTGTAGGGAAAAAAAGCCTGCTGCTCATTTTGATTGGGTTTGTATTGAACCTATAAATTAATTTGGGGGAGAATTTGTTATAGACCAACAGGTTCATGTACCCACCACACAGTAACAGACCAATTACACTGAGACAGCAGGGTTTGCAGCAAAGAAAGTCTAATGTTCACAGCACTGAGTGAGGACATGGGAAAAGACATTCAAATCAGCTCTCTGAAGATTTCTAGGCTGGAGTTTTTAAGGGGATCACGGAGGGCAAGGAACTAGAAAATTTGGGTCATTGATTGGTTGGGGTAAGGGAGATGAAATACTCTGGATGTGGAAACTGCATTATCTTGTGAGTCAGCTTCTGTGGGGTCCTTCAGACCAGCTGACATCAGTAGTTTCATTGGTATACAGGACCTGAAAGAATGTCTCAAATGGAAAACATAATGTTTTATAATGTTCAAAATATTATCTATAGAATAGATAAGGGGAACTATAATCTTGTAGCAGGATCTGCATGATTTTGAGGCAACAGGCACCAAACAACTCTGAGGAAGCAGGTCAGAGAGCAGCTGACCTAGTGATTAATGCCAAATGTGCTACAAACTTGTAATACATCTTAAATATTTCCTGTCATATTCACCCTAAGTATTTTTTACATGGACTTGGTAGTCTACAACATGGTATATTAATTTATTTCAATCTAAAGTCACTTATTAGTTCTAATAGCATTTTTGTTGATTCCATAGGATTTTCTACATAGGTGAATGTTGGCTTATGATAATGATAGTTTCTTCATTTTTAATTTGGATCAATTTATTTATTTTTCTCATCTTATTGCACTGATTAGAACTTTAGTACAATATTGAAAAATATTGATGAGTATGGACATTTTTATCTTGTTCCTAATATTAAAAGGAAGAACTAAGTCTTTCATAAGTATGATGAAGTTAGCTATGGGTTTCTTTCAGGGATGTCCTCTACCAGGTTAGGCAAGTTCTTTTCTTTTCCAAATTTTCCCAAGTGCTCTTTTGTTTTTTGTTTTCAGAAATAAATGATGGATTATGTCAAATGGTGCTATGGTTTGAATGCTTCTGCTAAAATGCATGTTGAAATTTAATCTTCAACACAGCAGTATTGTTATGGCCTTTAAGAGGTGATTCAATTATGAGAGCTCTGCCCTCTTGAATGGATTAATTTATTTGTGGATTAATGGATTTAAGGGTTTATGGATTAATGGGTTATCATGGGAGTGAAACTAACGGCTTTATAAGAAGAGAAAGAGAAAACTGAGCATAATACATTAGAATGCTCAGCCCCCTTGCCATGAGATGCCCTGCACCAACCTAGGACACTATAATAAACTACAGGAGCAAGAAGGCCCTCACCAGATGCAGTGCCTTGCCTTTGGACATTTCAAACTCTGTATCTATAAGCAACAAATTTCCTTTTTAAAACAAATTACACAGTTTCAGTTATTCTGTTGTAAGCAAACTAAGACAAATGGTCTCTTCAGCTGTAGAGATGATCATTTGTTTCTACTTTGTTAATATGGAAAATAATATTAATCATTTTTTTAAAATTCAATTAGTATTTTCTTAATAAGATAAAAAGATAAGCCCCATTTGGCAATAGTTTATCTTTTAAAATATTGTTAGATTTATCCGCTAAAACTTGTTAATGATTTTCACATTTATCTCTATTGTTAACATTGGTCTTTTGTTTTCTTTTTAAATAATATCAAAGAAGTGCTAGCCTTATTCACCAGGGATGTTTTATTTTTCTTCAGTTTTCTGGGAGAATTTGTATGGAATGTACACTACTCTTTTCTTAAATGTTTGATAGAATTGACTAGTGAATTTACCTGGGCCTGCAGTTTTCTTGGTGGTAAGATTTTTAACTACACATTCAATGTCTTTAATATGGAGTCATTTTGTTCATCTAATTTACCTTTAGGTAGCTTTAGTAGTTTGTGTTTTTCAGGTAATTTTTCATTTTACCTAGGTTGCCAAATTTGTTGCCATGAAGTTCTTCATAATATTTCCCTATTGTTTTCTTAACTGTAGGATCTGTAGTGATGTTCTCTCTCTTCTGGATAATTTGCGTCTTCTTTTCAATTAGTCTGGCTAAACATTTACCAATATTTTTGATCTCAAAGTAACAGTCTTTGGATTTTGTTCTGTTTTTAATTTCATGGATTTCTGTTCTGATTTTTATTATTTTCTTTTCTCTGCTTGCTTTTGTTTCATTTTCTCTTTTTTTTTTTTTTTTAATTTTCTAGAAGTGGGAGCTTAGATTATTAATTTGAGACATTTTCTCCTAAACACTAACTAAAAATTTAGTGGTATAAATATTACCCTCAGCACTGATTTAGCAGCATCCTAAAACTTGTTTAAAAATTGCATATAATGCAAGTTTTGCTACTGACTACTTCCTTTAGGCTTTTTGGCTAAAAAAAAATATTTTACCTTCACATTTGTAAAATATTTATTCTGGGTAGAGATTTCCAGGTTGACAAATTTTCTTTTGGCATTTTAAAGCTTCTGTCTACTATTTTCTGGCTTGTTTGTTGCTATTAGGATATGTCATTTTATGTTCACCATAATTCTTCTGTTCATATGTGTCTTTTTTGAACCTGATTTTAAGATTTTATTTTTATTGCTGGTTTTAAGTAATGCGATTGCCTTATTTCTTGGTGTAGTTTTCTTCATGATTATTGTGCTACTTTTTTCTCCTGCTTCTAATGTTGACAGTGATTGAGTCTGCAGCTCTTATTTTCTTAGTATAAACTAATTTAAATAAGAGACATGCCACAGTAGAAAAATAGTAGAAAGCAGTTTATTGCAAAAGAAAAGAACACTCTGAAAGCTAAGTGAAAATACACTCCAAAAGATAAGTCAGAGCGGGCTGCTCAAGAGGTAAGTCAGCAAAGACTGGCTCTGAGGAGACTCTCTTTACTGGAGTCTTAAATAGTTATTCATAAGAAGGAGAGAGGAGATGTTACTAATAAGTATGTTTGGGGTGGTCCTCTTGGTGCACACACTCAGTAGCTGTACATGCTTGTTCATACATCACATGTCTTATTAGCATTTTAAATCTGTACCCCGTGGGTATGTTTTTTACTATTATAATCAGCAAAGGATCAGTCTGAGGACAAGTCTTAACTTGAATGAGCTTGACTACAATGTGAATGCTAGGGCTCTTTGTGTTGATAATGTGGTTGCCACATTTGCCACATCCCAGGGAAACAGTTCTTCCTTGACTGCCTATTCTGCCTCACTTAGATCTGTGGATTTATAGTTTTTGTCAATTTTTGAAAACTGCTGACCATCATTTCTTCAAATATTCTTCTGTACATAACTTACTCTCCTTAGGTGATTTCAATTACATATAAATTAGGCCGCTTGAGGTTGTCCCCCAGATCCCTCATGCTCTGTTCTTCTTTTCAGGCTTTTTTCTCTGTATTTCCTTTTGTATAATTTCTATTGCTACCTCTTCAAGTTTACTAATCTTTTCTTCTGCAAGTTCTAATTTCCTAATAATCCCATCCAATGTATTCTTAATTTCAGACTTTAAAAGAATCTTTTGAAACTTGATTTCTTCCTTCTTATATCTTCCTTGTCTCTCCTTAACATGCTTAAATATTTTTTTATCTTTTTAAACATAAAGGTAATCGTCATAACTTTTAATGACTTTGTCTATTGATTTTATCATCTGTATCATTTCTGTCTGTTTCTATTGATTGCATTCTCCCCTCATTATTACATTTTCCTATTTCTTTGTATGACTGGAATTTTTTAATTGGAATTTTAATTGTAACATTTTACCTTTTGAATATCTTATTGAATTCTTATAAATATTCTTAAACTTTTATCTAGGGTAAAGTTTCTTGTAAACTTATTATTTCAAGGCTTATGTGTAAGTTTGATAGTTGAGATAACAGCACCCTTTAGTCTAACCTTGATTTTGCCCTAGTATTGAGGTAATGCCCTTTTAAGTATTCTACTGGAGCCCCACAATTTATGGTTTTTTCCTCTCTGGATAATAAGAGCATAATCTTGTGATGGCTCTGTGGAAGTTCCAGAGAGTGATAGCTTTGCCTCTCTTAGATGATCTCAGCCTGTTTCTCTGGGGAACCTTGACAAATACATTTAGGTGAATTTCTTACATACATGTGCTGATTATTACTTAGCTGAACACTATAGAGGAAGCCTCTGTAGACCCATTTGGTTCTCTTCATGGTCTCTATCTCTCTAGTGAAATTCTCCATCATTTAGAGTATATTTCGAACTTCTCTCCCAGATTCATTAACATATTTGTTTATGTGTGTATATATATATATATATATTTTTTTTTTTTTTTTTGAGACGGAGTTTCACTCATGTTACCCAGGCTGGAGTGCAATGGCGCGCTCTCGGCTCACCGCAACCTCCGCCTCCTGGGTTCAGGCAATTCTCCTGCCTCAACCTCCTCAGTAGCTGGGATTACAGGCACGCACCACCATGCCCAGCTAATTTTTTGTATTTTTAGTAGAGACGGGGTTTCACCATGTTGACCAGGGTGGTCTCGATCTCTTGACCTCGTGATCCACCCGCCTCGGCCTCCCAAAGTGCTGGGATTACAGGCTTGAGCCACCACGCCCGGTCTGTTTATATGTATATATTAAAGTCCCTCTCTCTGATTTCAATATCTAAGTAATCTCTGGGTCTACTTTTATTCTTTGTTACTCTCTTGACTAGGGAATTTCATTTTCCTACTTCTTTGTGCATTTTTTAATGGTATGCATGAATTATATGTAAACAAACAGTAGAGACTGAAGTACATATTATCTCCCCAATTGGACATGCTATTTTTCTGTTAGACTGCAGTTTGTGATGATTAAGTTAATTTAATCTCTAGTTGGGCTGGATTTGGCCTTTGTTGCCACTTAGATTTAGTTCACCACTAACTTTGAATGTTTTGAGAGCAGAATCAGGACTATAATTCAGCAAAACTTAGGATCTAAGCTCTAAAGAAACTTTGGATTTTATCTGCCAGATTTCTGAACCTTGAGAAAACTTCCTTTTCAGGAAAGCTGCCAGCCTTTTTGGGTAACTAGGGAGTTATCTTTGCTCTCCAGCCTTACCCTGAGATCACTGCACCTTGGAAGATCTATTTCCATTTAGCTGTCCTTACACTAGCCTTTGAAGAGAAGCTGCCTTACATACTGCATAGGGTCAGATGCCTTGGAGGTATTTTTATCAGATCACTTTTTTCCATCCACATTGTTCTGAAGGTTGCTGCAGTATTCCTGAAGATGGTCTTGGATGCCAAAAATGAAGGACCACTCTCAGCTTTCCTGCTTTGTCCTAATCTATTAGAATATTTCCCCTCATGTGCAGTGAAGGCTCAAGAGAAAGTTAAACATCTGCTAAAATTTGACTTCTCTGTATCTCCATTTCTTGTGGATTCTTCCTCATCCCACTGCTCCACTGGAAATGAAATCGGTTTCTTCTCTTAAAAAGAGCTTGCCACCTTCTGAAATTTTGTGGTGTTTTTTTCCTTTTTTTTTGTTTTTTGCATTCTCGTCTCTCTAATGGACTGGAGAAAACCCACAAAGTTTGTGACTTATCTGGCTTGCTCTTATTATAAAGATGAGAGGAAGACTCTCATGACTGTCATTCCACCAAGCGTGAGAGCCATTGTGGGACCCTTTTGTCATCACTTTCTGGAGGTTTCTTTGCATTCTCAGCTCTACAGTATGTTTAACCACCCTCCCACACACAAACACATGCAAGCTATGTTTTTGTAGCGTATTTAGCTTGTTTTCCTTGTTAAAGGAGTGATAATCTTTTGTGACTTTTTACATACTAGCCAGAAACAGGACCATTTGCCTTGCATAGACCCAAATGTATGTTTCCGTACCCCAAATAAACTATCAGTCTTTTGAGAATAAGCAATGTAATTTTTAATCTTTTATATTTCCCATAATGCATAGTAATTACTTGATACATATTTAAAATGAATACTTCACATGTTATCAACTTATTGGTGCCCAAGGAAACCTGGAACTGAAAGATAAATCTCTTAAAGAGATTACTAGCAGAGCTATAATCAAGGTGTAGATCTCCTGGCTCTCAATAATTCTTCTCTTGTATTGGATTTGATTTTTAATCATAATAATATTCTACGTGGTCGGTAGCTCTAAGCTGTTATATCATCATCATCAACAACAACATAATTGTCCTCATCTTGTTGGTTATATCTTTTCAATAATTGGTCATGTGGGCAAGAACTCCAGTAAAAATGTCAAAGATGGCACTGAAGTCCTTGAGAGAATAAAGTATGTAAATGCAGACATACACACAATTTTAGCTATAGACTTGATACAGATATATAGGTATGTACATCAGCTTGTATCAAATAGAGTTAACAGTTTAAATAGCTTTAATATGTGTAATTTAAATTCTTGCCTTCCTTTTTATAGCAATTTCATTTTTAATGTTTTATATTCCATTTTCCTTCTTTTAATCTTGCTTTTCTGATATGCAATCCTATCTCAAACAAGAAGGCTATTACTGAGCAGGCAAGTAGTTCTTTAATTGAAACACTTATGGGGCACACTAGAAAACTGTAAAGACTTTTAAGAAATAGCAAAACTTTAATAGGTTCTTATGTATTCATGTTGTAACCTAATTCAGTGCTCTTTCAGTATGCTGGAGGATGTTGCTAATTTATGTCTGTGATGAGCAATAAAGCAATAATAGTAATCGAAAGGTGCAATATTCCTTGTTTAGGGGGCATTTATGGTTATGTATTAAAACTATAAATACTTCAAGAGGCTGTGAAACTGATCTATAGAAAATGAAAGATAAGATCTCACTGCCTTCTAAAACTGCTTTTCTAGCAGAAATCTGAGCTTGACTTTATGGTTTATAAATATAAACAAAGCAGAAGTGAAATGTTCAACGTGTCTACCCATCCAAAGGGACCGCTTAACCACCAGCACTCAAACCTAATATGGGCTGGAAAGTTCCTTTCTTACTTGTTTTATTTTTTAACTTTCTCCCCCTTATTCCTTTATAAAAATTGTTCTTCCTCTCTCCTTCATATCTTTCACACCCTTAATCCTCTTTCTCTATTTCTGGCTTTTCTCCCATCTTTCCTTGCATTACTTTCTATATCCATATTGGATGAAAGAAGCAAACTGTACTGAGGTGGAAATAAGATCCAGAACGCAGCTCTCCTGGCTGAGGGCCCCCCAGGACAATAGGTAAGTACAGCCACAGGTAGGCTGTCTTTTCTGAGCCTTATCCTCTTAGTTGGACCAGCCCTGATTTCCAGTCTACCTGTCAAAGCAATCCTTAACATTAGTGCCGTTCTGCAAAACTATTCAATATCTTTTCCTCTTTTGTTCTTACCTTCACCACTCTATGTTGTTCTTGTGCCCGTCAATCTGGGCTTCTGGGCTTTTACCTTGTATGTAATATCTGCTTCTGGCACCTATGATTGGTGGCCCATCCTGTGTTTTTTTAAAAATCTTTTTAGATTTCTGTTATCTAAATACATGTTTTTGGCTTCCTCATATTCTCTGGCCCCTACGTCACTTGCCTCTGTGCCCCAAATTCTTCAAAGAAGGGGGAAAATGCACCTAGGTCAATTGATTTCTAACCTAATCCAGAGCCTACTTATTATTTAAAGCTGGAGTCAGGTGATTCTTCTGGTTAGGAACCCTTCTCAGTACTCCCACAATTTTCTACATACACCTCTGTTTTTGCACCTTTCAGATTCTATCCGAGCATGGGTCTGTATAGTAGCTCCTCATATCTGTGGCCCTTGATTTTAGTCCCGAGCAGTCGCTGTTTGATGATGATTCTGGAAGGATTATCTTTATGCAAGAAGAGATATGACCAGAGGAAGCCAAGAAATAGGTCCATTCCAGCTTTTCCAATACTTCTTTATCATTGGAAGAGCCAGGTTATAAGCTCTGTTTTATTTCTCAGGGTCTGACTACTGTGATCAGTCCATAAATGTAATTATTAATACGATGATCAGCTTTATTTACTTAACAGATATTTATTGTTACCTCATTGCTACCAGGCAGTATTTTCATGTATTGGAAATCTAACAGTAAACAAGACAAGTCCTGCCGTCATCAGACTTATATGTCAGCGAGGCATCTATATAATAGATAAACAAATTCATATAAAATAGAATGCTGTGAAGTGATAAGTGCATAAAGAAGAAATCAGGATAATGGATTGAGAATGACAGGGTGCTAGATAATCAAATTCTAAGCATGATGAAAGCTATTGGCACTCTACCAGTCTGACTTCCTCACAGAAAATAAAGGAGCCATTGTTTCTAACTTGGGGATTTTAATCCCATCTTCTACACCCCTGGCCATTCCAATGATGAAGTATTAAGAACGCTGAAACAGACATATTTCCTACCCAGCCTCTCCCAGTCGCCTTTCACTCTTCCATACTCACTGTGTCTGCATCGGTCAACAGGCAGGCCCATGGACATTTCAGAACATACACACTGGGCTGTGTGATGGTGAGAAAAACTGGGGGCCAAATTTTTAACAATTTTTCACCATCAGAGTGGAAAAACAAGTCTTCCCCTAGGAAAGTGGAGGTTTGACTGTAACTCTAGTGTCAGGTTGAGAAAAACCACCAATGGCCTTATCTCTCAAGAAATCACTCTTGGGTGCTCCAACTCTTCTCAGACCATCTAAACTATGACGGTGTCACCTTACCTATTCAGCGTTAACTCTGGGCTCCTCAACACACATTCTTTGTATATCTTGGTGGTTCACTTCACTGTCATGTAACACAGCATGTTCATTCTTGTCCCTGGGAAGGTAGAACAGGAGCCCTAGAGTCAAAGAGATTTGTTTTTCTACCTACTATCAGCATTCACTGTGTGACTTTGGTAAACATCTTAACCTCTTTGAAACTATGTTTGTACATCTGTAAAACAAGGATAATAATACATCTTCCAGTTCTTCAGAGTACTAAATGAGGCATTGTACACATGTAAATCACTGAGCACCATGTCTAACACATAGTCTCCTCCTGTCTTACTGGGACCCAGTGTACTCCTCTCTTTCATCTTGTAAGATGACCCAGCTCTAGATCCAATTCCTATAACCTCCCTGACTGATCTTCTAGACTCTAATTTCCTCCTCCTTTAAATATCTACAAAACCTGTGGTTTGTACCAACAAACGTACCACTTAACAATTTCCTAGCTTGAGTCTTTTACAAATTGTTTCTTTAAGAACAGGAACATCTAAGTCATGGTAGTCAGCCCCTAGCACAGATCTTGAGCACAAGCTCATTGATTAACATAGGACACAAACCATGTCAGTTTTTTCCCCAAGGATGTCTAGATTTATTTTGACTCAAGTGAAATGAAGCATTCCTTTGAAATTATCTAGATAATATAAATCATTGAAGCCTAGAGACTTGCTTTCTAAAATAATTAAGGCAAAATGAAACTCCCTGTTTTTTCTGGCACATATATTGATTCATTTAATAAACACAACATTCCTCTTCTTTAGCTATACCAAGTATATCTATTTTCTGATAGAGATTCTGAGGGTAAGTAACCAGGCCAAGATCTTACAATGAGTCGGGTAAAGAGAGGCCGTGTTGTATAAGAAGAGTCAAAGCTAGCAACTCTGATCCCAGACCACGAACCATGCCTTTCCTTTATGCAGCTCTGCCTCTGTCTCAATTTGTTAACTTCTTATAGTTAGACATTATCATTGTTTTCTCCCCACACCCAAATCTCCATACTCCAAATGCCCAACTTGTCAGCCTTGAAGACAAGGCACATTTAATGCTGCCTATTGCTTCAGAGTCTTTTTAGGTTCATTCTTGGCTTTCCCAGTAGAAGCAAGTACAAAACAAAACAAAAAAGGCAAAACAACCCATGTTTCTTTATACTAGAGGCCATTTGCATGGTGTTTCTGGACTTCCAGTTCCTGAGAATTCTCCAGATAGTCATTGCTTACTCTCTCTTTCTCTCTCCGTCAAGAGAAGGGAAACTGGCAGAATGGCAATATTTTACTATTTTGAAAGTTCAAAGCCACTGGTTTTCTGTTTGCGTTCTCACTCTCTTAGATACATCCCTCGATACTGATGGGAGAAGGACTGTCAGAGATTTAGAGATAAAGACAAAGACGAAAGAGAGCAGTGCAAAACAGTGATTTGAAGGACAATGCAAGCTTAGGCCTATTTCAAAAGAGACAGCCACAGTGTGCTATCACTGTGCTGACAACAGAGCTGACAGGGTGAGGACTTTCTTTTTTATCTTTTGTGTATTCTTCATCTGCAAAGCGTGGTGTTCTGGAAATGTTTTCCAAATGCTGGGGAATAAACTGAAGTTGTATCAGTTAGATACTGCCAAGTAACACATACACGCACAACTCACCAGCTTAAAAATTAAGTGTTTCTTATTTCTCATGGGTCTACATGTCAGCTGGATGGTCCTGGTGATCTGCTCCAGGCTTTGCTCAGCTGGGCTTGCTTATGTATCTGTGGTCACCTGGTGGGTAAGCTCTGGACTAGCTTCTTACAAGTCTGGCTGTCAGCTAGTGTGATGAGTGACTGGGCCACGTGTTTCTCATCATCCAGCATTCCAGTTTGGCTTGTTGTCATGGCTTAGGCAGGAGTCCCTGCAGAGAAAGGAAGTTGTCAGAGCCTGAGTCCCTACAGAGAAAGGAAGTTGTCAGAGCCTCTTGAAGTCTAGCCTCAGAAATGGCACACCATCACATTTTTGCATTCTATTGACTACAGCAAGTCAAAGACCAGCCAAGATTCAAAGAATGGGAAAAAAGCCTCCACCTATGGATTAAAATGGATACAAAGTCACACTGCAGAGACGTGAATTCAGGGAGAAACAATGACTTGCAGCCAGTTTTGCAGTTAGTCTACCATAGTCTTTCTTCTAGCCACAAGTATTTCTCTCAGATTTCAGCCCCCTTCAGGACTTCCACCAAGGTCTTGTGATTGACATCCTGTCTGGATGCAGCTGCTTATAATTTACAGCCTGTGAATATAAAGACAGGTTATATCCCCGAAACACAAACGATACAATGGTGTATAGGAATAAAATGACTATAACACTTCCACTCAAAAAGGGAAATAACAGAAGGCAAACACCAGGAACTGGTCTATAGCAATTCTGAAATCCTCCTTAGTAAATGTTTCTAGGTCTCTCACTTTGGAGGTAGGGAGAGCTCCTTGATTAGACCTCACTTCTGCTCCCTGGAAGTGGGTCCTCATTTCATGGTTCTCCATGGCTCTTGGTTTGCCCTTGGTGGCAGGAGGGAGAGGTCTTTCCATCTCTGTAGCATTCCTTATGAATTTGAACAATTTTCTCAACTTCTTACAGGCTACCATGGAGAAGATTGTGATAGACTGATTATAAAATTGTATGCCATGGAGAAGTAAGGTCAATTTTTATACCCCTTGAACATGGGCTTAGTCTCGTGATTTGCTTTGGCCAATACAATGCAGCAGAAATGATGGGTATGTCAATTATGATGCTAAGCTTCAACTTCTCCTCAACACCTGTGAATACCCCCAGGCTAGCCTCCTAGTGGAGCATCAGAAACCACATGGAGGAGGGTTCTCTACATCAGGCCATCCTAGACCAGCCAGCCCACAACTGACATGCCAGGTGATTATATACAAATGACAAGGCAAGCCAAAATTAGCCAAGCCTGGTTGATAACAGAACATCCATTAGACTCGTAGCTTCATGAGTTAAAATAAATGTTCATCATTGTGCATCCAGGGGTTTTGAGGTTATTATTGTTGTTGTTATACAATATCACTATGGCAATAAATACATGGCAGTGGGAGGTGGTTTCCTTAAATCAACTACTGGCCTCCAAGCTCAGCTTGTTTCTTGGTCTGCACAGCTCATGTCTGCCTATGACTAGTACAACCTGAATCTTATGTTGTCATCTTTTCTATTTTACCTCTTCCCACTTTTTGTATTTAATCTATGAATTTATTCATAACTGTTACTTTCATCTTTTCTAATAACAAGCAGATGAGGAATACAGAACAAGCATTCATTTCACTGACGGAAAAAATTCTGCTCAGAGAGGTTAGGTGATTTGTCTGCTTACACAGTTAGAAGCCAAATAGAGCATACATCATTCTATGCTAATACTGTTTAATTTTTTTAATAGAAATGGAGTCTCACTGTGTTGCCCAGGCTGGTCTCAAACTCCTGTGCTCAAATGATCCTCCCACCTTAGCTTCCAAAGTGCTGGGATGATAGGCATGAGCCACCATGCCCAGCCAATCTTTAATTCTTTAAAAAAATTATATCATCTTGTATTATCTCTCCTGCCTTACCTCCTGTCTTTTCTGCTTAAATCAAAAGAGGAAATATAGTTTGAATAACTCAGCCTGCATCTGGAAATCAGACCTAAATTCTGACAAGCCTGGCTGGGCATGGTGCTTCATGCCTATAATCCCAGCACTTTCAAAGGCTGAGATGGGAGGATCACTTGAGCCTAGGAGTTGGAGACCATCATGGGCAACAGAGTGAGACCCCCATCTCTCAAAAAATAAAATAATAATAAGTTGCTTTTTATGCAAATGAATTATGTCTTAGAAATCTGTCATCAACCCTATCTGGTATTCAATAATATTATAAGGTTGAGTGGAGAAAAAAAAAAAACCTCCCTTTAACTGTGATTGTAGAGGGCAGAACCGTGGATACAAGTACAAAGAAAAAGACTTCAGGTTAACATAAGATAGAGATTTGTAACCTGTCATTGTGAGGGCTTTAATATTTGGTGGGTAGGTAAACTGGATGACCTTTGAGGACCCTGTCAATTCTAGGAATTATTGACTCAGATACACCAATTTTTTTTTAAAAAGAAAAATATATTTATCCATTATCTTATCTGAACAGCTTAGCTACTATTTAAAAGGAAGATTCAGTCAGTCATTATTGAAATGCCCCCTTACTGAAATGTTCTCATACTCTTTCGTGATGCCATTCTGGTTTTCCTGATACTTTTTTGACAATTTCTTCTCATCCTCTCTTTATGACTTTATTTCCTCCATGAAAAGTACCTTAAATATGATACTTTTCCAGGACTGATTTAGCTTCCTTCTTTTTTAATCTCTGTGTAGCTTTATGGGATTATCCACGGGCACAGCCTTTCTGCCACCTACATGCTGATCACACCTAGGTCTTTATTTCTGGTCCTGTGATAGTCATTACTGCTATTTGCCAACTATTTCTAGCTCTTCTTCCTTCCAGGAGGAATGCACTCCTGGCTCCCTGAAACTAGGTGTGGTCGCTGACTAGTTCTTTGCAGAAATGTCATGTGTCACTTTCTGGTCAAACATTTAATCACCAAGACAAGACCTTCCAGACTTCTCTTTTTCTTCTGGCCCAATAGCCAACGACTTTCAAAATGGTGACTGCTCTCACAACTTGGGTCTGCGAGTGACTGCAGTGGGCAAAACACTCTTATGGACCTACAGTAGATAGCAGAGTAAGGAAGAAATTAACCTTTGTTATTTTAAGGTGCTGAGATTTTAATTTTTACCACATCATAACCTAGCTCATTCTAACTGATAAAAGCAATGGCTTCTGTCTCTTGAGTTCCAAATCTCTATGTGACATCACATCCTAACATTTCTGTTTGAATGTCAAATGCGTACTTCTAACATTGAATCTGAAACCAATATCACCAACCCACGATGAATCAAGAATCTTTCCCCAAGCTCTGCTTCTTCACTTTCTATTTTTCATTTATACAGTGTTGTCAATATCATTTACCTAACCAATCAAAGGACAAAAAGTTTCTCTTGTAACCAATCAGGTATTGTGTTTGTGTTCATCTCTGTAACATCTTTCACATGCAGGCTCATCTCTGACAACTATTGCTGTTCTAGTTCAGGCCCTCAGCATCTCTGGGTGAACGACTGTATCTGTCTCCGAATGCACTCCAGCCTCACATTCTAGCTCATTCCCTTAAAAAAACCAAAGTGAACTTTCTTAAAGCAAATATGACCATAACTATTCTGCTTATTTTTCCTTAATATTTCCTCAGGGCTTTCAGATAAGGTTCAAATTGTCCAACAGGGTCTAAAAAGCCCTCTACTGTTTCAGGAACACTCAAGGGAGAAGGAAAGGAAATCCAGATAGAAAAAACACCTTGGGAAAAGAGCAGAAACAAAAAAAATGATGATGCCTCATAAGGAAACTGAAAGAAGGTGGCCATGACATTAGCAAGGGTCCAATGGCAGGTGGAGAGAGAGAGAGGGAACTAGAGAGGTCCTGTTTCTTTGTTCATGCTTCATTCTCTGTCTAAGTCATACTTTCTTCCACCCCCAGTCATTACATCCTCACAGGAAATACCCATTGACTTTTCAAATTTTTATGTTGAATTTTCATCACTATGAGGCCTTTTCTGCTCACCATACACTTTATCAAGCTTATTTTTTCAGTATTCATCGCCTTCACCAAGCTGGGAGCCTCCAGAGGGAAATAAACAATTCCTTTCTGCTATGAATTCATTCCTCGGTAGTCAGCATAATAGCTGCCACATACCAGGTACTCAGTAGATGGTTGTTGAATGAATAAAGGAATGAATGAATGGGTGTCCATCTTTAACATCTCTTGGCTACCCCATTCACTATTCAGAATGGGTTGCTTCAAGTTCCAGCTTTACAGATGGATAAGAAAGAGGGGCTATTTTTGCTTTCCAGTCTTCCATCTCTACAGTATCAACCCACCCTCCCTGCCGTGCCAATCTCTGCCTATAATCCTGTCAGCAGCCAGCTGCTTGGCACCAACGCAGCCAACTCAGCAGTTTTCCCCACACATCCCTGGGGGAAGCCATTCACCTTATCACCAAAGACAGAAAGAAAACACCCATCTGTTACAGCCCAGAGCTAGAAGTCTCCTAATTGTTATCAGCACAAAGGCTGCATATCAGATTTCCTTGTTTTTAGGGAGCACTTAGAAAGATTATTCTCTCTTTTTATTGTTGTTTCCTCCCCAGCAAGTGACCATATTTCATCTCCACCGAGACACAATGAAAGAAATTTCCAAGCAAATTTGTTGCCTAATGATTCCAGAGAAGGTGCTTACAACCATAAATGTCTTTCTGAAAATCTGTAGAGGAGCCCAGCTCTGTAAACTTTTTAAAATTAGCACATAGTAAATGCACAATTCTTGAGCTGGGTCAACACCTGGAATGAGGGTGATAATGGCATCAGAGGGGCTCCCACAATAAGCATCATTCCAGCACAAAACATATCAGTCTTGGAAAATTGGCTGGAAGGTTTCCAAAGACATCAGCAAGGGCAAGGTTGAAATTACATGGAAATTTCTCAAACATGAGCCTGTGGGATTTCTAAGGGTCTTAGGAAACTACTAAGCTGGGAAAACATGCTTGGACTTTTAATCAAACTCCTCCCAATGACTTATACAGTCATTGTTGGGCCTATTTATTCATTTGTAACATAGAAATGAAATCATCTTGGTCCCAGACATTTTTTGTTCTCCCCAGGAAGAAAGATGACTGAATTTCATGAAAGCATTTGAACATTGAGAACTAAACAACTTGTTTATGAAATTAATCTGCAGTTGTTGAGCACCTCCTGTTTGTCAGAAGTATGTGATAAGCAAATGTGACTGAGCCCTGTCCTACGGCACCAAGTAGGTGTACAGCTACTGTACCATAATAGGGAAGACACCTATTAAATGCATACTTGCACAAGTAACTATTTATGAATTAGTTAAGTGCTCTGAAGGGAGAGTATAGAACACTATGGGAGGTATGAAAAGTGATCTAATTTGTTTTGGAGGATTGGGAAGCAGAAAGTGAGGAGAGGGACTTTGAAGGGAAGGAAACAGCATGTGCAAAGGCCCTGAGGTGACAAGCTGGAAAACACAAAAATAAATAGAGCTGAAGTGAGCATGATGTGAGAAAACATCGGATTGATAGGTGGCTCCCAATATGTGGACCTTGGCTGCCATGTCAAGAAGTTTAGCTTCTAGCTGTAGCACAATAAGAATGCATTGAAGCATTTTAAGCAAGGAAGTGGCATATCCCTTTAGAATGTTAGAAAGTGTTCATAGTGAAGGAATAAGAACAGTAACTGAAAATGTTGAAAGGTCATGACAGCTGAGACCACGGGTTGGCAAATTACGATTATGAGCCAGACTCAGCCTGTCGCCGATAGAACTCTATTGGGATGCAGTCATGTCCATTCATTTCTGTATTGTCTATGGCTGCTTTTGCACTACACAGCAGAGCAGAGTAGCTGCTGCAGAGATACTATGGCCCACAGAAACTAAAACATTTACTATCTTTAACTTTTCAGAGAAAGTGTGCTGACCCTTGGTTTAGACTAAAGGCTTAGGGTTAGTGATGCCTCTGGAAAAAAAAAAAAAAAAAGATTGATTTAAGATATATCTTGAAGGTGGACCATAAGACCATCAATTTGAACTCCCACCTTATTCTGAAAGCTCGTAAGATATGGTCTAGAGTTGTAAATGAGTTTCTGTCATTTCGACTGTGGTAGAGATTTGTATGAGTTTATTCACCTTATACTTGTTTACTCTAGTCTTACTAAACTGATTTCACATTATTTTCAGATTAGAGGAGATAACAGTTATTAACTACCATTGCATTTTCATTTAGTTACAAGCACTTACTGTTTGAATTAGAAATTGTTCCAATAAAGATAGTGACTGCGGCTTTATCTCTGTTTATAGTTTTATTTGTTTTCTTTAAGGTGCTGATCAGAAACCCACAAATATCTGCCAGGCTGGCAGTGGACCCTAAAGAGAGGTATGGAATATATTTGCCTGCTGCCTAATGCCCACTGTGGTCTGAAAGCATACCAGGCACTCAGGATCTTGGTGGCAGGCTTGCTTTTGTTATGTTCTCATTTTTTAATGGGCAAATAGAGGCACAGAATGTTCCTGGGTCATGATGCCAGGTCACACCGCTCCATGGAGGACCCACTGCAAAGCTTTGTGATTAAGCACTCACATTCAGGAACCAGGCTGCCTGGATTTCATCCTGGGTCTACCACTGAGTAGATGGAAGAAGGATCACTATGTCAATATAATAAGTCACTTGACACAGCCTATGGCACATAAAAACACACCAAAACCTGAGCTATCTTGTTTTCTCCTGTTTCCTAAGAAAACCTTCTTAGAGTTGAACAATTGCTGTGTGTCCAAAACTTTATAAGTATCATTTCCTCCTCTGAAGGAGCCTGCGAGGTTAGCAGTATTATCACGATGTTACTGAAGATACCATGGAAGTGTATCTCAAGCATCTTGTACCAGCTATTATTGCCTGTGAGGATCAAGCAGAAATCAAATGCAAGTTTGCTTGATTCTAGAGCTTGGGTTTACAACAGCTATGCTGCCCCTTTTCTTGATGCTCCCTTATCCTAGGGAGCTTGCCCAGGCCTTCCAAAGGGCGAGGGATACATGGGGACCGAAAGGAGCTGGGGAGCACCGTGTCAGTTTCCTGAGGTCCACACAGTAATGCAAGAATCAGCTGGTCCTCGGCTGACTCTGCTGATCTTTCAACTTCATGGACAAAGCCAATTTCCTTAGTTGAAAGTCATAACCCCTCATTTGGAGGAAGGAAGCGGGGAGGAGACCCATAAAGCCATAATTCTAACCATCTCTGGAGTTAATAGGAGGCTAATTGGATTACAATTTTAAATTTTTACGGAATGACTCCAACACTTTTAGACGCCATGTAAGGGGGCTTAATAAACTTGGTACTTATTAAGATGTTTGTTATCTTACCCAGTCAAAGCAGTACAACGAAACCAACATAGGACTCTTCTGAGCCACCTAATTTCTTGTTCTTTAAACATACAATCTTCCTAATGTCAGTGTACTTCTCAGAAACCCTCACTATTTTAGATTTCCTTGGGGGCAAAAAGGCTGTAATTGCACAAATACTCCTGGAATAACTATAGAAAGAACACAGAATATTTTATATATTTTCTGCTAATACTAGCCAAGAAAATTAAATTCTACTCCCTGTTTACACCCACTAAAACGAAGCACTTAAAGAGAAAATGGCTATTATCCATACATTTTGTGATTAATTTAATCCTAGCTTCTTAGTGTAGCTACCTTCATTTGATATTCCATTTATAAATAATGCACAGTGCACCACTCTGACAATGATATGAAATTAGAGGCGAAAAACTTGTGACTCCTGAGGGGAAGAACAAAGGAGGCTGGAACTCAATTTATTTGTTGTTGTTGTTGTTGTTGTTTTAAAATAGTTATTTGGGTAAAGTTGCAGCAGTCAATAAAGCATTCCTGTAGGGCTCCTTCATCCCTGGGTGGCCTTTAACTTAATTTGCATATTGGAAATTCAGCACTTTTTCCCGCTCTAATCAAGTTTGCCAAAAAAAACAAAAACAAGCTAGCTTTCTATAGCAAGGATATTTTAGACACTAGTCGAGTATTGGAAAAAAGCAAAAGAATGTTGTAGGTACATCCTATCTCTCCTGTTTGTTACAGCCTTCTAGAGATGTGAGGTCAGAGTCAGGGATGCTAGCTAAGAAGAGGCACGACAGGGCATCGGAGGGCTGGGGCTCCCCATTTGCTTTGCTACTAACTAGCTACTATGCTTGGACCTGCCCTGGCTACTTCTGGTCTCAGTTTCCCCCTTTTTAAAGAGAGTGTTGGCATATAGCTCCGCACATGCCATTCTCTCGTATGGCTGTGTGTGTGTGTGTGTGTGTGTGTGTGTGTCCTCATATTCTTTCCTTTTGTAGATATGCCCTCCCACAGCTCTTCATGGTACAGTCTTTCTGTTTTTAGCACCCAGCTCAGCTATCACCTTGGTAGCTACTGGGAGCTCAATGTGCTGTTTATGTTCTGATAGCGCCTTATGTGCATTGCTATCTTAACTTAGGAAACTTGTGAAAACCTCAAAAGATAATATGGGAAGCAAATAGTATGAACACGTTATCTATTTAAGCATTTCCAATAATATAGGTGCTCTCTCTGTACTGAAATTAATGGATGATAAATTCCTGTTTAAAGTGTTTTTATGTGAAATTCTGATAGTTTTGTTCTTCTGTATATGTTTCTGTATATACACTGGAATCCTTGTTCTGTATTTCCAAGTAAGGCAAAAATTAATTGTGATTGAACACACCACCACTAGGAACACTCAGTTCTGCCACAGGAGCCAGAATGCCCTCTCTCCTGCCCCATTTCCTTATTGCAGCAGTCACCCCATTGTCCTTGAAGACACTTAGCTGTGGGCTATAGGGAATCACATGAATCTAGGGATCCATAATTATTAACACTATTGAAGATAACCATCAGCAATAGAGAGTTTCTATATATTCTATATATTTCTTGCTATTGTATTTGGTGGGCAATACAGTAAGAGTTCAGTTGTTTGAATGGTCTTTGTCTCTTTGTAATCCAAAGATTAAGAATATAATCTTAATCTTTTAAGTAGAGAAAATATGTCCCTAAATTTAAATGTGTTACCTCCTGAAATTATCCTTTTTTCCTGCTACCGTTAAAATTCTTCAAAAGCAAGAAGTTGTCTTATTTTCCTGTGTCTCATAACCCTTAATCATATCTGGCATATAATATGTGTACAGTGAAATTGGTAAAGTGAAGCAGTATAGAACCTCAGACAGAGCAATCGACTAGTTCTGTAACCTTGGGTAAATAACAGTTCTTCCCTGGAGTTCTGCTATCTGCTTCATAAAATAAGGAGATTGGGAGAGACAGTTTTTGAGTTCCTTTAGCATATTAAAGTTCTCCATTTATTCCATGGTTTTTCACTCCATAGAAGCTGAAAAGCTCTTAGCAGTTCCCAAGAAGAGGATATGTAGGGCTGGAAATCTGTTTGTCCTGCCCTTAGTGGAGGAGGCTTCCACAGTACTCTGAAACTAGCATTGCTCTGATTTAAGTAAGTTTATTCTAGGGTGTTGCTTTATTCCAGTCTCAGTGAACCATCTTTGACTTTTACTTGCTGAAGGGGAATGGAAATTGACTCTTTTAGAGTCAGGACTGAGGGAATAGGAATTGAGATGGTAGCTTCCAGCATTTCAGTAGTCAGATCTTAGGAGATGCAAAGATCCCCATATTATGATCAGAGAATATTAATCAGATTATCATCTTGTGTAGTCCCTCCTTTTTTCCTCACCTCTCTCTATATGTACTCAGCTGGCAGGTTATACTAAGATGGATTCATCTGGAATAAGATAAATGTGAGTTCACTGGCCAGAGCTGGAGGGATGCCTCACTCTGTTTCAGAACATTTTCTCCTAAGAGTACTTCAAAGGACCCAAAAGTACTATCAGAGGACCTAAACCCTTGAGAAAATCTTCACAATCTCAAATACAGTCCATGCAATTCAGCTGAGATTCTTGGAAAAGGTTGAGTATGGCTCATTAGTTAGAAAGATGGGTAGCTGCAGGGGCATGGGGAGCTCCGGCTCTCTGCATGTGACCTTGGATATCTGGTACAGGATCAGACCTCCAGAAAGCAGAGAAGTTGCAACTAGACACTGACAGCCCTTTGGTGCCACTTCATATTATTTATTCCTCCTGAGATTCTATGCAATGTGTAATACATGGTCCAGAAGGTCAACTCCTATAATTAATGAAGCACTGTTTTCCCCTGTGGCTATGGTAGGGTTAAATAATCTCTCAAATTCACTTCCAAATTTTACCCCAGGTTGACTGGAATTTTGCTAATCTCTATGTGTTTGTGATAACATTAAAAAAATAAGAATGTCCAGCTTATATAATCGGACATATTTAATCAAGTATTTGCAGAGGTCTCAATATCCAATAACTTTAGAGGTCAAGTAAGTGAAGTGTGTGGATAAACAGGCAAAAACAGTGGAATGTAGGAAGAACTGCAAAGTGCACGCCCTTTTTAACAAATGCTATTCTGCCCAAACAACATATTGACAGATCATGTTTGTACTGGTGTGCAATTCCTGTTTTAAGGTAATTGCTGAATATCATTTATAGCATATAGTCATTAGTTCAACACCTAAGTGTATATTGAAGGGTCGTGTGTCAAGTGCTGGGCTATCACCAAATAGACAATAAAGTATACAGATCTGGAGTTTAAACTGTTTATGCATATTTACCAGTTGCTTCATTCAAAGCAATATCAATTTTTAAAAAAAAAATTAATGTAAAAGAAATAATGTAATATTTAGTGTATGAAGTATTTGAACACTCCCAGTTTGAAGAGGTAACACAAATGAGCATTTTCTCCTTTTCCTTCCAGAGATTATCCAAAAACAGCCAAGAAATAAGCTAAATTCCTACAGGCAATAGTGGGAGCAGAGTTCATGGGCTGGCACCAACAGTACAGTGTAACCCCAGGGAGAAGCAGCGAGGCTACACAGGGAATCACATAAACAGGCCAGAGTTGTTTGAGCTGTTTGGCAGAGGAACAGACTATAAATTGTGGAAACCTGCCCACCTCTGTTTACTCATTGGCTGGGGAGAAACCAAGAATAAATAATTTTCATACAAGCTCCTGGTAAGAAGGAAAATTCTGGCTAGCCTGAGGCATGGTCCTGACTTCTCTCAACAGAAACCTCCAGCAATTGCTGGTTTTGTTAAAAAAAAAAAAATCTCCTTTAAAGATGAGTGTCCCAAAAGGAACTGATAGAGGATCTAAAAATCATGATAAAGTATTTTGCTCTAATTAAAAAAAAAAAAAAAAAGCAATCATCTTGGTGAAACAAGAACACAAAAAAATAGTACAAGAACTCAAGGCAATGGGAGGAGCTGAGACATGATATTATGATATATCATGAGACATGATATATGAACACAACAAAAAACAAAATGGCAGAGAAAATCCATCACTGCAAGGAAGTTGAAACTGAAAGGAAGGCAAATACATTCACAAGCTGATTTTAAAATAACATAAAGTGAAATATTTAAACAGTTTAGAAAGGAAGGAAGCACAAATGCACAAAGTAAGAAATGATTGATAAGAAGTAGCACCAAAGGCATAGAGGAAATTTAAATAAACTACCTAGCTCAGTTTTATACAAACTGGGGAACACAGATGAAATGGAAAGCATACTAGACAGTGTACTAGAAATATTAAATAGACCAGTCCTACAAATGAAATATGAAAGCTATTAATATTTTTCCTCTCCCACACACCAAAGAGATAAAATCCAGTTTCAGAAATTCTACTACACCTTTACAGAACAGAATTAAACTCATTTAAACTCTTACAGAGCATGGGCAGAGTGGTGATGGTGGAAGGAAAGAAAACTACCGAACTCTTGGGATCATCTTTATATGAAACTATACATCAAAACCTGATAAAGATTGCACAGAAACATAAAACTACAGATGAATCCCATGTACTAATATGATGTAAAAATCCTAAATAAATTACAAACTATAAACCATTCTGACAAAGTGGGGTTTATTTTAGGAATAAAAAAAAATGGTCCTTAAAAAACATATTAACATATTTCACGATGTTTAAGGAGGAAAGGAGACTATCAGGTAAGTTTCTTCATAGATACTGAAGAAAGGCACTTTACATTTTAGATTTGCTTTTTTTTAAAAGGGAAAAAGAGAAGAGTCCATAATATAGAAATAAATTAAATTTCTCTAATATAATAGAATGTATCCCAAATGCAAAGTCAGTATTATGCTTATTAAGAAAACACTAGAAACATTAGGAGTCAGAAAGTGCTAAATTCAGGAATAAAGCAAGAATGGCCTACATCACCAGTGATATTCAACATCATCTGGAAGTCCTAGCAAATGGGATCATACGAAAGGCAGGGATTAGAGGCATGTAACTTAGAATTTGTAAAGTTACCTGTTTGCATATGATATAACTAAAAACTGTTACAAACCGAATTCAGTGAGGTGAAAGTAAAAGGAAGAAAATAGTTTTCTTATGTAAAAGCAATAAACAGTTAAAGCTCTACTAGAAGGAAACAAACCATTTACAGTTCATTTTTAAAATATAAAATATCATTGCTTCTCAGCCTTTTGGCTAAGATCAGGTGTAAAATATAAAATATCTAGTAATAAACTTAAGAATTTGTGTGTGTGTATGTGTGTGCACACACACACTACTGAGGAAATGCAACAACCTACACAAATTGATAGACATACCATATGGTGAGACAAAAGGGCTCAACAACATAACACTATATCAATTATTCCGAAGCTGAACTTTTATATTTAACATGATTCCAATACAAATGTCAATAAGATTTCTTTCTGGAAGCATACAAGCTTAATCTAAAATTAAAATGGAAAAACAAAAGGAACAAAATTTAAAAATATGTAAAATGGAGTGAGAAATACATTATCAGATATTAAAATATATTATCATACTGCAATAATAAAATTTTGGTTCTGGTACATGAATAAGCTGGCAGCCAATCGGACAGAATTGAAAGCCTAGAAATAGGCCAAAAGACTTATGTGACTTTAGTATATGATAAATTTTCATTTCATATTAGTGTGAAAAGATGGATTATTCAATAAATTTTGTTGGAAAACTGGATCACCGTCTGGAAAAAAATTTAAGTTGAATTCATACTTTAAGTCTCATACCAGAATAAATTAAAACTGGGTCAAAGAATTAGGGGTAAAAAGTGAAACCACAGAGGCACCAGAAGAAACCAAGAAACCAAATTATAATCTCATTGTGTAGAAGGTCTTTCTAACCATTTCACAAATCTCAGGAGTTAAAAGAAAATATTAATACACTAAACTACAGTAAATTAGAAAATATACATGTATGGCAAAATAATCATAATCAAAAGTTTATAATAAACTCTTAAAAAATACTTTAAAATCTTGTGGACAGAGGACCAATTTCTGTAATGTAAAGTGAATTCACATAAGCCTTTAACAAAAACACAAATAATTTAAAAGAAAAAAAAAGGATGAAAGATGTGAACATACAGTTCACAGCAAAAGAAACACAACTAGCTACTAATCATGTAAAACGATGATTGGTTTCATTCACAATAGGAGAAACAAATCAAACTACAAGAAGAGATACTATTTTTCACCTATCATATTGTCAAAGGTACAAAAGTTTGTTATAAAAAAGACGTGGAGAAATAGACTCTCCTGGGGAGAATATAAATTGGAGCTTCATCAAAGGAGGGTGTTTTGTCAGTATTGAACACATCTTTACACTGATCAAGTTCACTGCTAGAAATGTATTCTAAAGATATATTGCACATAAGTAAAATGGTGAATACACAAGATTATTTAGCAAAGATTGTTTGCAGTAGCAAATGAGTGATAACGCCCTAAATGTCTACCAGCAAGAAACTGCTTAAACTGCAAAGCATCCATACCGTAGAATACCACACTGCCATGAATGAGACCAAGAAACTCTCTACAAGCTGATATGGAGAAATCTCTGAATTTATTAAGTGAAGAAAGTAAAGTGAATGAAAATTTGCATGGCATGCTATCATATGTATTGTAAAGACTAACATACACACACAATTACAAACACATAAATATTTGTGTGTGCATACAAGCTCTAGAAGTATTCAAAAGAAACTGCTAAACAATTGCCTATGAAAAAGGGAGCTGAGCAGATAAGTGACCAAAATGGGAAAACTTTGGATAGAATCTTTTTTTTTTGTACTTTTTAAGTGTTAGAACCACATTGAATATATCATATATTAAAAATACAATTCAAAATATCTATTAAAACAAAGGTAATAAAAGAAGAAATTTTCTATAAATCTTCATTTACTTCAAGGTTCTTGCTTTTATAATAAGATGGTGTTGGTTAATAGTAGATATTGTTTTTGTTTGATATATTTAATTTTCAAAATAAAAAGGAAACAATCCATTCAAAAGATATTACATCCTGATTTATGAGTCTGGGACACCTACCTACACATGATTTTGATATTTTAAAACATTGGAATAAATTATCAAAGAATACACATTACAAATAGGAAAATTTAAATAAGGAACAAAAGTGACTTCTCATGTCTTCATATCATAGATAGTATTTAAAAGCATCAACATATTCCTTGGTGATGAAGATGGGGGCATCCAATTATTGAAAAAAAAAGCATAAAATATGAGGAAAACTCAAATACCTCAGAAGAACTACGGAAACAGCAGTTGCTGAATAGTCAAGGAATATAAAATCCTGAAAGTTAATTATATGCTTTTTATAGCAATTTGAAATGGACCCAGTGATCTGATTCCACCATTTTAAAAACATCGACATATTCTTTTTTTCTATATCTGCAGGGTTGGGCCGTTAGCATTTGACAGGGGCTGTGGTAAAATTAGCTTGTAACTCTCTCACACATTTCACTTTACAGTTTACAAATCACTTTCATTTACATGATTTTATTTGATGCTTCATTCCAATATAAAAGTTACTCAAGGCAACTATTTTTATTTCATTTTTGCGGATCAGAAACTGAAGTTTGGCTTGCTTACGTGACTCGTTCAAGGTCACATAGCTACAAATTGTAGACCTAGAACTAAAAACATGCTGGCTCCTTGTCTAGTTTTTATTGCTCTATCCCAGGTTGTCTAGCTTAACTATCTCCTGCTTTGTGGAGCCTGTAGGAAAGGCTGCTCTGCAAATGCAGGACATCAGCACCTGGGGAACACATCCAATCATTCTTGCATTAAACCCTAATAGATTTCTCAAACACAGTCTTCCTCTAATCGTGTCATCTATGTGAGCAGTCATTTCTTTGGTGTGCAAGTGTGAGTGTGTGTGTGTATGTGTAATGATGTTATCTATATGCCATCGGGGCACCTGCACATTTGCATGTGGGGAAAGAACTGAATAAAACATGAAGTGTTTTATTCTAGTGGGATGCAAGATCCTCAAAGGATATTTACAAATGTACTCAAGTGCCTCAGAATCAATCAATCTCTGAATCAACAAATGTTCTTTGATTCCTTGGTGTGTGCCTAGCACTATGATAAATGCTGTAGGGGAAACAACGAAGCAAAAAAAGGGGCACCCCCACCAATACCTTGGAAGCCTCAATTTAGATAAGAGAAAATAATTAGATTCACGGCGGTCTCTAGCCAGTGCCTACAGAGCACAACATTCCCTGAGTTCCCTCCAAAGGGCTCCAGTTGGACAGAGAGGAGGAGCAGGAAATGCTCCTGAAGTTCACCGAGCTACATCCTAGTGACCATTCATTGGGAAGTTATTTGAAGGGGCATTTTGGACTTTCCTGGTATTGGCTGAAATCTGGAAAACCAGCATCAGAGACAGCTACTCATAGGGCTTTTTCTACGCAGAACCCTTAGTGCTATCGCCCGTTCTGCACCTGCCGCTTTGTAGGTTACTCTCCACCCAGCAGATAGAACGTTTTTAAAAAGTAAATGATTGTGTCTTTCTTTTGCTTATAATCCTATATGACTTCCTCTTGCTCTTAGACTAAAATTCAAACTCCACCATGAAAGACCTTTATCGGGCCCCTGCTTCCTTTCAGACCTCTGGACCACCTCTCTTCTCACTCATGAGGCTTTCAGACATGCCTCTGATCTTTCTCCTGTCCCTAGCTGCAGGCCTTTGTGCTTGCTGTGCCTTCTCTGTGGAGCAGTGACCCTCAGATCCATTTCTGGCTCCTTCTCACTGTTCAGTTTCACTTCAGATATTGACATTAAGGAAGACCTTCCTCACCTGACCAGTCTAAAGCAGCTCCCCCACCTCTTCCCTACACGCTATAGGTCATCAATGTGTTCTTTTCTTAGTTAGCACTACGTGTAATTCATGACCTTACACATTTGTTTTCTTGTTCATTGTTTGTCTCCCCCAACTAGAGTATAAAAGCTTTATGAAAGCAGCAGCCTTGTCTACCTTGTTTATTGCTATTTATGCAGCTCCTAAGACAGCATGTGGTCAGTGTTTAACAAATATTTATTGAATGAATGAATGAGAAGCCTCAGAAATTGAGTGTTTATGCTTTCACTATCAACTGCATTCCTTTATTGCTTGATGACTATTCTGAGATATTACCCAAGAATCTCCCCACTTCCTGTGCCTTCCTCACCTCCACAAGTTATCCTGCCATCTTTCTCCTACTAAATCAGAGGCACCCTTTGCCCCAGGGGAGATTAAGATTATTAGAGCAGTAATATAAAGAGAGAAAAAAAACCCAGTAAGTTCTGGGCTTTTTGAGTTTCTAAATAGATTTTTTAAAATTATTGCTTCTGATTTGTAAGAGCCAGGCCCTTTTCAGTATCAGAGGTAAAGCCCTGAAGGAATCATGGCATAAAGTGCACGACATAAGCAAGTGACTTAAAAAAAGAAAGAAGAGCTATTTTATTTAGCCCTGGAGACAAGATAAAAATGGAGCCAGTGGCAGGGGGAGGGAGAAGAGAGCCATGTAGGCAAAGATCAGAGGGGACATGATGAGACACCAGACGATAGTTGACAAGGGTTCCCGTGTCCTCCCACCTACCCAGTGGGGCAGGTCCTGAAGGAGCAGGAGGGTCTCAGATTAGAGAAGATGCAGGCTTCACTATGCTGGCAAAACTTGAAGAGTCGGGAGAGAATTCCTGCATGCCAGCCTGGAGCAGCAGTACTGAAATAGACAAGTGGCATTGTGTGTCTAGCAAAGTGGAATTGAAACAGCCTCCTAGGTTTATTTAGGAGTAGCAAAGTGAAGCATACAGAATTTTCTGAGCTTGCAGGAGAGAAGTGGAAAAGGTTGAGGGATACCTTGTAGATTTAAAGGGGCCCGATAGGATTAGGACACAGAGATGACCATGAGTTCTGGTACTGAGAGGAAACTGCAGGGACCATGGACAAGGGCAGTAGATGCGCTAGGAATCAAAGCTAATGGCCAAAGAGTAAACAGCATCCTAGGCCAGCAGAGGGTGAAGGGCAGAGAGTGGCAAATCCAATGTCTCTTGCCATTTTTCCCTCATCACCCCTCGGTTGCTTGTAAAACCCTCCCCCAAATATAAGATGGCATGTGGCCAGAAAGGAGACAAGGAATGAACTCTTAACATGGCTGAGTTTATACCAAAAATGTTTCATTCCAATTTTGTGAGACTATATGAAAATATGCAGGCTGTTGTTTTTTTCATCATCAGGTGGGAATGCTACTTTTTTCATATTTGAGTTTGTGATAGGAAAATTCTATGCATTACACATATTTGAAAGATGTCCAGAAGCCTCAGAGGTAATACACAGTCAGCGGTTGGCCACCATATGGTGTAGCAATAAAAGGTTCTGCTACCTCATAGGGCATCTATCTTGTACCTGACTTGGACTGAGAGTTCTGAGTCAAGTAACGGCCCCATCTGAAGCACAAGCTTCAGGCCTGGAGTCAGAGGGATCTGGGTTCAAATCTCTACCTCTAGTTTTTGCAAGGTGGTTATTTGAGACAAGCATTTAAACTTTTAGGGCTTCAGTTACCTCATCTAGAAAAATAAAACAATCTTCAAAAAACTATTTTGGTAATTAAATGAGGTAATATATGTAATAGTTTAGAACATTTATTAATTGTTAATAGGAGCTCAAAGTGGAAATTTACTACTCTCCTCATAAGAGGGAATAATTTTTATTTTGACCAAACTTGGTGTGTTCTTTTAACCACAATCATTTTATATTTTGTTTATGAATTTCCCATTGCATAAAGCAATATTTCTATTCAGTATAGCAATTTGCTGAAAAGGAAATTAACAAACGTGGTAAATACATTGGTTTTATACTTTGAAATAGCAAAATACACACCAATTATCATAAGCTATAAATTATAACATTTGTATTCTCACATTTAATTTAATCTTCTCCACGAGGAAGAGCAAACAATAATAACAAGCAAAAATTCACTGTCTGGTTTAGTTCTCCTTAGTAACTAGCAGCATCCATTTACAAGAGGTTTTCCTAGAAATTCATGCCATACATTGCAGACACTAATTTCTAGAATTTGAAGAGATTTTGAAGAGGACTTAGAAACTATCTGATTTAATTCTCGCATTTTTACAGAGGAGAAAACTGAGGCCGTGGGCAGAAATGACTTGATTAATGTTAACTAGTTATTGACAGCTTATTAAGATAAAGCTTCTATTAGTCAGTCCTTGTTGTATAACAGACTACCCCAAAAGTTAGTTGCTTCTAAGCAGTATTTAGTTTTTGCTCACAGGCCTGCAGGTTCATTGTGGCAGCTGGGCTCTGCTGGTCTTGGCTCCAGGCTCCTGGTTGGGTCTAGGTCTGCTCCAAAAATCTCTTACCCTCTTGGATCAGCCAATGCCAGGGGCATGTTTGTGTCATAGTGGAGCTTAGCTGTGAAGAAGGAGAGGCAAAAAAATAAGATGCCTCTTGAGACCTCAGCTCAGAACTGGAACATTCTCACTTCCATCTACATTCCATTGGCTAAATAAAGTCAGATGAGCTAAATCAAAGAAGCAGTGGGACAGGAAAACAAATTTAATTCATTCTAGTTGAAATACTTCTGAGTCACTTGGGCCAAAGATACAGATATATAATTCTAATGAAGGAAGGACATAAGCAACCATGGTGACTCAATTTACCAGAAGATCTCATTCTTCAGATTCCCGGGTAAGCTTTTTTTTCCCCTCCACCATGTTCTAAGCAGGCCTCTAACCTAACAAGCTAACTAATCAGTTAAAACTCTTTGATGCTCAGCCACATAGGATGAGCCCAGGCAGTAAGTTACCAACGTTGCATTTAGAGAAAACAACTGGAAAATCTAGGGTCAGTTTCACAGAAATGAAGAATAAAAGAAAAATAATAATAGTCAATCAACAAAGAATGTTTTCCATCTCCCTTCTGCAAAACCGAAACTCTTAGAAAGTTTTCATCTTAGCAAAAGGGGATTTACAGTTTCAGATCTATCAATTGTTTTTTAATTAAAAACATATTGAGGTCCTCACGATGGGAGCCTATAAACCAGACAGGCCAATTCTTGGCACAGGCAGCCAAGTGTGTGTGTATAAATTATATCCAGGGTGACTTGGGTCTGGCTGGGAGATACTGCAGGAACTCTGAGTTATACTTTCTCTGAGTTAGAACTACTAAAACATTCTTAGAATATTTAAAACATTGATCATAGGCATACAAATGGATGACTCCTCTACCTCATCGGGGCTTCTTCTGCTGTCAGTAATAGTTTCAAATGATGATCTTATCTGCATAAATTATGTTTGCTTCCATCAGCCCAGCAGGCACCAAGCTGGTCCAAGAAGAGATGACCCAGATGCCCTTCGGTGGCTTGTACTAAAACCCAAATTAGCAGCCAAACTCTGGTTATAAATTGGTGACATTAAAGACATCAAGGATAAGACCTGATACTGGGCTTCTAAGATACACAGGTGCAGCCCAGAGACTTGTAATTCTCCATTTATCTATTCATTGACTGGGAGCTTGTGATGGATGGCAACTGTGAAGAAGCTGAAACTTGAGCCCAGCTATGAGGTTCATCACCTAGCAAGAAGGGAGAGTGGGCAGCCAAAGAAGACAGCTGAGAGTGAATCTAAGGAGTATAGCAGTCTATCTTCAAAGACCATGGAGAAATCATGTCAAATTTCTTTTGCTCCTATTTACAAAACCTGAGGAGAAAGGAATAAGTATTTACCATTTGCCTGTGCCTGAGTGTAGGATTAATACCGATAAATCTTGGTATACAAACTCTGCAGTCCATTGTCTAAATGTTAAAGATTTGTCAGTAGGTAAACAGAGTTGCCTTTCTGGCTTCTCCAAAAGAGTGCTGGAGGTTGTTGGCTTCAATAAATAAGAGGTTATAAGCCCATCTTGAATGTGAGGAAGAAAAAGCTCCAGGATCCCAGAACAAGAAATGAGCTCACCTAGTGAAAAATATCCTATACTAGAAGTCACAGTTCTGTAACCTTAGGCAACTTTCTTCCCTTCTCTGGGCATCTGTTTCCCAATCCTCAAAATGAGGGGGCTGGATAGGGTGAACTCTAAGTTTTATTCCAAACGTAATCTTTGGATCTAAAATTCTTCTCAATAGCCTCCCTACAGAATTGTCCTTTCATCATCGACTCATGCCATTCTGTATAGTATGCAGAAAGAGCACATAATTTGGAGATATATCCTTCAAATTTGAAACAAAGTTTATGGCAAATTTGTAGCAAACTTGGGCAAATAAAATTAAAGCATCTCTGAAGTCCACTTGGACTCAGAAGACATAGATTTAAAAGAAGGGAGCTGAAGATAACTTCTACCAGATCACCTCATGAGCATTCAAGAACATTCAAGATGGAATAAGAACAAACCAACTCAAAATCGCCATGCACTTTTTGGACACTTGATTTCATGGTTATCTTTTAGGATGGCACGGTTAACCACTTGAAGCAGGATAATGAACCAAATGGCTTTTGGACATGCTACTTGGCCCTGTTTGGGGTCTTAAATGTTCCCTCCTTCATCCCCAGCAAAAGTTTTAGGCTGTAAGGAATAGACTAGACACAGGGAGCTATAATGGAGATAGCACAGATTTAGCTGTCCAAGTCTATGTGGTTTCAAATCTCAGCTTCACCATTAGCAAGGAGGGTGATTTAGCTAAGTCCTTTCTCTCTCTCTCTCTCTCTCTCTCTCTCTCTCTCTCTCTCTCTCTCTCTTTCTGCAGCTATTTCCTGAGTGGCTTCTGTGCTCCAGATGCTGCTAACCAGACATTGGAGTGGCAGTGGCAAATAGAGTTTCAGTCTTCTGGTGATTACCATTAAACAGAAGAGGCAGGTGGGTTTATGCTTATATTACAATGTGATCAGTGCCAATTTTGAAGTTAGTACAAGATGCTGTGGCCTAATAGAGTGCTGTCTCTTTCTTTCAAATTAAAAAAAAATACCTAAAAACAAAACGAGCAAACAGAAAACCCCCAAGAATCCCTTTATTATAAATTTTGAAGCTAGCACAAGATGCTGTGGCCTAACAGAGTGCTGCCTCTTTCCTTCAAATTAAAAAAAATCCCTAAAAACAAAAACAAGCAAACAGAAAACTCCCAACAATCCCTTTAGTATAATGTTAGAAAGCCACTAAGTGAATAACATTTGTGAATGCTTATTGTGCCTCGTAAGTTACATACAATATCACTAATCCTCACAAGCTTTTTATAATCATCGCCCCATTTTATACATGCAGTAACTGAGGTTCAGAGAGATTATACAGTTTTCTCCAGGTTACATAGCCACAGTGGAAGAACTGGGGTATGAAGACCGTTCTATGTGACTATAACGCCCATACTTGCTCTTCCTGCAATGTCACAGTGCTTTCTCTTGTAAATATGGGCCCTTCTCTTTGTTACCCAGCATACATGACACAGAAGTCACTAAAAGGCAGTTGAGATAATGTAGTCAAACCATGTGAAAAGCTGATCTCTTGGGTTGCCTTCGTTTCCCTGAGAGTTCGCTCAGATTAGGGACGATAGGCCTCTGTAGGGAAAGAAGGTGAGGAGACTTAGCCACAATTTAATGTAGGTTTTGATGACTGGGTTTCCCACTCCAGGAAGGCCCCTTTCACATTTCTCAGTGTTCTCCAGTTTGCAAGAAGTGCTTCTCCATGTTGTGTGTCCAGTACACTCACAGTGCCGGAGCTGCTGTGTTTTATCCTTTCCCTGATGCACAAAGTCTAACAAAATGAAAGAGTATGTAGAGAAAGCCAAGTACAAAACATAACTCAGAAATGGTAATGTAACAGGGTCCACCACGGCTGCTGACTAGTCGCATTTGTAATGATTTTCTCCAAATAATGCAAACACTATTTTTTCCTGAGAAAATGAAATATGCAAGTGCCACATTCCACATATGATGGGGGGGAACTCATAAAAGATTTTAATCTTCCCTTGTCAAGCTTCAGAAATGCAAACGGCCTCGTCCTCATTTTCTTTATGCCCTGGACTTCTAATTGAGGAAGCTGGCATCAATTACGCATGTGGGCACGGCTGGGGAGGGAACCAGAATAAATATTTGGGGAGTATCGTTACAAAGAACATCACTTCATCTTTGTGTCACCATAATTTCCCGTATCGTAGTGCTTTAGATTAGAACATATGGCAATAAGGTAGGTAATGAGAACAGCAATTTTCTGAAACAACATTATAACTTTTCCCTCTTTATGGTCACATTTAGTTACAGTACATGCTGCCATTTAGGTATAGAGCTTTCTAAAAGCAAATCTCAGAGAGAAGGGAATTCAGGAGCTAGGGCCTAGGAATCTGAACCCCTGGGAACACAGCAGACCCTGCAGATGAGAATTCGGGGTTGTGGACTAGTTAACTTTTGCTGCAGTAACAATCCCAATTTCGAAGGGGCTTATATCAACAATGCTGCTTGCATTTTCATGTTCTGTGAGGACTGTGAGTAACATGAGCTGGCTGAACTCTTATTCAGAAGCCAAGCTAAAGGGGTGGCCGCAGTCTGAGATGTACTTGTCATTTATGCAAGAGTTCGAGACCAATCACCCAAGTGCATTTACTACTTCTGTTTCAGAGTGAACGTTTCATATTCAACCCTGATCCACTATCCAAAGCAAGTCAGAGGAAAAGGCTGTGAATAAAACAGGAAGGCTTTGCAAAGATGGAGATGTATGCTGTGCACTTATGGGGGGAAGTTGACAGTGTGAACAATATAATCAACCACAGGGTGATTCCATAGCTTCAACCCATCATCACTGGGGGAAACTGTGTTGGGGCAATTCAGTAAATCAGCAAGTGAGCAAAGAAAATCATCACCAGTGGTGCTAAGGTGGATTTAGAGTTCATATAGATACATATTTACAAGTATCTTTAAAATACTGGTCTAAATGCCAGGCGTGGTACAACGCATTTTGGGGAAATAATACTAAATACAATGACCTCTGCCATTCAGGAACTCTCCATTTTGAAGGGATACTAGTCAGGCCAAGAGCTAAGCAAATGAGTGTACAGAGTTAGAAGTGCTATAGAGGAACAGAAACGGGGGAGGAAGGAGAGCATAAATGCACTGTGTTAGGTGTGTTGCACGTACTATCTTATTTCATCAGCATAATAACTTGGAGAGGACAGGAATCGTGCAAATGACTTAACCTGAGTTTCAGACAAGTTTACTGCTGTGCCCACCTCCAAGCTAGAAAGAAATGAAGCTGAGAGTCAAATAAAACAGCATGAATGGGAATGGGATGATAAAGACAATTCATTCTGCCTGACAGAAATCAGGAAAGGACCATGCCACAAAAGTGGCATTTCAGATGGGCTTGATGAACGAACAGCATTTCAGTAGACAGAAGAAGACAGACAGAATGTGCAGCCTTAGGGAACAGCACGCATCAAGCCCAGGAAGCATGAAAGAGCCAAGATTCTGGGGGAATGCACGTAACGGTGATCTTATGTGGTTGCTGTGTGAGGTAAAATGAAGAATCAGATTGTGCAGGGGTTTGCAATGCATGTTAAAGTATTTTGGACTTTACTCTGCAGACAGTGGAACCATTAAAAATGTCTAAGGAAGGATATGATCTTATCTGGATCTTTTAAAAGTTCATTCAGCACTTTGAGAGGCCGAGGTGGGAGGATCGCTTGAGCCCGGGGATTTGAGACTGCAGTGAGCTATGATTGTACCACTGCACTCCAGCCTGGGCAACAGAGTGAGAACCTGCTTTTAAAAAATCATTCAGTAAAAGGTTCTCCAGGGCACACCCCTAGGACAGGCTGCCTGACCCCATCCCCGACCCCAGGATATTAAATAACCCCCTAAAGCTGCCTGCCTGTCTGTGAAATCTTTACCCCTTCAAGGCTTCAAGGAAGAGGAAGAGATTTATTGCCTGTGTGTGTGTGTGTGTGTGTGTGTGTGTAGGATGTGTGTGTACACACTTCTGAATTTATGGCTATATTTGATGTAATCTTAATCAGATATTTAAATTATTAATATCTGAGGTGATACTGCCCACATAGTGAATTTAAGCTCCACCGCCCAAATTTCTTAAAGTTGCCTTGTCTGGATTTTCATTCTTGTTTTATTAATGATTTTCACTTTCCAGACCCAGGTTAGCTGCTAAGAAGCAGGGCTCATTATGAAAATAAAGACAAACATGGGTATTCCCCAACCACCCTGCAAAATGCACATGTATGTGCACACACACACATTCATCACAGGGATACAATAAGAAGAGAGAAAAGCTAATGGGGAGAGGTTCCATGTGAAAAGAGGCACGATTCTAGGAGTTCCTCATTCTGGCTCTGGTAACTGTCTTTATGCCAGGCAGTCAGGGATCTTGCATTTATCATCAACACCCAGTCCAAAGGTAGGCAGATCCTTTTCCCTTAATTCCCTTTACTGGAAAGATGAAGCTGGCATTTGAAAGGTAACTTCATTTTACATTTAAGGAAGAAAAGAATTGGGTGACAGGAGAGAAGAAAAACACTTTTCTGATTCTGAGAATACCATAGGATTCTGACCAGCTTTCCTCTGTCCAATGCCTCTTATGCTAAGAAAACCACTACAACTCTTGATGGTTGAATCTAATCTCTAGTCCCTCCTCTCTGAGTTTCCTGCTCATGGTGGTGAGCGCCATCATTCTTCACACCATGGTCAATTTCAACATTTTTCCTCTGCCAGGACAAATCTCAGGAACTCCAGTTCAAATTTCTAAATGAGCTAAAGTCTGCCTGCCTAGGTTCAATTTTCAGAGGGGAAGTTTTCTACATCTCTCTTTTTATGCAAAGAATGATGATTAATTGAGCTTTAATGAGTGAAAAAGGCCAATGGTTTTCAAACATAAGCCTGCCTAGAGGACTTAATAAATCTGGATCTCTGATCCCCATCTGCTGGTTTCTGCTTCAGATGTTCTGAGAAGGGACTCAAGAATTTGCATTTCTAGCAAGTCCCCAGGTGATGCTGATGGGTTGCTCTCCCACATTTTGAGAACTACAGTGTGACCACTTGGGCCTATGACACCAGCCACACCCACCTCTGGTGTGTGTGGGTGAAAGAGGGGTGCGTCAGTGGGGGAAGTTCAGAGCTTTTTAGGCCTAACATCTGGCTTTTTTTCTATTTAACCTAGTGATCTTATTTTTATTATTATTATTCCAATAGGTTTTTTCGGGACTAACCCAGTGATCTTAGACAAACTGCTGACCTCACCGGGACTCAGTTTTCAAATTTAAAAAAATAGCAACAATAATATCATCTCTCAAGTGTTTTGTAAGGAATAAAGAAGATAATAAATATAAAAAACAAATAGCACAGGATATGATACATCAATAAAAGTTATCTCAGTCTCCACCTTCTACTGCACGTGATTCAAGTTAGGGTCTTCTATATTCTCATACAGGAACGTGAGCCTGTGCCCATTCTTACATTAAGATGGGCAATGGAGCAGTCTAGTGACCATAACATGGAAATGGCCATGCTTTACATGTTATGTTGGCATGTTCTATTTGAATATAGCAATTGCCAGTCACCATATTCTTGCTCAGCCCAAAGAAATGATACTTCCATATGGAAGCTGCAAAAAAGAAAGCCATAAACTATGCTAATAGAAGTCTAAATTCCACTTTAATGACTGCTCTATCTGCAACATTGAGTACAGAACACAAAGTGAGGATGGCTCTGTTTTAGAGAGCAGGGATTGGAGATTTTTTACTATTGAGTAAATCTCAGATGAGCTCTACACAGTGAGGACTTGTGAGTTGGGGTTCAGCGTCAAGAAGGGTAGCCAATGGCTGCAACACCAAAGGCATCCTGGGAAAGCTGTGTAGAGCCATGATATAAAGAGTTGTGGGTGGTCTGGAGGGCTGAAGTTTCTCAACCTTATCTTTGGAGATGGAAGAGACTAAGGTAGATATGTTAGCATTAAAATTCAAGCACATACAAAAAATATATAAAATATCCAAGTGATTATGAGTGCAGCATATGACTGAGAGGCAAAGTTTTAACTACTTCTCATCTTCTCATTTAGGATAGAATTTCTGGGTTAAAGACTTTAAAGAAAGAAGATTATCCTAATTCATAGCATTTGGTAAAGGCTAATGAGATAATGCATTAAAGGTGCTCACCAAAATTCCTGATGCGTAGTGTCCTCTCAATAAATGTAATTATTGGTTACTATCATCCTGAAAAGCATTTTTATTATAACTAATCAATGGTTGGCCAGATGCAGTGGCTCACGCCTGTAATTCCAGCACTCTGGGAGGCTGTGGCAGGCAGATCATGAGGTCAATCCCATCTCTACTAAACCCCATCTCTACTAAAAAAAAATAGCTGGGCATGGTGGTATACCTGTAGTCCTAGCTACTTGGGAGGCTGAAGCAAGAGAATCACTTGAGCCCAGGAGGCGGAGGTTGCAGTGAGCCAAAATCACAGCACTGCACTCCAGCCTGATAAAGGAGCCAGACTCCATCTCAAAAACAAGACAAGACAAAACAAATCAATGGTCATACACCCCCGCCCACTAGATTGCAAATTTCACAAAGTCAGGGACCAGATCTACATGACTACAGTGCCCTGTGCATAGCAGAAGTGTGATAAATATTTGTTGAAGGTAGAAAGGAAGAAAGGGAGAGCTAAATAGGAAATAGAAGATTTGAGTAAGGCCTCTATCATAGAGAACTAAAAGGAAAGAATTGGGAAATATGGGGAACTAAGAATAACAAATGGGACAGAATGGCTCCTTTGACTGTGGGCCTTACTAGCATCCTTTTTGACTACACCCCATTGCTGCATGCTTCTATTTCTCCCTCCATCACCCGTCCTGAAATGCCAAGTTGGGACCTTGCGTCCTCCTCACTAGCAATGGGTTTACCCTGAGGCCTCCCAATATCTAGATCCACCTGAAGCTCTACGTAGGCCACGATTTGCCCAAATAGCACCTTTGTACAAATTAGAAAACGGTGCCCATTTTTCCAGGTGGGTGTAGCCACAAGCTAAGACGCTCTATCTGGTCAGTGGAGTGGGGGCTGGATTTCAGTTACCCCCAGTCCCCTCCTCCTGCTGGTCCTCAGCCAGGTGCAAGACATAACCTGTACAGCTATAGCTGGTGGGCCAGGGTGCCCTTGAACTTCAGCATGCCCACACACATTATGGAGAGTATATTTACAATGTGTGGACCCTGGGGCCATAGTGGTGTGTAAAATCGGCCTTCCATCTTAACGAAACTTATTCTCCGATGAAAGAAGAGATGGTAGCCTCTTCAGGTGGTTTAGTCAGTCAAATATTTGATTAAAAGGCCTATAAGTGAGACATAGATGGTTTGAACACAGCAGCTGCCATGCTTGCCAGCTTTGCTACCTTGAGTAAGTCACTTTACCTTTCAAAGCCTCCATTTTCTCATCTTGAAAATGAATGTAATGGTGTTACCTTCCTCAAAGGCCTGCTGTGAGCATTAAATGAGGCACAGGTATAGGTTTCATACATTTCACTATGAATGTCATTCTAGAGCCAACTTAATGTAATCACAAAGAAAATGGAGACATCATTCTGGACTGGGACATTCGGAAAAAAAAAAAAAAAATTCCCAAGCCAAGCATGGTGGCACAGGCCTGCAGTCCCAACTAGTCCTGGGGGCTGAGGAGGAGGACCACTTGAGCCCAGAATTTCAAGAGCACCCTGGGCAACAGGGCCAGGCTCTGTTTTTAAGAGAAAAGTAAAAAGATCACCAAAGCAGAGTAACTTGAGCAAGAGTGGCAACATGAATTACCTTGGGGAAGAGGCAGAAGCAAAAGTTACAAAACAGGCCAGTTGTGATGTAACAAGGGATAGTGTGGGATGTGGCCAACCAGAGCATGTGTACCCCACTATCCAAAAGCATCCAGCTTCCAGCATTTGAGATCAAGTGATATAGTCTGCAAGCTAAATGTTGCCTTTGCAGGATGGGCAAAAACAGGCAAAACATTGGATAAGAAAATTCCCAGTCTTCTCGGAAGCCTTCTCCTTCCTAATCAACTGCTGCCACTGTTTATTCCTATTTCTCTAGGGGTTTTGGGGAGAGATTCTGGGCCCTTGAAATCCCTTCTATGAATCTTCCCTGATGACGGCATAGACCCAAAGCCACAGAATACAAAGCCACTCTATTATCAGACTCTTGAATGGTACCCCATGACAAACTCTTAGAAATGCCAGGCCTTTCCTCTTTCTTCTCCCTTGCCCCCCCCAACTAAATCTGAGATGAATTGAGTGCAGAGACTTCTCACTCAGAGTACATTGTTTGAAAGTTTGTGTCATAAATGCATTGATCCTGCCTCATGCTCCCAAACAGAATCTCGATGTTGAAGCACTCCTTTAATCAAAAGTAAATTATGTACAGGCCACGTAGGCCAGCTCAGCTAGCCTCACAAAAAAGGCAATCCATCATTTATTCGTAAATGTCAGTGAAATCTGGGGATCAATATGTGCGCCCATGTGGATTATGTTTATTATTTTTCTGTAAATATCAATGCTGAGAAATAGTTCGAGGGAGCATGCAGGTGCCATGGGAAATCAGAACCTAACCCAGGGTATGTGGTTGCATGGTGGAATCTTTCCAAGTAGATTTGATCTGTCTTTTTGGCACTCCTTTGCATGTGAGAGCTGGGTCACCTCTGGTCTCATGAGGAAAGAGAAAACAATTCTTAGAGCAACCAAGGAGTCTGAGAAAATTCCAGAGTTGATCTACCCTACAATGAAGTGGAGATGGCTTCTCCTGATATATTCTGAAGAGTATGGGCATAGAAAATAAAATAACTCCAAATGATCTGTTTCATCCACAGGATCCCTGGAGCCAGAGGCAAGGGAATCTACAGCATTCTCCCATCCCGTCTTTCATCAGCTCATCCTGATTGGTGCAACCTCACAGGTGATGTCAGAGTCCAGGCAGTCAGGGGAGCAGCAAGCAGATGTTTTAGAAAGGAAGGATCTTGTTTCAGGCTTTTTATTACTGTCTTTCTTTAATTATATAGGCAAAAGAAAGTCTTGGAAGTTTCTGTGTGAGTGAAAAATATGATCAAAGTGGGAGTATGAAAAGACAATGATAAATATTGGAATATACAATATTGAAAGCAAAAGAGATTGAAAGCAGAGGGCTAACTGCGAGGTCCAGGCTAGATGGGTATCTACCTCTTTGTGGTCCATAGATCACAAGCTGTGAAACCAGGCATGCCAGGGCTCAAAGTTAAAACCTCATTCTGTTAATGACTAGATGCATAAATGCAGCAACTTATAAGACCTTTCTGAGCCTCAGTGTCCTGCTTTGTAAAATGGGGTTAATAAGAATAGCTGAATTTGTCAGGAGAGGCTGGAATAGAATCATGCTGCAGAACAATCCCCTGGATCTCTGGGGCTTATAAAAGGTTGCTTTTCCTCTCATGTTTCAAGCCCATCCTTGTCAAAGGCGTAGGATGCTCTGTGAACCATGTGCTTGGTCTTCTCTAATCACTCGTGCTTTACTTCAAGGGATTCAGGGAAGTATAATCTTGTATTTGTTCAGAAGGAGAAGAACTGGATATATTTAGCAAATAGCACTCACAGCTTACACTGAACACATAGGGCTTGGGGGCAAATTAGAGGCAACTTGCTGACATGAGGCCCGGTGTCTGGTACCCGATGGGGAGGTATTTGCCAATGGCTGCTTACTCTGAGCCAGCCCTTTGATGTCAGACTCTGAAGGCTGTATTCGATTTGAGAGACAACATAGTATCACGGTGGGTGTGAAGAAACAGAGTGGCTAGCTAGTGGGTTTTTGAAATTAGCTACGGAGAGAGAGGTTGGAAGTTTTGAGACACTCCTGGAGGTGGTATTAACGGCCCAGGTATGTGATGATGAGGACAGTGAATACCTACTGACACATTGGAGGTCTTGTGGTCCTGCTGGGTAGAAGTGAAAAGCCCTGGGAACAGATGTCATGAGCATAATGACTGCCTATTTTAATGGAAGAATCAATGTAAGCTGTGGCAAATCATACAGTTAGTATCCAGCATGCTTGAGGACATCCACACTGCTTTCTCCCCCTAAAGTTTCTTCCTGTCTCTGTACTTCCACTGGGAGCCTTGCAATTTTGTCATTCTGGATTAGGTAACATGAGACCTGAGATCTATGCCTATTACTCAAACTGTCTCTGTGACCTTCATTGTTCCCTCTCCAGGTGTCAGCAGACCCGTTTGTAAAACAGAAGAGTTAAAATCCATCATCTCTAAGATTTCTTTCAATACCAGGTTCACAGTTTCTTGAAGAATATCAGCACTGAGCAGAGGATTATTCTCCTCATGCCAGTTAACATTGATAAAATAGTCTTAGAATATTTGATTTGGTTAACGCATTCTTGTGCTTCACAGGGTCCATTTTCCCCAGCCTTGGGAAGGCTAGGGAAAAAAAAGGTAGAATAAAAACAGGATGTATATAATTTCTGGGAGTTACGGGGAAAGAGGTGGAATGAAATCAGGATGTATGTATTTATGGAAGTTTAATATATTGGAAATAATTAAGAGAAGGTAACTCAACTCACATGTTTTTCGTTTTCAGGTTTGGGAAGATCTCTGCAAACCCTTCGGTAGGTTTCCCTGAATCTTGGTTAGCAGGACTAAGGGAGAAATATGAGTTTGCTTAGGATCCGTGGTGTGCCGGAAGCGCATAAGCTCCATAATATGGGCAGGGATGTGTGTCTGTTCACTCCTGTATCCCCAGTACTGAGAATAATGATGACATAAATAGGTGTTCAACAGATATCTATAGAACAAACACGTGAATTATAGAGAGAAAATGAATCACGCCTGGGCTCTCCCATCATTTCCAATCCTCTTCTTATAAGCCAAAGTTGTTTTTCTTATGAATGCCTCCAGGGTTTCCCTCTCCATCCTTCCACCAACACACACAAAGCACTTAATCCATGCTTAATCCTAGTACAGGTCCTTAGTGACACATATGCTAATCTGCCTTTCGCCACCTAGTGCCCAGATTTGTAAACTGACTCCTGCTAAGCCCTCCTTTCCAGAGAGGTGGAAAGTTTCCCCTCTTCACTTTGTGGAGTGAGGGGATCTGGGGAAACATCTTTCTCTATCCTTTTCTCTTGAGGGAAAACAATAATTAATGCATCACAGAAGAAAAGTATATATTCTCCCCTCAGATGTATTATCAAAGGAAATAAGTTGTTTTCATAGCACTGAGCTTTTTTTTTTTTTTTTTTTTTTTTTGAGACACAGTCTCTCTCTCTTTCACCCGGGCTGGAGTGCAGTGGCGTGATCTCAGCTCACTGTAACCTCCACCTCCTGGGTTCAAGCGATTCTCTTGCCTCAGCCT
Organism: Sapajus apella; assembly: GCF_009761245.1. Classification (NCBI taxonomy): domain Eukaryota; kingdom Metazoa; phylum Chordata; class Mammalia; order Primates; family Cebidae; genus Sapajus; species Sapajus apella. The sequence goes on along the minus strand of NW_022436962.1, from coordinate 11,944,402 downwards.
CCCAAGTAGCTGGGACTACAGGCGTGTGCCACCACGGCCAGCTAATTTTTTGTACTTTTTTTTAGTAGAAACGGGGTTCCACCACGTTGGCCAGGATGGTCTTGATCTCTTGACTTCGTGATCCACCTGCCTCGGTCTCCCAAAGTGCTGGGATTACAGGGGTGAGCCACCACACTTGGCCAGCTGAGCTTTACATATAAGTTAGATTTGGGGACCAGCTAAACTGATATGAATCCCACTGCTGCCCATGGTAGGTATGAAAATTGGCAGGTTACTTTTATATTCTTAGTTTCAGTTCTTCCCCCTAACATGGATGAAAATAATAGTGATGCCTCTCAAGGCAATGTGTAGAACAAATATCATTCATTTATTTATTTAACAAATATTTAGCAAGTGCCTTAGATGTCCCAAGCATGATTCTGTAGCCTCTCAGATACAGCAGTTAACAAAGCAGATGACACACCTCTGTCCTTATTTTGCTTATCAATTAGTGTTCAATAAATATTAGCCATCATTATTATTGATATTAATGTTATACTAATCATGAATACTCTAGAACTTTTATCTAGACTAAGTCTTTTCTTCCCCTGTAATTGATGTCAGTGAGTCATTTGTATTTACAGCAAAACCACAGAGTACAGAGGTCTGGATTGGGTCTACAGGATTGGGTCCATATGGAGAGGGGAGGAGGGGGAGGATAGACTGAAGACCTGGCCTCGCCTTCAGGAACTTACAGTGCACTTGCAAAGACTAGCAAGGATGAAAGGACTTTTGAATTTAAGAAACATGCATAAATTAAACATACCACTCTCTTTTGCTTGTCCTTAGTTACCTCTGAGTAATAAGAACATGAGTGGATTTTCATCACTGTCTGTTGTAATCTGTGCAGAAGAACCATTGAACCGTTCTGAAGGGTTCAGGAAGAGAAAACTGATGGCTTTATCTGAACTCCTTGGGAAAGAATGGAGTTTAATAAGTAGATGGATGCATGTTTCTTAAACTGGCAAGAATCCTCATCAAGCGTCCTGACAAGGCAACAAGCAGATGAATGTCAATGTTATTTACCCATCCACGTAACTCTGTGATTGTATAGATTTTTAGCCTCTGAAGGAGATTTCAATTATTCTCTTACTCAAATCGTTACATTTACAGAGGAGGAAATACATGCAGAGGAGGAAAGTGATTTCAAGTGAGGTTGTGCAGCTGGCCTGTGGGCTGCCTGGTCCAAAGCCGTATCCCCATTCTCCATACAGTGATTTTTCTAGAAAATCTAGAAAAAAAAAATTCCAGTGATTTTCTAGAAAATCTAGAAATCTAGGCTTCTCTGGAAGCCTAAAGCCTCAGTATCCCCATTCCCAGTTCGGTGTTCTTTCTGGAACCTCTTGAAGCCTCCTTTTGCCTAACGTTGGGTGAAATCCCTTAGAGCTCAATGGACTTTTTTTACCAAATTGCTTGCTCTGAGCTCAGGCTAGCAGCACGTTGTGGGGTAATCTGAGTAGGAGCGTCTTGATAAAGAGGTCCTGGCAGTGAGATTAGACACATTTCTAATTACGGAAAAAGAAAGGGCGCTTTGCAGGTGCTTTTCCTCATACTGTTCTCAACAAGTTCAGATAAAGCTGTGAGTTTTCTTCTCCCAGATCCCTCAAAATAGTTGCACAGTTTTTTTTCTGGACAGACTAGAATGAATGGTGTCATCTCACTCGTGTTCTTACTCCTGAGAGGGAGCTGAAAACAAGCAAGAAAGGGTGGTGTGTTGAATGCATGCATGATTCTTAAATTCAAGAGTCCTTTTGGTCCTTGCAAAAGGAGGAGACAGGACTCCGCGTTCCCCTAGCATCGGCTGAATCCCGGTCTTTGCTGCCTTTTGCTTCTGAAAGGATCCAGATTCGCTTGGGAAAGAGGTAGAGATTTTTAAAAGGAGGTGCCACCTCGTGGTCACTGTGACAAACAGCAGCCTACGGCGAAGAGGGCCGGTTGCTAAGGGTAGCAGCTGCAGCCATTTATCTCCACGCCGACTAAAGGGCCGGAAGAATCATAGAATGTTTATATTGGGAGCAACCTCCAGAGAGTTTCTGTCAAGACATCTGCCTCCAGTCAGCACGAATAATATGTCTTATGCGTACAGCGTTGTATAAAACACTTTTACAAACATTATCACGTTTATTCTCACATCAGCCCTGTGAATTTTGTAACATCGTTATCCCTTTTTCAAAGATGAGGAGAGGATCAGTCATAATTTAGGTTTCTTGAGCAAAATCACTCAGTGAGTGAGCCATCAAGTAGGAGCTGGGACCCCGGCCTTCAGCCCTCAGCTTTCCCCTTGCGTTACTGACTCTAGGAAAAGACATGGAATTCTATTGATTGATTGATTGAGACAGAGTCTCGCACTGTCGCCCAGGCTGGAGTGCAGTGGTGCGATCTCTGCTCACTGCAACCTCCTCCTCCCGGGTTCAAGTGATTCTCCTGCCTCTTGAGACTTAAAAGAGACTGTGTTGTCACCAGGCTTAGACCCCCAGCCCTTGCACAGAGATTGGCTTAGTGTTTGGAGCCAACTTTACATTTTACGTAAATGTTTTTGAGTCAGCAGAGAGTTTCTTCCACCTGCAAATTCACCTCTAAATTCCCTCTCCATAAATGAGAATGACAAACCTTCTCGGTGGGTAGAAATGAAGTAGGCTTGGTATGGACTGGCTGCGGGGAGGAAGGGGTTGCTGGGTGCCTGTGGCAGTGAAGGATGGCGCCATCCAGGAATACGGAAGAGACCACTGCTTGTGTCAGAAGAGTCCTTGTAAGAGGAAATTAAGCCGGATATAACCCTGATATGAAATCACTGGGCACATCTCAGGTCCCTGGCTTAAATATTCAATAGCCTTCAGGGAGAAAATGAATTAATGAATAGGGTCATCTGAGAGTAGAATTTTTTAAAAAAATGTTTGAAAAGTAAAAGTGTGCTCTACTCCACCCACTCACCCAGCCTCTCCCTCTCTACAGAGGTGCCAATTTCTCACAGAGTTTCTCAGGTATCGCCTCACCTGCTCCTACCCTGGCCCAAGCTGCCTCTCATCCCTCCCTGCTACCTCTCCTGGTAGTTGGACATTCAAGGACGCAGCCTTTAGCCGCTTGCACAATCACAGGACATCCTCTGAAAGAGAAGCAATCTTCTGTGGCTTGGTTGTTTTAGAAAGAAGGCATTGTTAATGGAGGTCTTGACTTGTGGACTGACATAGCAAGCAAAGGATGGGTTTGCTTTTTCTGGATGTTACTTGTTTTAAAAAAATATATGTATAAGAGAAAGCCGTCTCTATGTTCCTAAGGGAGAAGGCTGACAGGAAGTTGTCAGAGATTCAAGCTGGCTAAGGGTGCAAATATCTCATGACCAACACGGCATCTTTTCTGAGCTCTCTGCCATGGATGTGCTGAGGTCCTCCACATGAAGGTCAGGAAGGGATATTCTTCCTTTCACTACGAGGCTGCTGGTTGTGCCAGATAAGTCCTTAAGAGGAAATCAAACCAGATGTAACCCCTGAAAGGTATTGCCATCTTTTCTCTCATCATTCCCTAATAAGAAAAAAGAACGTCAAGAGACAGAACTAGACTGTATGGTAGTTTCTGTCAGTATTGAGGTTATGAGGTAAACCAACTATAACATGCAGTATATTCTTAACCCCGTTTTCCTATGCCCCGGCCTACCTATAACACCACAGGGGCAGGCGGACAACCCCTGTGACACCCAACCCTAACCCAGAGCCTCTGCAAAGGCTCACGTCAGATGCTTAGTGCCTTTCTCATGGGGGAATTTCAATCAATTCCCTGCACTTCCCAATTCCTAGTTACTTCCTTTTCTTCTTAGAATTCAGGAAGTATAAGCCTCCACTGGCAGAAGTCTCCACTGTCTAAGTAGACAAACTGATGTGAGATATTGAATGGGTTAATGGAAGGCCAAAACGTATCTTAATATCTTTATTTCTGCTGTTCTTACCTGTCTTAAGTACCCTAGAGTAATTACAGAATCCCCTCCTCTCCTCTGCTCAGCCTCCCTATTGCTGAGACGAGAGGTGTTCAGAGCTGGCTCACAGACAGTGATGTTGGTAGGCTGACTAGTCCCTTAGATTTTGAGACTCCCAGCTCAGGAGTCTGACGCGTTACTAATCATAACATCAAGGGAACCTCCAAGGATACTGACAATAGTAATAATGTCACAAACTCATTCAACTGAAGACTTTTAAAAATAATTTACCCAGACATCACTCTAGGTATTTGGGATTTATCAGTGAACAAAAAGGTTAACATTTCCACATGTGTGCAGCTTTCATTATAGTTTACAAAAGATTTTGCCTAAACTTACCTTACTGAAGACTTGCAAGAACCCTAAGAGTGCTGAGGTCTAAACTTCCTGTTTTTTACAGAGGGATAAACTCATTTGTCCTGCTCCTCATGTCATAAAGCACTCCAAGTCAAACTTCTGACCAACCAAATCCTAATGTTTTTCTCGATTTTCTCTGCCAACTATTTATGTCTACACATTAATTTTATTTCTACTGTTGGCAGCTTGGTGTCATGAAAAGAAAAAGAATCCAGAATGAACCTGAGCTCACATCCATTCTCCATCACTCACTAGATAGTAAACTTTAGCCAAGTCTCTTTACTACAATGTTCTCATAAGTAAAATATGATAATAAGGGTAAAATAAGAAATCTGTGAGACCACGCTTAGTGAGATGCTGTGTCGCTAGTTTTGTGCTTTACACAGATGTAACATAGAGATCCCATGAGCTTAGCAGCAAAATCTATCCAGTGGAATTCTTTCTGGGGTACAAACACATAAGAAATAAATTCTAAGCTCAGTTATTGAGTAAAGTATTGTATTAGTCTGTTCTCATGCTGCTGATAAAGACATACCTGAGACTGGGTAATTTATTAAAAAAAAAGTTTAATGGACTCACAGTTCTACCTAGCTGGGGAGGCCTCAGTCATGGCAGAAGATGAAAGACACGTCTTATGTGGCAGCAGACAAGAGGGAATGAGAGCCAAGTGAAAGGGGAAACCTCTTATAAAACCATCAGATCTTCTCAGACTTATTCACTCCCATGAGAACAACATTGGGAAAACTGCTGCCATGATTCACTTACCTCCCACTGGGCTCCTCCCACAACATATGGAAATTGTGAGAGCTACAATTCAAGATGAGATTTGGGTGGGGACACAACCAAACCATATTATGATTTCTCCTCTGACTGGAAACAAGATGGGAATGGAAGCGAATTCTCTAGCAGACAAGTAAAAATAGAAAGATCAGTTTGATAAATAGGAACGTCTGTTCCTTTTCACAGTAGGGAAAGTCTTAGTAGGGAAACAAAGTTTAGTGTCAGAGAAGTGATATCAGAATTTCCCTAGCAGCTCCAAGAAGCCCACACCTGGAAGGGAATTTGCATGGCCATTTGATTCCCGCCTCTTCTTCAAGGCAGGATGAGCATGTGGATATTGGATGATGCCTGGGAAGTTACACCTGTGATGATTGGCATTGCTGTGGCATTCTTCAGAGAAAAGAGCAAAAAACATACTAGAATCTTGGGTTTGATTTCTTCATTTCTTCAGTCAGTGCCCTAGAATAAATGAAGATCAAATATGACAGATAATAAGCAACCTACTCTTGGGAAGGATATACCTAATCCAGACCCTGGGGTTCCCTCATCGCAGAAATACCCTGAGCCTGGGATTCCTTCTCAAGGAAGCCTGTTAACACACAGCCAACGTCTGCCTTCTCACAAAGCTGCGCCTGTCAAGGCAGAAGGCTGGAGTGCAGACATCTCTTCCATAGAAGAGAGAAAAATGATATGAGACCAGCTTGGGTGGGAACAATATTTCAGGCATGGCTTGCTGTTAAAAATGAGCTAATTCAGAAGAGGCACATTTAAATAAATATAATGCAAAGGCATAATGGCACGAGATAATAGTTTTGAATGGGAAATTCTAATGACTTCAAGTGCATTTCACAGGGCAATTAATACACATGGCAATGCTGCAGCATTCAGCAAAAGGGAGGGAGAAACAGGGTCGGGAGCAAAAAAAGGGGAGATGGAGGCAACTGATAAAAATAGGACTTGATTTTCTTTGCAGAAGGAGTAGTGCTTACAAATATTATAAAAGAGAAAAATATGTGTGTCAGGTTTTATAATTCAGCTTGTAAAATTCAGAATGATTAGTTTTTAAAGAGGGCAATTACTCCTCTTTTGCATATTCATGAAGATTTAATGAAATAGGGTTGGGCTTTTTCCATTCTTTTCTGGTTACCCCCTTCAGTCCCCTTCTCCCACCACAAACTAAAAATATATCTGATTCCCATCAAACTGAGGCCCATTCCATTCACTTCATGGAGGAGGTACAGATGTCCAGGATTCTCTAAGAAATTACATGTCTTTATTAACATTGTCTATGAGTTAACAGGTGAGGGGTGTGAATCTTCAGGGGCTTAGGAACAGGTTTTTGATGACAGCAAAGAGCAAAATTACACAGAGCAACAGGCTGGCTTCCTTAGATGGAGGATATCTTATTTGCCTGTTTCTTCTTTTTATTGTTGCTACGCAGGGTGTGTGTGTGTGTGTGTGTGTGTGTGTGTGTGTGTGTGTGTGTGTG
>NW_022436962.1:11922995-11937760 GCF_009761245.1 Sapajus apella | reverse complement strand
TGTGTGTGTGTGTGTGTGTGTGTGTGTGTGTGTGTGTGTGTGTGTGTAGGGAGAGGGAGAGAGACAGAGTGAGAGAGAGAAAAGAAAGAAGGAAAGAAAAAGAACAAAGAAGGAAGGCCTACAGCCAGGTAGGCCAGATGAAAGAAAGGGAGAGAAAGAAAGAGAGAGAGAGTGAGAGAGAAAGAAAGAAGAGAGAAAGGAAGAAAGCAAAGAAAAAGAAAAAAAGAAATAAAGAGGGAGGCTGTGTGTAGAGGCTCATGCCTGTAATCCCAGCACTTTGGGAGGCTGAGGTGGGCAGATCACATGAGGCCAGGAGTTTGAGACCAGCCTGGCCAACACGGTGAAACTCCGTCTCTACTAAAAATAAAAAAAATTACACTGGTGTGGTGGCACTCACCTGTAATCCCAGCTTCTTGGGAGGCTGAAGCATGAGAATGGTTTGAGCCTGGGAGGTGGAGGTTGCTGTGAGCCAAGATTGTGCCACTGCACTCTAGCTTCGGTGACAGAGGGAGACTTCATCTCAAAAAAAAGAAAGAAGGAGAGAGAGAGGAGGGAAGGAAGGAAGGGAGGGAGGGAGAGAGGGAGGGAGGGAGGGAGGGAGGAGGGAGGAAGGGAAAGAGAAAGAGAGGAAGGAAGAAAAGAAGGAAGGAGAAAGGAAAGAAAGAAGGAAGGAAGGAAGCAAATAAAGGAAGAAAGGAAGAAGGAGGGAGGAAGGGAGGGTAGGGGAGAAAAAGAAAAAAAGGAAAGCAAGGAAGGAAAGAAGGAAAGAGGGAAGGAAGGGCAGGCTGGAGGGAGGAATAAGGGAGGGAGGAAGATAGGGAAAAGAAAGAAAGTAAAGAAAGAGTCTGAAGAATCCTGTGCTGTCGAGTTTCATGGGGGCCTGGAGGATACTTATTAAGGTAGCCAGCAAGTAGAGAGATTTTTTTCTCTTTTTGTTTACATGGTTTGCAAGTGTTGCCTAGAGCAAACAAATCTACAAACCAATGAACAAACAACCCCAAAATCCATGCATGGTCAAAATCCCCCTCAGCACAGAAGGGAGAGTGACATTGATGCCCTGTCTAGTTTGTCACCATCTTCTCGGTGCACTGATTTCCGTCGGGTTTTGTTTTTGTTTTTGGGGCGTGTGTGTGTGCGAACTCATTTTCCTAAACTTTTGTTCTAAGAATCTCGCAAAGCCCAAGAACTAGGCTTCTTTTCATGTCCAGACCCTGTTAAAGGTTTCACTTTTTCCTGACACCAGTCTTGCCTTTTATGAGGATAAGTCTATTTAATTCTGGAGTTTAATGTTGGAAAGCATAAGTCACAGTTTCCAATAAATATATTAAAAAATAATAAAGCTGGCATTGTGGTCTCCACTTACATGCCTCGAATCTGTCCTTGAATTGTTTTAAAATCAGGTGAAAACAAAGAAGTAATATCTATAAGACGCCCTCAAATGTCAATGCTAATCTTTATTGAAATTTTCTTTTGATCCAATCATGGTGCTAGATTTTCATATTTGTTAAATTCTTCTTGGAATAGTTCATCTAGTGATTATGGGGGAAAAATGTGCTCACCTTGTCATTCAATTGCCTGTGGATATTTAAAACACTCATGGGGGTTACCCGGGGTCTGAACCTGAAATTTTCAAATCCTGAAATTGGGGTGTAGGCAATTGGGTATGGGCCCCAATATTGCAATTACATTTTATGTGAATATAAATATATGTATTTTTCTAGGAAAGGTCAATAGCTCAAATCAGATGTTCAAAGGGTTTCTGACCCCCTAAAAGTAAACCCTTAGACTGGAGAGGCATAGTGACTGGCATCAGTTGGAAGTAAAAACGTTTTTGCTATACATTCAGTGTCTGACAATCACAGCTAAGAATGGGAAATTTGTTTACATTTAGGAAGAACAATTTCTCCTTAGCTGCAAATTACTGTTGAGAGTTTTTTATATCTTAAGGGGCAGAAGATAGAGAGGCTCAGCTCCTAGGCCTTTGGAACCCTGCTCTGTCCTCTCCTCTCTGGGTTTCCTATCCATTGCCTACGACTGCTGTTTTCCTCTCAACATAAATACACACCTGCCCTGGAATGAAGCATCATTTTCCTTCTCTTGACTTTTTGGAGACCCATTAAGCAAACCCCTGCAGAGAACTTGCCGTCTCCAAAGATGGCCCCCATGCTGTCCTTGAGAGGAAACTAGACTTCATAGTGCCTGGTTGTTTAATTCATAAATAAATATTACATGTGCTACCAGATGGTTCATTAGCCAGTTGTTATGGCAATCAGCATTTCAGCCAATTAAAAACCTTTCCCAAGACTTTAAAATATGTTGATTGTAGAAACATGAAGTGCCTGAAGACCATGTAATACACTTGAATGTAAGAAGCATCTCTGCTTTGGGATAAGAGGGGGTTGTTGGGGGAGGGAGGGGGAAAGAGGAGGAGTGAGTCAATGAGATTCAGACACCAGAATAAAAAAAAAGTGAGAGAGAGAGATGTTGGAGGAGGAAGACATTTTCATGGATCTCTACCCTGTTTGTAAACAACTCTCCTGTTGCAGTCAGAAACGACAGGGGCTATTTTGCCCATTTTTTAAATGGAGTCCTTGGAGGCAGTGATTGTACCTTGCTGACTTTTGTGTTTCATTGTCTTACATACTGCCTGGCAAATGGTAAGTGACAACTTATAGTAATAAAAAATAGTTTAGCCAGTATTATCATAATGTATGTGTTATAATAAATAGCAGAAAAAATAAAATACTCTTCTGTTACTCAAAACAAAGTTACATCCTATCACTGGTTTAAACAGAAGCCAAATGAAAGAGATGGCTGCTATGGTCCTGGGAAATCTGGCTGGGGCAGGGGACCCTGGGGGATTCTGCCATCATCTGTGACTAGGAGAGAGTGGCCAGGAACAAACTTGTGACTGAGAGTGAAGACGTACAGGAATGGGCCCTGTGTTAGACTCCTGGCATGTGCTGTCCAGCCAGTTTCAATGGTCTATGCAAACATGGGCATTCTGTCTCCCCAGTGGAATGTAATACTCTCTAGGGCTGCTACTCCAGGGTCACCCTCAATAGGACTGTGGCTGGGGCTGGCCTGGTTGGGCTCTGGCAAAGAGCAGGTGTCAGAGTTTGGATCTGGAACAGTCAAATTTAAACCAAAGAATTTCTACCCAAGGGCAAGAAGATGATGAGGGCCAGAGGAGGTGTGAGTCAAGACAAAGCCCACAGGAAACAACTTGGATCCACAAAATGGGTGTGAAGATGGCAGTGGGGACCTGGTTGCAGAGACAAGAATTCTGAATTAATAGAAACAGATGAGCAAGAATATAGTCAGAGATAGAAAAGGAGATAGGACCTGTGTTCCACTCATCTCTGTGTCCTTATCATCTTGGACACTACCTGTCTCATAGTAAGTGCTCAACAAGAGTTGAGTAAATGGATGGATGGCAATTCCTTTTAGCATCTCAGCATGTGCTAAACTGTATCATGTATGGGGGACTGAGAGAATGGAAGCTCTGAATTCCATTTTGGGATGCTTCATTTCCTCCCTGGAGAACTCTTTTCCAATTACGATAACCAGAACCAAGATTTCCCTTTATTTTACTCTCTGATCAAAGGAATATCCCAGGGAGGTGGAATCCCTCAATACCAGGAATCAAATGCTTTTCAGGGATCCAGTCCAGGGGACAGTGGAGGGTCTGGGATTCCCACCTCACTGGCTGCCAGGAGGTCTGGCTGTGCTCCCAGCAATTCCTGAGCCCCTCCTTTTCTCCCCCATCTCTCTTCCTCAGAGCTGACTGGACCCCTCCACACACAAATCTGCTGCCTGTGAAATTGTACGGTGAAGGCAAAGGAAGTGTAAAAAATAACTTCCCTAGACAATCAGAGCAGATTATTTTAATGAGGGCTGGGAAATGGGAAACAAATGACACCAAATTAGCCTCACTCCCATTCATCAACTATGTTGGTGCAGGCGCTGAGCCTTCGCCTGAGTCAGCAGTGGAGAAGCTGAGGCGGCTGCCTCCGGTTTCAGGAAGCTCCTTCCAGGAGCCCGACACATCTTTCACAGAGCTCCGGAGTCTCCATTTAATTGCTTCAAGGCTGCTGGGACTCATGGCTGCTAGCCCTTGTCTGCTTTACATTTCCTCTGGATACAAGGACAGATCACTGAAGGAAAAGAGGATCCCAGGAAAAAAGAGCCCACCTGTGGCTCAGGGAAACGTAAATGACAAAAGCAAGCTACTCATATTTCCCAGATTCTGTCCCTAGACCAGGGAAGTTAATCGTGGGTGAACCATGTTACAACATAGAAAATCAGCAGTTTTTCTGTATTTTCCTCTTGGGCACACACTTCTCCTTCATACTGACCAGTTTTGTCTCAAAACTGTGAGGTCATTGGCTAGGCTGGGGTGGATTGTTGCCTCACAATTCACAATGTAGACTCATAGTAATAATAATGTTCCCACGTGCAGCTGGAGGGGAGAGGCTGAGCTTCTCCGAAACAGGGCCTCCTCAGGTCAGAGTGGTGAACAGAAAAAGACTACAATAGATTATTACATTAAGCAAAATGAAATTGTTTCCCCGCTGGAAGGAAGGAAAGTCATTAACTCAGAGGGTCCAGTTATCAGGGAAAATGATATCACATCTGCAGTGTGTTTTGGATTGCAATTTAAGAGGAGAAATTGGAAGAGAATTTGATGTGGGGTGAAAGGTGTTGGATTGACAGCTCAGGGAATTGGAAGATGCTGTTCTCTGTCCACCTCTCATTCTCTGTCTCTCTATCTCTTGGTCTCTGGGTCTCAGCTTACTTATGCTGACATTCATTTCCCCCTCTCCAAAAGAGACAGTTTGGGACAGATGTTGATGTGAATTCAATCCTTTTCTATTTCTAAAGCCTTGGAGGTTCTTGGTTTTCAAACTCATACCAATAATGTAGTTTGGCCTTTAGCTTGAAGGAAAATCCCAGGGTTTCCTGAACTACTGGGTGCCTATTTCTGCTACTTCTAGGGTTATGTCAGAATAGTTTGGCTAGAAGAGAGGGAAGGTTAGCACAGGAAAGAAGGAAGTGTTCATGACAGAAGAAAATAATTTAGAGTTAATCATTCAGTCAGAAAATTTTTGCTGAGCACTTACCATATACAGAACGTTAGGTTTCACGTCATAGAAGACATAAAGATAAATATGACCTAAACATCCTCTCACGAAACTCATAACCTAGATGAGCAGATAGAATACACACATTACAGAGCAACCCACAAATGCCAGGCAGGCACTCGTCACAGTCACTGAAGAAGCTGTCTTCTTTTTGCTATGTTTTCACAACCTCAGCCCAATCCTAGTCCTTCTACATCCATCCAGGGAATAAGTCATCAGTAAGATGAATCCATTTTCACCAGATGTTTAGAGCTATACGAACTTACTGTGCAGGGGTCTGCTAATCTAAAGATCTACCAATCACACTCCTTGAGAATAACTGTGTCGTCCAGTTTGATAGATAAATTAGAACCGAGTTTACTGACTTAGTACCACATGCTCAGTCTTTTGTAGCCCTGGCTCCTGAGAAGGGTACTTTTCTTTCTAGTTCCACCATACTGCTTCAGTTAGGTAATAGGCTAACCTGCTCTAACCTTAAATACATGAGATTCAATAAGGCAGAAATTTAGTGGGAGGCACAAGGTGGAGAGGCAGCTCTGCTCCATAAAGTCATGTGGACACCAAAGCTGGTTGCTCTGTGCTTCCCTTGTCAACAGGAGGCTTCTATGTTAGGGTGAAGGTGGCTACTCCAGATGACAGCACACTCAGTAGTGGAACAGAGAGTGGGAAAGGCAGGGTAGAGGGAAACTTGCTACATTATAAAGATTCAGATGATATATGCATCACTTCCACTCACATAGATTGTCCAAAACTTAGGAACATAAGCATATCTAACTGCAAAGGAGACTGGAAAATATGGGGTCTCCCAAAAATTTATGTTCTCAAGTAAAGGTTTGAGATTATATTACCAAAAAGAAGAAAGAAAGAAGCAATACTAGGAGATAATTGCTCTCTCTTTCATTCCTTTCTCTACCATACTTCCACTAACCAAATCTTCTATCTCTATTACCCTAGTACTAAGGAATCAATCATATTCTTTTTTTCTCTCTGATTTTCCAATCTCTAGTACTTTACCAAGTAGAATGTACCCTGACTCCTAATGTGTTTGTCTTTGAACCATAAAACTGTACGGGAGCCCCCAAAACACTCTCTAAGCTTCCATCCTTTAATCAAGTACCTTTTCTTTTTACTTTCTGACTTTACACTGGGATTTGTGGAGTGTCCTGTCATGTGCTGACATGAAAAGAAACAAAGAACTCTGGATTCTGCCTTCAAGGGTCTGTCTCTCACCATCTTAGTTGAGGCTGCTATAACAGAGTGCCATAGACTGGGCGGCTTAAATAACAAACTTCTTTTTCTTATTGTTCTGGAGGTTGCAAGTTCAACACTAGGGTGGGTTCTTGTTGAAGTCCTTTCTGGTTTTTATACAGGGCTGTCTTCTTGTGTCCTTACATGGTGGTAGGGGGAGGGGTGGGGGGAGAGAGAGAGAGGGGGAAGCTCTCTAGTGTTTCCTCTTTTAAGGTACTGGAGAGCTCTATCCTCACAACCTAGTCACCTCCCAGGGGCCCCACGTCCTAACACCATCACATTGAGGGGTGATTTTAACATATGAGTTTTGGGGAGACACATTCGGTCCATAGCACTTGAATACACTTTGTGCCTGCTAACGTCTTTGTTCTCACCCAGCCCCTATCTTAGTCTTTACTTGGCTTTTCTCGTTGACTCACTCATGTCCCACAAAACAATCTGCAATTGATCTGGTGTTGGCTTTGTGCCGTATTCTTCTTCTAACCAAAAAATCCTTTTCCTATCACACATGGTCATCTAACTAACACATTTGCCCAATTATTCATTAATCAAAAATCTAGATCCTGGGCCTACCCTGTGCCAGCACTGCTCTGGACACCGAGGACATGGTGACAAACGGCATGGTCTCTGCTGTCACAGAGTTTACTGCATCGGTAGAGACAGGTGGCCAGCAGACAAAGGTATAATTACAATCACAAATTACACAAAGTGCCTGAAAAAAAAAAAACAATAACATAGAGGACAAAATTCAGCTTGGAGTCAGTCTAGGATGTGACACCAATTCTAGAACTTAAAACAGGAGCAGGTAGGACCACACTTTGAGTAGCAAGGGGATAAGGAATCTAACTCTAGAGTTCAAATGTATGTGGGGTGAAGGTTTTGAGTACAATATATGCTATGTATATCCATTTGGAGTCTAAATTACTCATTGGTGCTCATGGGGGATAATGATGTGTGGGATTTCCAGAGTCCAGACTCAGCAAAGGAGGTACAGAGACCTGGGAAAAAGGTCAAGCTCCCTACTGGACATGCTGGGGTCACCTGAGAGAAACTTGATAGAGGACATTGGCTCCATCTACCCAGGAATAACAGTGGGTTAGCCAGCCCTGAGTCAGGGAAAGAGGAACACCAGAGAACTGAGCCTCGTACACTGAAGGGCTATCCAAGCAAAGGAGGGAGAGGAGTCTTTCAGACCGAGCCCTACATTTGGGAAGGCCAGAGGTAGAAAAGAAGGAGTGTTTCAGGGCCTGAAAGAAAGGCAATGTGACAGAGACACAAAGAGAATAGCAATGAGAGATGAAGACAGACACTGAGAGGGAAGGGGAGGTGGTGGCAGAATATACAAAGCTTTCCAAAAAGGAAACCTACTGAAGGGTTTTGACAGGGGAGGGACATGTTCTGACTTACGTTTTTTAAGTTCATTTTGCTGTGGGGAGAAATGTTTAGAGGCTGACGAGAATGGAAGCAGATGGAGACTAATTAGAAAACTATTGTAACATTCCCAAGGAATAAAGGTAGCTTGGTCCAGGATGGAGATGTGTGGTGGAGAAGATGGCAAAGTCTCTCTAGAGCAGGGCTCAGGTAAAACGCACCCTCTGCCTGTTTTCGTGAAGTTTTATTGTAACACAACTAGTCCCGTTCATGTCCAGATTGTCTATGGCTACTTTCTCTCTTGAACGGGAGAGATAAATAATCACTACAGAGACAATATGGCCCACTAAGCCTAATTATTTACTTTCTGATCCCTTATAGGAAATGTTCTGCAGAGCTATGTATTGTGGAAGCCAGTCGGCCTATCTGCTCCATGATTTGCTTAGTTTTTTTTTTTTAAACTTTTCTTTGATATACAGTGGAAATCTCTCTTTTGACCAGCTTAAGGCCAAATAAGGAGGACTTAAGAAGAACCAGGGAACAATTGAATAGGTGGGGGAAAAAGCAGAGCTGAATTGCTGCTGGTGTTAAAAGGAGCTACTGGTCGTGGAAAGAAGTCATGCCCACTGGTGTTTTTCAATAAGAAATATCTGAAGTAATAATCTCTGTACCTTCAGATCTGCTTGTGGCTGCAACAGCTCTCTGCACATGGAGCTAGCCATCTACCAGATTATTTCCTTTCCCAACAAACATCACGCACAGCCCTATTATGACTGGGAGACTTTTTAATAAAACTGTCTGTGAAGATTGCAAAACGAACCTATGGAGCAACCTCCTCACTACTGCCCTCTGTTTCTCCACAAATCTCTCTCTCTTTTCCACAGAGCAAGTTTGTATCTCCAAGCAGGTGCCTCTTCAGGAGCTCTCATAAAGAACAGCTGAATGCAGCAGTCTTTGCCCTCAATACAGCCAAGCTTCAAGAAACCACTTTTCACAAATGATTTGACGTGGAGGTCAAATCATCCTTTCTCAGAATGCATCCTCTCTAGTCAGGGCACTAGGTATTTTTTAATTCAAGTTAGAAGTCAGGACTTGTCTTACGCTTTCTACTTTAGTCTCTCCTGCAGGCTGTATCCTCTATATTAAGAGTATGTGTAGCTTAACTGTCTTTCAGGCAAATAGCCATTGTGTTCCCACCCAAGGTGAGAGTCCATTTTAGTTCAGGAAAAAATCACTTTAAATTGATTGAGAGGGAGATTGATGTGAGAAGAGAGACAGAATTCCTTAGCTAGAGAAGAGATTAAGAATCCAATGAATTGAATAGACACAGAAGGCCTGGTCCTGGCTAAATGGAATGCTGGGGGCTCGTGCCAGGGAGGGGTGGTGAGCAGAGGGACTGGCTTGGAATCCAGGTGGCTAAACTCGTGGGAGTGTGACAAAACCAGACCCTGTTTCTCTTGGGCTCAGTTTCTAAAACCTGCATGACTCCTAGGGGGTCTTCTCAAAATACGGATTCTGATTCAGCAGATCTGGGGCATGTCCTGAGCTTGTGCACTTCTCACAAGCTTCCAGATGACATTCGTGTTGCTAGTCCGTGGACCACATCGATTAGTAAGGGCATCAGGAATCTAACTCCAGAGTTCAAATGTATGTGAGGTGAAGGTTTTGAGTACAATATATATTATGTATATTCATTTGGAGTCTAAATAATTCATTGGTGTTCATGGGGGATATTGATGTATGGGATTTCCAGAGTCCAGACTCAGCAAAAAAGCTATAAAGACTAGTGGACGTGCTGGGGTCATCTGAGAGAAACTTGATAGAGGACATTGGCTCCACCTAACTCAGGAAGAAGAGAGGGTCAGCCAGCCCTGAGTTAGGGAAAGAGGAGCATCAGAGAACTGAGCCTCATACAGCACTGTGGGGCTGAGAGCATGGAGTTGGCTGCCAGGGAAACTGGACAGGGAACTTGGCTCCATCACGCTGAGCCTCTACTTATTCTTCTGTAAAAACTTACATTACGGGCTTGTTGGAAGCACTAAATAAGACAGTCAGGGGAGGAAGATCCAAGATGCCTGTTTAGGAACAGCTTGGAGTTGCAGCTCCCACTTAAAGCACAGAGGGTGAGTGGACACCGCATTTTTATTGCCCACGGACCAGGAGATTCCCAGGCGGAGGAGCCCCACGGGTCGCCAGCGTGGCTGTTTTGGCCAGCGCGGCTGCTTTATCGGCGCCCCGGCTGGCGGTTCTCTGTACAAAATACACTGGTCCGGGTGCCCTTCTGGCTGGAGATTGGAGACCCAGGAAGCCCATTCATCTGATTAAA
Source organism: Sapajus apella (assembly GCF_009761245.1). Taxonomy (NCBI): domain Eukaryota; kingdom Metazoa; phylum Chordata; class Mammalia; order Primates; family Cebidae; genus Sapajus; species Sapajus apella. The sequence continues at coordinate 11,927,671 of NW_022436962.1, read as the reverse complement.
GAGGGGACTGAACAGGGACCCAGGCCAGGAGAGTCCTGGGCAAAAAAAGTGCCACGAATCTCAGCGCCGCTGTTCAAGCCAGTGCAGTGAGTCGCCGCACAGGAAATCACAAAGATCCCGGTGCCCTTTCAACAGGCAACTGAGATAGAGGCGACTGTTCAACTAAAAAAGAAAAAAAAGTCTCTGAGGCAGGAAGCCAGGTGATCAGGCTAGGCTGATCCCACACCCACAAAAGAACAGCAATCAGAAACTCTCTGGATTGACAGTTTCACAGCAAGCGCAGCTGAACCCCGGACGGTCCAGCTCTGTGAGGGAGGGGTGTCCGCCATTACTGACGCACTTTACCACTATGGAGGTAGTCCGCCATTGCTGAGGCAGCCTGCCATCGCCAAGGAAACCCGCCGTTGCCAAGGCAACCTGCCAGTAGAGAGAGTATCAGCCAATACAGAGGCGGGCCACCATTGCCGAGGCAGTTCTAACTACACCCACATAAACAAGACTGCAGGGTAGTTCACATGGCAGCTGTGTGGAGCCCACAGCTGCTCAGCAAAGCCTCTGCAGGTTGACAGTGGCCAGGCTACCTCCTCGCTGGGCAGGGCAGCCCTGAAAAAAAAAAAAAAAGGCAGCAGCACAACGGAAACTCATAAATAAAGCCCTAACTCCCTGGGACAGAGCACCTGGGAACAAAAAGTGGTTTATGAGTTCTGCTGTAGCAGACCTAAACGTACTTGCCCAGCAGCTCTGAATGAACAACGGAGCTCACAGCTCAGCACTTGAGCTCCTATAAAGGACAGACTGTCTCCTCAAGCAGCTCCCTGACCCCTGTATATCCAAAGAGTCACCCCATAAAGGAGAGATCAGACTGACATTTGGTGGGTATCCTTCTGGGACAAAGACAGCAGAAGAAGAAACTAGTAGCAACCCTTACTGTTCTGCAGCTGCTGCAGGTGATCCCCAGGCAAGCAGGGCCTAGAGTGGACCTCAGCAGTCCTACAGCAGAGGGGCCAGACTGTTAGAAGGAAAACTAAGAAACAGAAATAATGTCATCATCAACAAACAGAATGTCCACTCAGAGATCCAATCTGAAAGTCAGCAACTACAAAGACAACAGGTAGATAAATCCATAAAGATGGGAAGAAACCAGCACAAAAAGATGAAAACACCCGAAACCAGAACACCTCTCCTCCTAAAAGGGATCACAACTCCTCACCAGCAAGGGAACAAGGTTGGATGGAGAACAAGTGTGATGAAATGACAGAATCAGACTTCAGAAGGTGGGTAGTAAGAAACTTCTGTGAACTAAAATAACATATTCTAACCCAATGCAAAGAAACTAAGAATGTTGAAAAAAGATCTGATGAAATGCTAACGAGAATGGACAAATTAGAAAGGAATATAAGTGAATTGATGGAGCTGAAAAACACAACACGAGAACTTCGCAAAGCATGCACAAGTTTCAACAGCCAAATTGACCAAGCAGAAGAAAGGATATCAGAGGTCAAAGATCAACTCAATGAAATAAAATGAGAAGGCAAGAATAGAGAAAAAAAGGTAAAAAGGAATGAACAAAATCTCCAAGAAATGTGGGACTATGTGAAAAGACCTAATCTACATTTGATAGGTGTACCTGAATGCGATAAAGGGAATGAATCCAAGCTGGAAAATACACTTCAGGATATTAACCAGGAAAACTTCCCCAACCTAGCAAGGCAGGCCAATATTCAAGTCCAGGAAATACAGAGAACACCACAAAGATATTCCTCACAAAGAGCAACCCCAAGGCACATAATTGTCAGATTCACCAGGGTTGAAATGAAGGAGAAAATACTGAGAGCAGCCAGAGAGAAAGGTCGAGTTACCCACAAAGGGAAGCCCATCAGACTCACAGGAGATCTCTCAGCAGAAACCCTACAAGCCAGAAGAGAGTGGGGGCCAATATTCAACATCCTTAAAGAAAAGAACTTTCAACCCTGAATCTCATATCCAGCCAAACTAAGCTTCATAAGTGAAGGAAAAATAAAATCCTTTGCGAACAAGCAAGTACTCAGAGATTTCGTCACCACCAGGCCTGCTTTACAAGAGCTCCTGAAAGAGGCTCTACACATAGAAAGGAACAACCAGTACCAGCCACTCCAAAAACATGCCAAATGGTAAAGAGCATCAACACAATGAAGAATCTGCATCAACTAATGGGCAAAACAGCCAGCTAGCACCAAAATGGCAGTATCAAATTCACACATAACAATATTATCCCTAAATGTAAATGGACTAAATGCCCCAGTCAAAAGACACAGACTGGCAAATTGGATAAAAAGCCAAAACCCATTGGTGCACTGTATCCAGGAAACGCATCTCACATGCAAGGATACACAACGGCTCAAAATAAAGGGATGGAGTAAGATTTACCAAGCAAATGGAGAGCAAAAAAAAGCAGGAGTTGCAATTCTCATCTCTGATAAAATAGACATTAAAGCAACAAAGATCAAAAGAGACAAAGAAGGACATTACATAATGGTAAAAGGATCAAGGCAACAGAAAGAGCTAATGATCCTAAATATATATGAACCCAATACAGGAGCACCCAGATACACAAGGCAAGTTCTTAATGACTTACAAAGAGACTTAGACTCCCACACAATTATAGTGGGAGACTTTAACACCCCATTGTCAATATTAGACAGATCAACCAGACAGAAAATTAACAAGGATATCCAGGACTTGAACTCAGACCTGGACCAAGCAAACCTAATACATATTTACAGAACTCTCCACCCCAAATCCACAGAATATACATTCTTCTCAGCACCACATCACACGTACTCTAAAATTGACCACATAATTGGGAGTAAATCACTCCTCAGCAAATGTAAAAGAATGGAAATCATAACAAACAGTCTCTCAGACCACAGTACAATCAAGTTAGAACTCAGAATTTGAAAGCTAACTCAGAGCCATACAGCGTCATGGAAACTGAACAACTTGCTCTTGAATGTTGATTGGATAAACAATGAAATGAAGGCAGAAATAAAGATGTTCTTTGAAACCAACGAGAATGAAGACACAACATACCAGAATCTCTGGGACACATTTTAAAGCAGTCTCTAGAGGAAAATATATAGCAATAAGTGCCCACATGAGAAGCAAGGAGAGATCTAAAATTGAGACCCTATCGTCAAAATTGAAAGAGCTAGAGGAGCAAGATAAAAAATACTCAAAACCTAGCAGAAGACAAGAAACAGCTAAGTTCAGAGCAGAACTGAAGGAGATAGAGACACAAAAAACCCTTCAAAAAATCAATAAATCCAGGAGCTGGTTTTTTGAAAAGATCAACAAAATAGACAGACCACTAGCCAGAGTAATATAAAAGAAAAGAGAGAATAACCAAATTGATGCAATAAAAAACGATAAAGGGGATATCACCACAGATTCCATAGAAATTCAAACCATCATCAGAGATTATTACAAACAACTCTATGCACATAAACTAGTAAACCTGGAAGAAATGGATAAATTCCTGGACACTTGCCTTCTCCCAAGCCTAAATCAGGAAGAAGCCAAAACCCTGAACAGACCCATAACAAGGTCTGAAGTTGAGGCAGCAATTAAGAGCCTACCACCCAAAAAAAGCCCAGGTCCAGATGGGTTCACAGCCGAATTCTACCAGACATACAAAGAGGAGCTGGTACCATTCCTTCTGAAACTATTCCAAACAATCCAAAAAGAGGGAATCCTTCCCAAATCATTTTATGAGACCAACATCATCCTGATACCAAAACCCGGCAGAGACTCAACAAGAAAATAAAACTTCAGGCCAATATCCATGATGAGCATAGATGAAAAAATCTTCAATAAAATACTGGCAAGTTGATTGCAACAGCACATCAAAAAGCTTATCCACCATGATCAAGTAGGCTTCATCCCAGGGATGCAAGGCTGGTTCAACATATGCAAGTCTATAAACATAATTCACCACATAAACAGAACCAAAGACAAAAACCACATGATTATCTCAAGTGATGCAGAGAAGGCCTTTGACAAAATTCAACAGCCTTTCATGCTAAAAACCCTCAATAAACTAGGTATTGATGGAACGTATCTCAAAATAATAAAAGCTATTTACGACAAACCAACAGCGAATATCATACTGAATGGGCAAAAAATGGAAGCATTCACCTTGAAATCTGGCACTAGACAAGGATGCCCTCTCTCATCACTCCTATTCAATATAGTACTGGAAGTTCTAGCCAGAGCAATCAGGCAAGAAAAAGAAATAAAGGGTATTCAAATAGGAAAGGAGGAAGTTAAATTGTCTCTATTTGCAGACGACATGATTGTATATCTAGAACACCCCATGTCTCAGCCCAAAATCTCCTGAAACTGATAAGCAACTTCAGCAAAGTCTCAAGATACAAAATCAACGTGCAAAAATCACATGCATTCCTATACACCAATAACAGACTTAAAGAGAGCCAAATCAAGAACAAACTGCATTCACAATTGCCACAAAGAGAATAAAATACCTAGGAATACAACTAACAAGGAACATAAAGGACCTCTTCAAGGAGAACTACAAGCCACTGCTCAACGAAATAAGAGAGGACACAAATAGATGGAGAAACATTCATGTTCATGGTTAGGAAGAATCAATATCATGAAAATGGCCATACTGCCCAAAG
>NW_022436962.1:11893707-11922985 GCF_009761245.1 Sapajus apella | reverse complement strand
AATTTACAGATTCAACGCTATCCCCATCAAGCTACCAATGACCTTCTTCACAGAACTGGAAAAAAACACCTTAAACTTCATATGGAACCAAAAGAGAGCCTGCATAGCCAAGTCAATTCTAAGCGAAAAGAACAAAGCGGGAGGCATCATACTACCGGACTTCAAACTATACTACAAGGCTACAGTAATCAAAACAGCATGGTACTGGTACCAAAACAGAGATATAGACCAGTGGAACAGAACAGAGGCCTTGGAGGCAAAACAACATATCTACAACCATCTGATCTTTGACAGACCTAACAAAAACAAGCAATGGGGAAAGGATTCCCTGTTTAATAAATGGTGTTGGGAAAACTGGCTAGCCATGTGCAGAAAGTAGAAACTGGACCCCTTCCTGACACCTTACACTAAAATTAACTCCAGATGGATTAAAGACTTAAACATAAGACCTAACACCATAAAAACCCTAGAAGAAAATCTAGGCAAAACCATTCAGGACATAGGCGTAGGCAAGGACTTCATGACCAAAACACCAAAAGCATTGGAAACAAAAGTCAAAATAGACAAATGGGACCTAATCAAACTCCACAGCTTCTGCACCACAAAAGAAACAGTCATTAGAGTGAATCGGCAACCAACAGAATGGGAAAAAAGTTTAGCAGTTTACCCATCTGACAAAGGGCTAATATCCAGAATTTACAAAGAACTAAAACAGATTTACAAGAAAAAAACAAACAAGCCCATTCAAAAGTGGGCAAAGGATATGAACAGACACTTTACAAAAGAAGACATACATGAGGCCAACAAACTTATGAAAAAATGCTCAACATCACTGGTCATCAGAGAAATGCAAATCAAAACTACATTGAGATACCATCTCACGCCAGTTAGAATGGCGATCATTAAAAAATCTAGAGACAACAGATGCTGGAGAGGATGTGGAGAAATAGAAACACTTTACACTGTTGGTAGGAATGTAAATTAGTTCAACCATTGTGGAAGACAATGTGGCGATTCCTCAAGGACCTAGAAATAGAAATTCCATTTGACCCAGCAATCCCATTACTGGGTATATATCCAAAGGATTATAAATCGTTCTACTATAAGGACACGTGCACACGAATGTTCATTGCAGCACTGTTTACAATAGCAAAGACCTAGAACCAACCCAAATGCCCATCAATGATAGGCTGGACAGGGAAAATGTGGCACATATACACCATGGAATACTATGCAGCCATCAAAAATGATGAGTTTGTGTCCTTTGTAGGGACATGGGTGAACCTGGAAACCATCATTCTCAACAAACTGACAGAAGAGCAGAAGATCAAACACCGCATGTTGTCACTCATAGGCGGGTGTTGAACAATGAGAACACATGGACACAGGGAGGGGAGCACTACACATTGGGGTCTGTTGGGGGGAAATAGGGGAGGGTTAGTGGGGGGAGGGGAGTTGGGGAGAGATAACATGGGGAGAAATGCCAGATATAGGTGATGGGGAGGAAGGCAGCAAATCACACTGCCATGTGTGTACCTATGCAACAATCTTGCATGTTCTTCTTCACATGTACCCCAAAACCTAAAATGCAATAAAATAAATTAAAAAAAAAATAAGACAGTCCATGTATTTTGGGTTCTCGTTCCTAAAAGACAGACCCTGAGATGATGATCTTTATGGAAGTGGTTTATTACACGGTGCTCCCTGGCAAAATTTGTAGGCGAGGAGCAAAGTGGGACAGGGAAAGGGAAGAAAGCCAAGCAAGAATGCAATATGAAGCAAAGTTCTGTGAGTGTAACTTTAGCTCAGTCGTGCAAGGAGACACTGGAGAGTAAATCACAAAACTAGGATTATCCCAAACTAGAAGCAGGATAGCTGGGTTATTTATACTCTCACACCCGTCAGTCATTAAGGGATACCCCTGAGGGACGTAAATTCCTAAGCTCTTGCAGTTGTCTGCATACACAAGAAAAGCTAAAGTTCTGGAGGCTGAGGGAAGTCCTCGGACAGAGTTGGGGGCTGACTGTCCTGAAAAGAAGCGCATCTGAAACTGTATGTGTGAATGGTATTGAGGGCATCTGAGAGCTGCTCTGACAGATCTGCTAAATCGTGGGAAGAGTTTGAGCATGGTCCATGGCAATTCTAAACCACTGGCAAAACCCCCCTTTATTATATGCAGTGTATAAATAACCATTATCTAAGAAGACAAAGAAGGACAAGAAGAAGAGCAGGTATCTATCCCATGGCACGCTGAACAGTGGGACTAGAAGAAGCAGATTATTCTGGAGTCAACTTTGCAAATGCAACACTTCGTTAAGGAAACTGGGATCCAGTTACTGAGTTGCGCAAATGACCAGAAATCCTGAAGACCCCCCTATTGCTGTCGACAGAGAAGAAAAGTCATGAAAGTTCCCTTCGGTCCTGTGATTCCTGGATGCTGATTCTGACTGAAGATGTGTTTCTAGATGTGAGTGGCCATACTTTATTGCTTGTGGCTTACGGAATGGATAACCTCTGTGGGTTCCATTTCCTCATCTTTAAGGTAAGAGGTCCTCTAGCTCTAAAATTTTATGAATTGACAAACCACTAACTACAAGATGGATACTCCATAAATATTAAGCCACATTCTCCACAGTCACACAACCCCAAAGTAAGGTAAATTTCTTTTTCCATAAAAAGGTGCCAGAGATAGTGTATCTTTCTTTCCTGCATTTTCCTGTGCAGTTGTACACGATTCTCACCCAACTGGCTTCTAGTACCCCTTGTCATTGCCTCTTGTATCCATGCTTCATATTCCTCCTATGATTGATTAGTTAATCTCTCTCTTTCTCTGTCTCACACACTCTATAAATACACACAAAGACATATATATATGTACATATATATAATTTGTTTGTGCATAAAAAGCAGCCAAAGTATCTTCTTACTCTGATTTTAGAGATTATAACTTTTAGGTTCTTTGGGGTGGGATGGGAGGCAAAAAATTGCTCAGGCAGAGTTCTGATGCTACTAATTACTCACCAAGACATGAGTAGGACCATTTTTGTAAGCAATGAATTGGCTCATTTAAAATTCCTTTGTTTTCATTTTTAGAAAAAAGAGGAAGAAAGAAGAAAGTCAAAAGTATGAAAGAACAAAAGCAGCTCCCCATAGAAAGACAGACTCTTTTGCCAGCACATTTAAAAATCTAAATGAGGCCAAGTGCCACACAGATAGAGGGACTCTACTTGCTGCATAGTAAATAAAACGGAGGTGGGGGAAGTGTGCATCAAACAATACTTTCCGAGGGGACAACAACAAGGCTTAAGAGAATTCAGACCCTGAGTTTCCTGCCTCACCAGGTAACCTGGCACAGAATGATATCTAAGAGGATCAAATAGACTGGAATCAGACCTAGAACAGACTACCTTCTCCAAAGCAGTGGGGATAGAGTACGCATTGTGGAGACAGACCCTGCTGCAGCCAGGTGGATGGCTCCTAGTGGCCAGAGGGCTGACATCAAGCAGCAGGTGGGAGTCCAGGCTATCCGATGGTGCCAGTGAAGGGGGCAAGAAGGCTGTGACTGCCTGTTACAGACCATAACAGGGAAAGACTCAGGGCAGGCACTAGTAGAGACCCAGAGAGACAGCTACTTGTCAGCAGGCAAGGCAGATGGGAAGAGTAAGAGTAGGAGGGCCTTCGTCACATTGCTGGAGCAATGTGACATCGGGTGGGCCTGGGAACCAGCACCTCGGTCCTGGATGGCAGGAGAGAGTAGAGAGAAACTGATCAGAGGAAGGTTGTTGAGTAGGAAACTGCAGCAATTTCCTAGGACTGCCATAACAAGGTGCCAAAGACTGGGTCAGTTACAATTATAGAAATGTATTCTCTCACAGTTCTGGAGATTAGAAGTTTGAAATCAAGATACCAGCAAAATTGGTTCCTTCTGGAGCCTCTGAGGGAGGATGTGCTCCATGCTTCTCTCCTGGCTGCTGGTGGTTGTTGGCAATTCTTGGTGTCCCTGGGCTTGCAGGCGCATCACCCTAATCTCTGCCTCTGTCATCATGTGGCGTTCTCTCTAAGAGACCCTGCCTGTTTTCTCTTCTTATAAAGACACCAGTCATTGGAATAGCGCCCACCCTAATGCAGTATGACCTTATCTTACATTAATACATCACATATCCAAAGCCCCTGTTTTAGGGTTCTCCAGAGAAATGGAGCTAATAGGAGATTGCACACACAGGCACACACATACAATTTATTATAAGGAACTGGCTCACACAATTATGGAGGCTGAGAGGTCCCAAGATCTGCAGTTGGCAAGCTAGAAACACAGGGCTGCTGACGTGCAGTTCAGTCTGAGACTGAAGGCCCTAGATCCAAGAAAGCCAGTGCTATAAGTTTCAGTCCAAAAGCCAGCAGCCTTGAAACCCAAAAGGAGCAGATGTTCAGTTTGAGTCCAAATGACAGGAAAGATCAATGTCCCAGCTCAAAGCAGCCAGGCAGGAGGAGTTCCTTCCTCCTTGCAATAGGGTTAGCCTTTTTGTACTATCCAGGCCCCTTCAACTGATTAGATGAAGGTCACCCACATTAGAGAGGGCAATTTGCTATCCATGCATAAATCTGTATATATGAGGAGATTTATTTTATCAGATATATATGCATATATATATATATATGAGGAGATTTATTATAAGAATTAGCTCATGTGATTTTGGAGGCTAAGAAGCCCCACAGTCTGCCATCTGTGAGCTAGAGAGCCAGGAAAGCCAGTGACATAATTCTTTCAAGTTTAAAGGCCTGAGAACTGGGAAGGATGATGGTGTATGTCCCATTCTGAGTCTGACGGCCCAAGAACCAGAAGCACAGATGTCCGAGGGCAGGAGAAGAAAAATGTTTCAGCTCTAGAAGAAAGAGGGAATTTATCCTTCCTCTGCCTTTGTGTTCTGTCTGGGCCCTCAATATATTAGATGCTGCCCACTTGCATTAGTGAGAGTGCTTTTTTCACTCAGTCTGCCAATTCAAATACTAATCTCTTCCATAAACACGCTTACAAACACACCCTGAAATAATGTTTGACCAGATATGTTGTCTATCCGTTAACCCTGTTAAGTTGACAGATAACATTCATCATCACTGTCTATTTCCAAATAAGGTCTGAGGTTCTGGGTGGACATTAACGTAGGAGAGGCATACTACATAACCTGGTACAATTCCCAAAAGAGATTGAGGCTCAATGGAACAATACAAAAACATGTGAATACAACCAGGGCATGAGTTTGTGTTCTGGTCCTGGGAAGAGCCTGAACAAATCATACAATATACATGGAAAAACTGTGGTTCCAGAGCTGATGATGAAAGCCAAGGAGTGGTAACATTAGTCTCATGTTTCAAAAAGTCACCCCAGTCAATTCACGTGTTTAGCCTGAACCGCATTCTAGCTCCTGCTGGGGAGTCCTGTTTAAACTAGCAAAACCTCCTCTTCCTCCCCAAGCTTCTGGTCCAACTGAGGAAAGGGATTTCCCCTTACCACCCCTCCTATCCTCACAAGAATCACTTCTGTACTGAGCTATCTCTTCTAATCTGAGAATGCCAGATTGTAGAAGAATGTGAGAGCCGCTGTTTTAATGTCATCTCACCGATTGTATGTGAAGAGACGGGGGTTGGGCATTTGGGTACCACTGGAAATGCTGATGTATGCTTTCTTACCAGCCTTGGTTGGATTTTTGTATCATTTTGTAAATTACAGGACATGCCTGAGATTCTGAGAAAGTTTGTACCTTAGGAGAGACAAATATACACTCTGAGTCTGTCAAGGAGAGAAATACAAAACTTTCCTACGGAACAACTCTGACAAGGCCGGCGGTGTCAACACCCAACCAATAAAGTCGGGAACAATCCGGGAGAAGGATTGACTGATTAGTCTAGGGCTGTGGATGTGGAGATGAAAAGTTGAGACGATGTTCTGAGGAGAAGCAGATATAGGCACCAGGAGCAAAGACCTCTGAAACACCAAACTCACATTGTTAGACAAATTCAGAAACTCAGATGGCTAAGTTCATTTGTCAAGTGAACACCAATAAGTCCAGAGGTCACAAGAGGGACTCAAGATTCTCTGAGAGGCAGGCCCTCTCCCATGAGGGAACAAGAAGATCATTGGCCAGGAGACCATCCAGGCTTCACCCAGGGAGTCTTCTTTTTGTCTACTAGATGTGGACTTTCTGGTTAATTCACATCCATCCTGAGCACCTACGACTGTGCAAAATATCACAATTAAATGATTCTTCCTTTGTGATTTAATTTCTTCTCTAGCCAGCTGGGTGGGCTAATGTTAGAGAAAGCAAAACAGATAGAATGAGGAGACAAGAAAAAACAAGGGCTTATTTTTAAGATGGCATGTATAACCAAATGTTAGAAATGAAAAAAAAAATATATATATATATCAAGTCTTCATGAAAATATTATCAATTGGCTGGGCACAGTGGCTTACACCTGTAATCCCAGCATTTTGGGGGGCTGAGGCAGGCAGATTACTTGAGGCCAGGAGTTTGAGACCAGCCTGGCTAATGTGGCAAAAACCTGTCTCTACTAAAAATACAGAAATTAGCCAGGCATGGTGGTGCACACTTGTAGTCCCAGAATTGCTTGAACTCAGGAGGCAGAGGTTGTGGCAAGATCACATCACTGCACTCCAGCCTGGGTGACAGAGTCAGACTCTGTCTCAAAAAACAAACAAACAAAAACAACAACAAAAAAAGAGAAAGATATAGCAATTCACTCCCTTCCAATTCCATGTGGACCTCTTCCATTTTTTCATCAGTTCTAGTCTGCCTTTCGTTGAACATTTTCAATCCAGTTAGGAATAGTTACAACAGTTTATAAAACACATATTTATGTCACTTGATCCTTTCAGTGGCCCCGTGATGTAAGAATTACTGTTAACCCACTTTACAGAGGAGAAATCAAGTTGTAGCAAGAAGGAAGTCCAGCCAGGACTGCTATCTGAGGCTACTGGACTGCAAATTCCGTGCTATTTCCACACACCACACGCCACCGCAGTGGAGGAGAAGAACCTCAAAAAAGAACTTCTGTCAGCTTTCGAGTTGGTGGTGATTATTTTTCACTCTGCCTCAAGGCAGAACTCAGATAAACCCCTGATGGCAAAGTTGTTAGGACCAAAAGGGCTTGAACTCAGACTTGCCTCTGCTTTTAAAGGCACCAGGGCAACTGAACTCAGAAAGAACTCTGTTGCCTTCATCACTTAATTAACTGAGCATCACACTCCATTTACTGTTGTCTCCAAGACACTGGCAATTGTGTGGCTTTCTTGGCTTTTCATTCCATGAAAGGCTCTTTCATCCCAGCTCCTCCAGCCCCGGGGGAACTGGATGGGAAGGGAAGAAAGAGGTGTAACGGGACTCTGTGAACACGGCGCTGTATTGTGCTCCACTGTGATATCCTGCTTTCTATCGCTTTCTATTGCTGGTGAGGTCCCTGGACAGCTACCTGAATGAAGCATATGGAAGGTTTTTTAATCCTATCATTACTCACCACGGTATGGAAGTCACAACTCTGGCATCTCACTGCCTCACTCATTTAAAATGCCTTTTGCTATTTTTTTTAAGTGAGAGAAGAAAAGAAAAGAGTAGAAAGAGAGAGAACAAACTCAGTCAATGAAGAAACAAAAGTGAGTCCCTGGGGCTAGAGAGAGACATTGCCAACTCTTCGGAGACTTCCAGACACTGACAAAACGTGGAAGCAACACAACACGCGTCACATACAGGCAGCGAGGAGCACACAGGAGCCAAAGCCATAAAAAACTTGCTCTAAAACTTCAGAGAAGCAAAATTCTCTTCTCAAAGATGTTGAGAACTGGCCCCGGCTGCCTCCCAAGCTTTAGTAAAAGTAGCATGAAATGGCTGCCACAGATGAAATGCCCACAAAAATTTGTTAAACTGCAAAGGCAGGAATTGTATCTTTTTAGCTTTTACTCCATAGTATTGAACACAAAAACACTTCTGGGCTGGGACCTTGAGCAGAGTAGCGTTGGAGTGAATTGGATCCAGACTACACAAGGATTTTGCTGACTATTGGATAAAGAAGGCCGGTGAGTCTCAGCATCTTGTGGCACAAACCTATGTGGAACCATGATGACAGTGCACCCCACTCTTGGGTGGAAGTTCCCATGACACCGAGCTTGCATGCCCACACTTCTTCTCTGACTCGCCCTCCCATCTGTTCTCTCTTCACTCACTCTGGTTGCATGGAAAACACAAGAGCAGAAGTAGTACTCCCAGCCCTTACTTCAAACACCTGTTATGATTCATCTCAAGATTGCAGACACTTGGACCATCTTCTGATGTGGCTGAGAAGACAGGAAGGAATAGAATTGAAACCTAGTTAATGTCAGGGCTGGGGCTTATTTTTTATTCAATTCCAAATGCCATAAAGAAGAAAATGACTAGACTTTACTCCTTCCATCTTTTCTCTCCCTTCCGGCCTGTATACCTCCTGTCCCTCTCTCTTCATGGTTTCCTCCCTCAGTCCTGCACACTTCAGGAGTGACACATGTATTTACATCTGCTGACAGTGGAGTCTTTTGGTACAAAAGGCCCTTTTGAAAGTGGATATACAACAGCTTAGCAAGAGTTCAAAACTAAGGACTTTGAAGGAGCAGATGACTGTTTCTTAAGAGTCTGAGAATGTGTATGTGACCTTGATGCTAGCAGAGGCAGTCACCTCCTTTCAGTTGGCCAAGAGTAATAACCAGTCTGCTTAAAGGTTCATGAATAAGAAATTGTATGTAGTTCTGTGCTATAAATTATGCACAGACTGAGGACAGAAAAGAGGTTGGCTACTTCCCACTTGACTCACCTCTACTGAGTTCACCTTTACTTCCAACATCCCTGGGTGGCAGCACCCATCACATCCGCTTTGGTCTATCGGTAAGGGGTTAATCAGGAAAAGAAGTCTGCTGAGATCAAACATCCTTGACTTTGGTAAACTCATATCATTTCTTTTATTTTTTTTTTGAGACAGAGTCTCATTCTGTCACCCAGGCTGGAGTGCAAGGCCACAGTCACAGCTCACTGCAGCCTCAACCTCCCAGGCTCAAGTGATCCTCCCACCTCAGCTTCCTGAGTAGCTGGGACTACAGGCACATGCCACCAAGCTTGGCTAATGTTTGTATTTTTTGTAGAGGCATGGCTTTGCCATGCTGCCCAGGCTGGTCTCGAACTCCTGAGCTCAAGCAATTTGCCTGCCCTGGCCTCTCAAAGTGCTGGGATTACAGGGATGAGCCGCCTCATCTGGCCTCATATAATTCTTAAAATTCCTTTCCTTTGATAACAATTTCTAATCACCTTAACGAGTTTCCACTTCACAACTCCTGACAGAGACTTCAAAATGGCAACTCTCAGTTATTAGCCAAGGGAAAAATAGGGAAAATGGAAAAGCAGCCAGTTAAGAATGAAATGGCAGAGAAAAAGCAAGAAATGAAAATATCTTATATGATGACCAGTAAATATTTTTGATAAGCATCTGGATTTGGAGTTAAATTCAGCTGCCACCTCAAAAAGTAGTGTTTCTAAATCCTTTGAATAAACATGAGTGACTATATCTTACTCTTTTGTGAGTCACATGGTCCTCAAAAATATTATAGTCTGACCCCCCTCCCATTTCAGCTCTGATAATAAGGTGAGTGTCTCAGCAGCAGTGGAAAGCTGTGTATACGTAGCTCTCTGATGCCCAAGACTGATCAGCTGGTTCAGGCTACGTCACTAGCATAAGCACTCTGAACAACACTCATTTATAGTCTCAGGACCCTCAGGAAACCAGGGCAATAGGCTATCACCTATTGGATCAAGTTTGTCATACATTCTCCAGCAGATGTAATAACTTTTTCTTCTCCTACTGCCTTTCTCTCTAGACAATGTCAAAGTGGAGACAGAGAAATGATGCCTGTTAAATTATCACATCCTTGTAATATTTTGGCAATATATATAATTTCAGGAATCATTTTATCCTCCCTTGCATCTAGGTAGAACTGCCCCTATATGGTCTCAAAAAAAGACTTGTTTATATATCTCTCTATATATAGATATAGATATATATCTATATATAGAGATGGAGTTTCACTCTTGTTGCCCAGGCTGGGGTGCAGTGGTGTGATCTTGGCTCATTGCAACCTCCACCTCCTGGGTTCAAGCAATTTTCCTGCCTCAGCCTTCCTAGTAGCTGGGATTACAGGCATGCACCACTACGCCCAGTCAATTTTGTATTTTTAGTAGAGATGGGATTTTTCCATGTTGGTCCCGACCTCAGGTCATCCACCTGCCTTGGCCTTCCAAAGTGCTGGGATTACAGGTGTGAGCCACCGCTCCCGGCCGACCTGTTTATATTTTTAAACATAAGATAAAGGAGGGAAGAGATTAATATTTGGGGGCATCTAATATGTGCCAAATACTATATCAAACTTTCTCCCTGGTCGTTGAAGCAGGAATGAGTTTAGAAGTGAGGAAACTAAATTCTGAGTGCCAAATTATTTGCCCCGATCCCACAGCTGAAACATCTCAGTGTTTGGAACTTCACTGGTATTGTGTCAAAGTTCATGAACATTACAACATGCTATGGTCTCTGCCCCTAGGAAGTTCTCCACCTTGCCTGGAAGTCTGTGCTGTTGTGTGTCTTACCATCTAAAACCAAAAAGTGTCTCACCTGCATCTTCTCCGTTAGTGAGTGAATGCTTCCCACTTCTTGCTCTGCTCTGATTTATCTTCAACACATCGTTTAAAATTAAATGACATTTCAACCTTTAGGGGAAATGCCATCTAATCCCTTTGGGACTACTGCTCCTATTAGCTTGTCATTCCAGGCATTGATTAGGATTGCATTAGGGTTAGGACACTGAAGTATAATGACAAGGGTAAAAGGAGGAAGAGTTCTGCCTCATTGCCAAAATCAGAGTGTTCCCTCACTGAAAATATCTTTTCATAAATTCAGGTCCAATAAGCTATATTATCTATACCCCACACTGTAATCCACTCCTGTCTCCCAAGGGTTCCCCATTACATATTGAATTTTTGAGTGGGGGCTGCTTTAAAGCCTTTCATTATCAAATAGCGTTAGGGGAGCAGTGTGTAATGAGGAAATTGGCATGCATCCCAGAGTGATCTGAGGGGCTGGGATTCAGAAAGCTAAGCCACCATTCAAAATGTAAGTAATTAAAATTAATTAAAAATCATTAAACAAACCTTCACTTTTGCAATTTCAAGGTACAACCCAAGTCACCAGAGCTCATAAAAGATGTGTGTGCTGTCGCATCTACGTGAAGTATTTCCATGACCCGAGCATTGACTGAGGGACTGTGCCGGAGGAAGCTGGATCAAGGTACCAAGGTGAGTCAAAAGCCCTTTATATAAAGCATGAATAGGAATATAAGTGCATGCCCATGTGTATGGATCCCAGACTTACATGGCACCAATAGACCTACTCGCTCTGTAATCATCGATCAACAGTATTTATTCTATTACTCTCCAGTGCTCAGCATTCCCTAAGGGCTCTGTCATTTCATCTGCACATAGAGCATCAGACCTCACCTCAAGTCGCTTATGATTCAATTTGGTTGGGTAGAGAGAGGGACTATAGACAAGAAACTAAGAATAACAACACAGAAAGATGCATCATTCAGTCATTCAACACACGTTATAGAGCACCTAGCAAGAGGCAAGCACTGTGCATACGGATACAGAGTCCTTGCCCTCAATGACTGCAACCTGCTAAATACAGTCAGTACTAGTTGAGGGGTAAACTGTGAAACACTCATGGATTTATGAATGAACATGGTGTGTGTCTAAGGTAGGCTGACAGTGAAAACGATCACTCCCCAGCAACTCTGTGACAGTAGAATGACATACAAAGATCAAATTAGGGAAAACTTTCGGAGCCAGGAAATTCTTCTTCGTGATCACTCCTGAGAGAATTGGAATTCAATATCATACATTTTCTGGCTGGTCGAGGTGGCTCATGCCTATAATCCCAGCATTTTGAGAGGCCGAGGTGGGCAGATTGTCTGAGTTCAGGATTTATCAGCCTAGCCAACATGGTGAAACCCCGTCTCTACTAAAAATACAAAAAATAGCTGGGCATGGTGGCATGCACCTGTAATTCCAGCTACTTGGGAGGCTGACACATGAATATCATTTGCGCCTAGGAGGCGGAGGTTGCAGTGAGCCAAGATTGTGCCATGCACCCCAGCCTGGGTGACAGAGTGAGACTCTGGCTCCAAAAAAATATTAAATAAAATAAATAAATATGTATATAATTTAGGCAAGACTTGACTTTTGCAGGTGATGCCCTCCACCCCAGCACCACAAGTAAATGAGAAAAGTAATTATGTGCCTTCTACGCTGCCTTCATGTTTAAGCATTATCACTGTCTCTTCCTCATTCCATCATAGATTGATATGGGAGGGTCTCCAGAAACCCTAGAGTGGAACGGAACCCTGTTTAGAAAATAGACGCTGGAAACTAGGCCTAGGATTAACCAAACAAGTGGTTGAAATCAAGGGTTAAAGTTTGGCTCTAGATAAGGAAGAATCTTCTAATAATTAAAACTGACCATCCAACAAGTAGCTGGGATGCTCTGTGAAGTAGTTAGTGATTTCTGTGTCTTTGAAATAATCCAGTGGTAAGTAGAAGACCACTGTCAGGAATGCAATAAAAGCATTTCCTGCACTGAGAAAGAAAAAAAGATGACATTACCTCAAGTTTCTTTACAACCCTCAGGTTCTTTGAGTCTTTGACATGCTCAAAATTATATTTTGAGAGAGCTTGGCCTATCTCCTGCAACATTCCACTTCAATTTGAGTGTCTTTCTCTTTTTTCCTGTTCAATTTCTTTATACTTCTGTGTTATATTTTTTGTTTTCTAGGAGTTTCTATCAAAAAGAAAAAATAATATATAAGAACCATTTGTCTTCTTAAGTAATATTCTTCAATTGTTTGCAAGTAGTCATTATTTCCTTTCACCAATCCTTTTTTCTATTCTTCAGAATAAATTTCCCTGGCTATTTCAACTGAGACTGTAGTTTGATTTCTAGATTGTCCAGATTCTTCAACCTGTATAAAGAACATACTCATCTGGATCACATGTCCTCAGTATAATAAATGGTGTAACACTTGACCACGAGGTAACTTCAAGAACTGAACCTTACTTTTGGCTTCTAGATTCTGGAAAATTTGAGGACAAGACTGAATTAAGTGTCAAGAAAAGTTTTGAATGCAGTACTCTTCCCAGAAGCAAAGGGACAAATGCTTGTGCCTCTCACTTTATAATATGTGCTGGGCATTGAAGAGTTAGGTATTTATTGTAATCTTCACTGTCTGGGCTTATTTGTAGCTATCTTTATTGGGAAGGCTTTCCAGATATATGAAAATACTTGGGTGTCGTGATCTAAGCTATATCTGCTTTAGGAGGCACCCCAAAATGGTAATGCTGTGATTCTTACAGATTCACAGAGGTACTGATTTGATGGTCTTGGACAAGATCTGGGAGAATTATCTGGATTACCAGGCAAAGACTCTTGTTCTCTTCCTTTACTTTCTCCCAAACAAATGAAGTCTCTCTCCTTGTTTTGAGCCATGTAAATCTGTGGGTGGAATGACATAAGCACCTCCAGCACTATGACTAGGCTGGGTCAGACTTGAAGCCAACACAGCTCTGGGTCTCACCCCAGGCCTGCTGTAACCATTCCCTGGCTACTGCCTATGTTCTCTAAGGGCCCTGGGGCTCTACAATCATCAGGTGGCAAAGCCAACCAGGCCTGTATTCTTCTCTTCAGGACAGTGAGATCCCCCAGGCCCCAGGTGGGTCCAGAGGTGCTATCCAAGAGTCAGGGGCTAGAGTCAAAGACCTTAGAAGTCTAGCTGGTGTTAATGTATTAAAACTGAGCTGGCACTCAAACCATAAGACACAGTCCCTCCCACTCTACCCTCCCCTTTCCAAGGGCAAAGGAGCCTCACCCTATAGCCACTACCACCCAGGGACACAAGGAGTACTCCTGGACTATCACCCATGTTACCTTAAGGTCCAAGGGTACTTCAGTCAGCTCATGGTGAATGCTGCCTGACATGGAACTCACCTTCTAGGACAGTGGGCTCCCTGCTGGCTTCAGAAATGCTGTCCAAGAGTCAAGTCTTGGGAACAGGAATCCTAAGAGCCCGCTTACTGCTCAGCCCATGTGTGGCTGTGGCTGGTATCTTAGGTGCAAGACAAAGTCCTTTTTGCTTTTGCGTCGGCTTTTCTCAAGCTGGAGGAGTTTTGCCCCATAGCCATTACAGCTGGGAATGGGCTGAGTCTCACTTGAAGCCAGCAATCTCAGAGGCTGACCCAAGGCCCTCGATGTAGTACCTGGGTATCGCTGCTGGTTATTTAGGGCCCAAGGGCTCTTCAGTTAGCAGATGATGAATGCTCCCAGGATTTGGTCTTTTCCTTCAAGGCAGTGGGTTTCCTTCTGTCCCAGGAAGTGTTTAGAAATGGTGTCCATGAGCTAGGGCTTGGAATGGGGACCTCACAACTCTGACTGGTGTCCAATCCTGTTGTGGCTGAGCTGATATCCAACATGCACGACAAAGTCCTTTCCACTTTTCCGTCTCCTCTCCTCAAGTGGAAGAAGGAAGGGGGTCTCTTTTGGAGCCACGAGCTGTGTAGCCTGGGGTTAGGGGAGCAGTGATGCCAGCACTCCCTTGGCTGCCCCAGCTGGTGTCTCAGTAGGTTGCATCCCACCCCGCTACCCTAGTCCACTGCTTCTGGGCCTGATTCAACAATAGGACTCACCTACGAATCGCAGTCCTTATGGCTTAGACTGCCTTTCAAGTTTACTTGGAGACAGAGAGCACTGTAGCCCTCTGTGGTGAGGTTTGCAGGCACTCAAGTTCTGACAGCTGGGCTCCATGACTGCCTTCTGTTTAGGGCTGGTTTAAATGCTCTCTGTGTGGGCAGACATCAGCTGAGTTTGGTCCAGTTCTCCTTTCTGCTCTAACAGGACAGTACTGAGATCAAAGCCTCACAATCGCTGTATTTTCCCTGCCCCAGCATCCAGAGAGGCTCTCTGCACCAGACTACTGCTGCCAGGGGTGGAGGAGGGGTGGTGTCAGTGAGTCAGGACTCTTTCTATCTCTTCAGTGCCTTTTCAGCACTAAGAAGTTAAAACCAGGAACTATGAGTGCTCACCTGTTTATTGGTTCTTATAAAGGTATTTTTTTCTGTGTAGATAGCTGTTAACTTGGTGTCCTTGTGGGATTGGGGGATGATCAGTGAAGCCTTCTCTAATACTATCTTGCTCCACCTCCTATTCTGCTCATGTTTTAACAAGCCTTATTGTTACAGGTTGATGAGGGCCAGAATATCATGCAGATTTTAATTCTAAGAGATTAAGATGTTAAACCCATATATTCAGCTGGAGCACAATAAAGAGTAGTTTTTGCAATTGTAATTAGTCTTTTAAGTAAGGCAGGTACTATGGGCCTGGTGGTTGGCACCGCTTTCCAGCTCCTATAAGAAATTGTATTGTTTGTCTTAGAGTAATAAACACAGACCGCTTTTACAACTTGAAAAAAAAAAAACTCAACAACTCAGCTGAAAACAGCCTGAAATTCATTGTCTTTCTATGTTATTTCCTCATTAGAGCTTTGATCTACTCATTTCTAACCCATGAGCTTCAAGTTTTTTTTTCTACAAAATAGAGCCATTGTGGTAAATACCAGTTCAACAAGACCTGAGGTTAACACATCTCAGAAGATGTAAATGCCTGCCATAAGCTACTTCTATGTGCCATTGGTATTGATGAAGGAAGGACTTCATGACCCAGAGTGAGTGCCACATATCTGGAAGTGGGGTATGATATTCACCAGAGAGTTCAATAGGAAGCAACAAGCAAGCCAGAGAGAAGCTGTAGTATTGTACAATCAGTTGGTAGGAATGTTGTTCATTTCATCAAAAGAGGCAATGAAAGACTTTCAGGAATGAAGACAAACCTCTTTAGGAGCAGAGAGGGAGAAGCTGAATGCCCTCCCTCTTTAGGGTGTACGCATCTTCTTTCATTTATAGCTCACTTGTCAACATTTTAGATGAAGCAAATTATTTTTCCTCTTTGTTAGTAAAAATCCCATAAATGGTAGCCAAGGTAATTGTTTTAGCAGTCACTCATGCAACGCAGCTGTGCTTAGGGAAATCTACCAATGATATCACTTATTGAGTACCGTATGATAAACCCTCTCCATGTGTTAGCTCATATGATCATCCTAATAACCCTCTGGTATAGGGGTTAACATCTCCATTTTATATATTAGGGTATTTAGTCCCTGTGTGGTTAAGTCACATACACAAGACCACATGATTAATAAACAGCACAGCTGGGGTTGGAGAATCAGGAACCAGGTACAGTCTTTGGGAGGTTGAGGCAGGAGGATCCCTTGAGGCCAGGAATTCGAGACCAGCCTGGACAACAAAGTAAGAATCCATTTCCACAAAAAATAAGAATTTAAAAAATTAGCCCAGCCTAGTGGGCATGTACCTCTAGTCCCAGACACTTCAGAGGCTGAGCCGAGAGGGTCACGTGAGCCCAAGAGTTCAAGGCTAGGATTGTGCCACTACATTCCAACCTGAGAGACAGAGTAAGACCCTGCCTCTTACAAGAGAGAAAAAAAATCAATAGTGGTGGATTTGAACCTAGTTATGAAAGAACTGTGAAGTAATTTCAGACCAAAAGTAGTTCCTATTGAGAACAAATCGGTAAAGTGAAAGATGGAAGTAAGAAAAATGAACCAACATGTATTGAGTGTTCCCTCTTAACCTGCCTTTCATTCCCATAGCATATCAGGCTCGTCCAGCACTCAACATTAGCACTTTCTCTGCTACGTTACATTGCCTCTCAGCAAGAAATGTGTTCTCACTTGTATTATTTTTACTCCTACACTTTCATCTCCCTCTCCCTCCCTCCATGTCCAGTGGACTTCCCAGAAAGTTGGGCCTAACAGTTATAGCAGATAATAATTCTATGTAACATGTATTGATTACTTTCCAGGTACCAGTCTCCGTGTTGAGCTCTTTATGTGGATCTTACAATTTAATCATCAAAATGCCCTTAAAGAAGATGGTATTTTATCCCCAACTTCTGGACGAGAATATTGCACCATATTTTTTCTTCTCTCCCCCTTACTTCCCAATTGCATTCAAATATTTTTCCTTGGATTCAGGCATCATGAACTGGGGAGAAACACAGCTTTCTGAAGAAGTAAAAATGCAAACACAGATACAATTCTTCATTTTCCCCAACACACCATGCAAAGTTGCTACCTTTTGTCTGCAATGATTCTACCTCTTGTTAGTTCACTGCATCCTCAGAGTCAGTGCACAGGCAGGAGAGGCTGAGATTATTTAGATTCTCACAGTACAGCAAATAATGAGAGAGACAGGCCAAGGTGCCATGGGTGCCACATTAGTGTCTTCTTTCAGGTTCTGATATACAAGCAGCCCTGCCCTAATTGGTCTGTGTTTAAAAGAAGATTATTTATTAAGGTGCTGATATACAAACTCTGTCCCACCTGTGTTGGCTATGTTTAAAAGAGGATCCTGACAAGTCTACCTAAAGAAGATGAAAGAGGTACTAGGGGCAGGGGACAATGGACTGGCTAATGTGCAGAAATAAACTTTACAGCTCTAGGTCAGGGCCACCATAAACCTCTTCCACGCTACTGTGCAGCACACGTTATTATGGAAAGAACACGCCTTGGCTGGTGGCTCTGCTCCATGTTCCTCAAGGGAGCTCTGGGTTGCAAACCGGCCTACTGCCTGGCAATCTCATCTTTTCCATGTGAGGACCACAATTCCTGATCTTTGCAGTGGCTGTAAACTTTGAGACACGAGGGCAGGATATGCAGATTCCGGGGGGCCTTGGAGGACTCTAGTGGCCCATGCAGCTCTATGGGCTTGGAACTTGGACTCATTGAGGATGTTGCCTGCAGATAAACAAGTGGCACATCTTGAACACATTGCAAACAACTTTTTTTTTTTTTGAGACCGAGTCTCGCGCTGTTCTCAGGCTGGAGTGTGGTGGCGTGGTCTTGGCTCACTGCAACCTCCCCCTCCTGGATTCAAGTGATTCTCCTGCCTTAGCCTCCCAAGTAGCTGGGACTACAGAGATGCGCCACCATGTCTGGCTAATATTGTATTTTTAGTCGAGACGGGGTTTTACCATGTTGACCAGAATGATCTCGATCTCTTGACCTCATGATCCACCCGCCTCGGCCTCCCAAAGTGCTGGGATTACAGACGTGAGCCACGGTGCCTGGCTGCAAACAACTTTTAAAAGTCATCTCACCCATGCCTCTCTCTCTTCTTTGGACCAGTTCAAACTTATTTCAGAATGAAAATGTTTTCTGTTTTCAAAAATTGCCAAATATAAATTATATGAGTGAGTTTGTTTAAATAGCTTAGATGACCAAAACCAGAAACGTTCTGAAGTCTAATCACTCGTGCTTCAGGAACACAGGATATTTCCTCTTGTTCTGCCTTTTGGAATGGTGAAGGGTATTTCACTGACATCTTGAATCATTTAGAGGGACTTAGGATTCAATTTAATATGATAAATATTTACTGAGCTTCTATGTATCTGACACTGAAACGGGACCCAGAGGATCACAAAGTTGATGATCTGGGCTTCTTTCTCATTTCAAGAAGCATAATTCCCACATCACTCCTGATGCAGGGTATGGCAAATGCCACATAGTAAGGCCACAAGAAGAGGTTTTGGAGTCATTGATTTTACCTAGAATCAGGTAATTCTATGGTGGAGACACAGATACTCAGGAGAGCACCTGCATCTCATCTGGATGAAAAGGGATGAATACAACTGTCTGGATGAGCTGTGGTGCAGGTATTCTGCCAAGAAGAGGAAGCTGGCGGAAGAGGCCGTGGTAAGTCTGAATTTTTGCCTCAGTTCTGGTACTGAGTTCTCCCTGCACGTCATATTCTTACTATGTACCATTCACTCTTCCCTTCCTCCATTCATTTATCTAATTGATAACTATTCAACAAATGCCTACCATGTTCTTGACCCTGAGCCACATGTGGGAGATTCATCAGGAATCAAGACAGATGGGAGAAGCCCCACTGCTATGGTTGAAGGTTTGTGTCTTCCCAAAATTTCTATGTTGAAACCTAACTCCTGAAATGATGGCGTTAGGAAGTGGGACCACTGGGTGGTGATTAGGTCATGAGGGATTAACGTCCTTAGAAAAGAGACCCCAGAATTTTAGCTGGCCCTTTCACCATGTGAAGACACAGCTAGAAGGCACCACCTATGAACCAGAAGGTGGGCATCAGCAGACACCAAATCTGTTGGCACCTTGATTGTGGACTCTCCAGGCTCCAGTACCATAAGAAATAAATGTCTGTTGTTAATAAGACACCTAGTTTATGGTATTTCGTTATAGCAGGCCAAATCAACTAAGACACCCCACCCTTGTGAAGGGGGCAGAGGACTAGGAATAATTAACAAATATGCACCGAACATAATCATGGTGCATAGTACTGCAGAGCAGTGCTGTACAGTGCTCTTGAGGGCCTCACAGGAAATGCAGGTAATAAATGTGACAGTCTGCGATCATCTTAAAATGTTGCTCCATCCCTGCTTCATCCCTTCACTATCTGTCATCGTGTACTATTCAAAGTTTTTTACATAGTAATTATATATATCTAACATTTTATTGCATTGTTTATTGCCTGTCTCTGTCATGTGAATAGAAATTCCATAAGGGCAGAATTTTTGTCTCATTCAGCACTCTATTCTTATTGCCTAGAATCATGTCTGGTGCATGCTAGGAACTCCAATTTATATCTTTCTTTTCTTTCTTTCTTTCTTTCTTTCTTTCTTTCTTTCTTTCTTTCTTTCCATCCATCAACCTACCTACCTTCCTACCTATTTATTGTCTATTTAATTCTTTATTTACTTATGATAGCCTAGAAAAGCTAATGAATTCTTAGAGGCAATTAATTATCTTAAGAGCTCAGAGAAGAAAGAAGTAAGCACATGAAAAGATGCTTAATTAACATCATTAGTCATTACAAAACTGCAAATTAAAAGCACAATGAGAAACCACTATACACCTATTAGAATGGCTAAAATTAAAAAGACTGGGCATGCCAAATGCTAGAACAAGTGGAACTCTCAAACATTGTTGGTGGAAGTCTAAAATGATACAACTGCTTTGGAAAATGTGATTGTATCATTTTGGCAGTCACTTAAAAAGTTAATCACATACTTACTGAAAGATCCAGCAATTTAACTTCTAGGTATTTACCCAAGAGAAATGAAAGCATATGTCCACATGCTATGGTCTAAATGTATTCCCCTAAATTCATGTGTTAGGCAGAGGTGGGAGGATCACTTGAGGCCAGGAGTTCAAGACCAGCCTGGGCAGCATGGCGGGACCTTATTTCTACAAAAAAATTTTAAAAGTAACTGGGCATGATGACACAGGCTTGTGGTCCCAGCTACTGAGGAGGATAAGGTGAACGGATCGCTCGAGCATGGGGGTGGGAGACTGCAGTGAGCTGTGAATGTGCCACTGCACCCAAGCCTGGGTGATAGAGTGAGACATTGTCTCTTAAAAAAAAAAAAAATTTAAAAAAAAAGAAAAATTGTGAGGTGGTTTCTATTATTATCTCCATTTTCAGTTAATAAAACTGAGGCTCAGGAAATTTAATAAGCTGCCAAACACCTCAGGACTACTAATGGGTATAAAAAAATTTGAAAACAGGCTTAATTCCCAATGCAACAGTATTGGGAGGTGGGGTGTTTTGGGAGGTGTTTATCTCATGACTGTTCCGCCTCATGAACAGATTAATGCCCTTACGAAAGGACTTGACAGAGGGAGGTTAGCCTCTTTTTACTCTTCTCCTTCTTCCACGTGAGGACACAACATTCCTCCCTTCCTAGAGACACAGCATTCAATGTTTTATCTTGGAAACAGACGGCAGCCTTCACCAGATGCTGGTGTCTTTATCTTGGACTTCTCAGCCTCCAGAACTGTGAGAAATAAATTTCTGTTGTTTATATATTACCCGTTCTCAGGTATTCTGTTACAGCAGCAAAGACTAAGGCACCACATTAAGATTTATAAATGGATGTCCATAGCAGCTTAGTTTGTAATGATAAAAAACTAGAAACAACCCAAATGTCCATCAGCAGTTATAAACCAACTGTGGTGCATCCATGCAATGGAACGCTGCTCAGCAATGAAAAGGAACGGACACTGTGTGAGTCAGAACAACAAAAACTGCGCAAACTGTATGATTTCATTTTATGTAAATCTAGGAAATGCAAACCAATCTAGAGTGACAGAAAGAGATCAGTGGTTGCCTAGGGACTCGTGTGGGGGCTGCAGAGAGGGACGGCGAGGTGCCACCAAAGAACATGGGGAAACTTTGGGAGACAACGAATGTGTTTGTAATCTCAATCATGGCGATGGTTTCACAGGTATATACTTATACAAAAAACTGAATTGTAAATTTTGAATATGTGCAGTTTATATGTGTTATATAGACATCAATTAAAAACGAAAAAAATAAAAGCTACACTTTTGGCAGTTTGAAAATTTCAAGGTTGCTCTATGAATATGCAAGTCCACAAGACATTTATGTGTCTCATAAATGAGACCATAATGATAAGGCGTCTACTTCCACCTGGAAGAAGTTTTAAGAAGAATACTAGTTAATGTGTGTTCAGAATTTGTTATGCGTCTACAAGAGGGCTATGTACCTACACTATGTGAGTTGGGCCCCACCACAACTGTAAGGTGGTTCCTATTATCTCCATTTTCAGTTAATAAAATCGAGGCTTAGGAAATGTAATAATTTGCCAAACACCTCAGGACTATTACTGGTATAATAAAAATCTGAAAACAGGCTCATTTGATAGTTGAATTTAATCTCCTAATGGCTATGCTCTTGGTAATAGTTACTTATTTTGGACAGGAATTTAGAATGGGTTGGAGGCAGGTGGGGAGCAGACAGTTGAGCCTAATGCTAATATTTAGTGTGAGTAAAATACTTCGTTTGAATATTAATTTTACAAATCTAAAATATAAAACAATGCGTTGTGATTCTATATTTAGAAATCCTTAAAACCATCCTCTTATTTATTTCAACTTTGACCCCTGTCTTCCATCTCTACCTCTATACAGAAAATAAATGCCGCCATAACCAGTGCCACCATAACTTCTTGCCTGGACAATTGCTTAGCCTCTGGCTGGTTTCCCTTGCTTATATGTTCCACACAGCAGCCAGAATGATCATCTGAAATCTGAAATGGTATCCTGTCACTTTTTTTCTGAAAGCCATCTAGTTGTTTTATTTTAGGACATTTAAAATAAAATCCAAACTTCTAATCTTAATTTTACCCCTGTGTACTACTTCTTTAAAAAACCCCAAATGACAGAGTCATGCTATGTTGCCCAGGTTGGAGGGCAGTGGCTATTCATGGGTGCAATTATAATGCACCGCAGCCTTCAACTCCTGGCCTCCAGGGATCCTCCCACCTCAGCCTCCCATGCACTAGGACTTGTAGACACACAATACCATGATCCTATATACTTCTCTGATCTTGTCTTCTGCCACGCTCTCCCAGACTCTCTACTCAGTCTTACTAACCTTCTTTCTGTTTCCCAAACACATAAAATAGGTTCTGCTATAGTTTGAATGTGTCCTCTCCAAAATCTTGTGTTGCCAATGTAATAGTATTAAGAAATGTAACCTTTAAGAGGTGATTAGGTAATGAGGGCTCCTTCCTCTTGAATGGGATTAGGTGCTCTTGTAAAAAAGCTTGGGAGAGGGAGTGCAGTTTGTTCCCTTTTCCCTTCTTCCTTCAGCCATGTAAGGACACAGCATCTCCCCTGCCTCCCCACCACTCCCCTCACACACACACACACTGCAACATTCAAGGTGCCGTCTTGGAAACAGGCCAGACCCTTACCAATGGACCTGATGGTATCTGACCTTAGATTTCCCAGCCTCCAGAACTGGGAGAAACAAATTTCTATTCATTATATATTAACCAGTCTGTGGTATTCTGTTATGGAAGCACAAAATGGACTGAGACAGGTACCTATCTCAGGCCCTTTGTACCTGATGTCTTCTCTTTCTGAAATGTTGATCTGTAGGTTTCTGTACGGTTCACTCTTTCCCATTCTGGGATCATCCCAACGTTAGATCTTGCCTAACTACCCCAAGTAAAGCAGTCTCACAGTTGGCCCCATAGCTCTGTTTTCTATTACATCACTAAATTTTGTTATTTTCACAGCACTTACTACTATCTGAAAGTCTTATATATTTATTTGATTATATCTGTCTGTCTCACCTCATTATGTTTTTTTGTTTATAGGACAAAAAATGTGTCAGTCTTTCTTTACCATCGCAACCCCAGAGCTTAGAAGAATTCTGGGCACACAGTAAGTGCTTAATAAACGTTGAGGGACTATAATGACTGCACGAGTAATGAATGGTCTGTGATGAGTTGTAATCCCAAACTTTACCAGTAGGTGTTATAGTTCAGCATCCAACAGCTGCAAACATGAATATGCCAGCTTGGATGGCTGCTACACCCGTGTGTCGGATTCCATGTTAATAGTTTATCTCTTAATTTTTAAAATTTAAAATTCCATATAGTGAATGGCACCACAGGGACAAGCCTTGTAAATATGATGTGACATCCAAATCCCAGAATTCCCTCTGATTCAGTAGACCCAAACTCACCATATAAACTGCATGAACTCAGCCTGGCCTCAGGGCTGGGGTAAACATTCTCTATCAACACTTTTCCTTACTTCCCTCTGTTCTCTCTCTTTAAACTTT
Source organism: Sapajus apella (assembly GCF_009761245.1). Taxonomy (NCBI): domain Eukaryota; kingdom Metazoa; phylum Chordata; class Mammalia; order Primates; family Cebidae; genus Sapajus; species Sapajus apella. The sequence continues at coordinate 11,899,097 of NW_022436962.1, read as the reverse complement.
TCCTCTGTAATGATTTGTTTGTGAAATCACCTCAGCCTAAACTCCAGTTGAATATTCACAATTGCTTCTGAGCATCACAAATCATTTGCTTCTTTGGTGCTATCCTGAGGATGGAGCTTCATAGTGCCACTCTTTGGATTACTGAACCTGCCAACTCTCCCTTCTGGTTGCCAAGAATTAGCAGTATCAATAAATACTCAGAAAAGTCTGCCATATATAACCCAAGTTCCTACCCATTATAATCAATAAATAAATTATGGTGGTGCCAGGCAGTAGCCCATCTTGTTAGGAGGTCTGTCTATGGATTTCTTTTTTAGAGCCCAGGTTTTAGGTGGCTCTCCTTGGTGGTGGGCAAGAAGCACTGGGAAGAAACCTAGACCAGAAGGTTGATGGGGTCAGAAATAAATGGACTGACCTGTCTCTGAATTATGAAGCATTTCTTTGAAAATCCTTCTTTGTAAGGGCTGTTTCCAAGCTGCACAGAATCAGACAGGAAACAAAAGAATTTTCCTTTTTATTTTCTTAACAAACAAACTATTCCTTGGCTGTCTCTTTGTAGATGGGTGCCATTGACAACACAGAGAGAAGAGAGAACCCAAACAATGAAACAAGCCCCCTGCCCACGTGCTGTCAGACACTGGGGAAAAGAACAAAACCAAAGAAAAGCCATTGCACAAACACAATGGCCTTGTCTTCTGCCTTTCTTGTGGCACAATGCAGGACTGGACAGCGCCCGCCCCCACCTCCCTCCCTCCCTCCCTCCCTCCCTTCCTCCCTCCACTCCCACTCCTCCACCAGCCTTCCTGCTCCCAAGGCACGTTACTGACTAGCAGCTTGCCAGTCCAGATTGTAGTTTTAATCCACCAACTAGTATTGCAGCTCATAGAACGGCTTTGGATTTACGAAACAGGCTGAGAGGAAATAAAGTACGCTTGTTTGCAGATAATGAAAGCTAAGAGTGGTGCCTCCAGGGAGAGGTGGGGTGCCAGGGGTCCTTAAGAAGGTGGTGGTACCACCTACTGCCAGAGTGTCTTTTGAATTGACTTTACTCAGGAGACCTGAAAGCCTTTTAGCTACTTCATGGTAGACTTTGACAGGGAACTCTTTAGCAGTGACTTGGAGAGGGGTGAAGACCAGTGCTCAGGCTTCGGTCACGACACAGGCAGACTGGGGATGGAGTGGTACGTGTTTGCTTGCAGTGTGTGTTGAGGAGCAAAGAGGTTGGTTATGGTACAGTGACAGCTAGCATGAGAACTTGAACTCAACATGGATTCTAAACGTGTTTGTTTACTGCATGAATAAAATAATGTTCACGATATTTTGTGGTCTATGGTGACCAATCATAGTAGACGTCTTAGAATCACCAAGCTCCAAGGAATCCTAATACCCAGTCTAATAAATTCAGTAAAACCAAGTGTGGACTCAAATGTAAACTATGGACTTTTGGATGTACCTCTCTGGTGGGGGATGTTGGAGGCGAGGCATGTGATGGAGCGGAGAATACATGGAAAATCTCTGTATCTTTGGCTTATTTTTGCTGTGAACCTAAAACTGATCTAAAAAAAAGTCTATAAAAAAGTTCATGGCCACATAAATTAGCAGTCAGATCTGGTGATTCAGCTGAACGTTTATCTTAAGTATATAGAAAGGAACACGTTTTCTGATGTTTGAAAAAAATTCTGTTTTATTTTGAAACTAATGAAATAAAATTGGCAGAGCTTTTTTTTAAAAATGCAGTAAAAATACTTATCAGTTGGTCCTACGGCCTATATTCCTCTACCGTGGACATCATTTCCAGGCCATGAAATTTCCATGGCATCTATAGGAGGAAAATCTCAGATAAAACCTGAATTTGCCATTTAATAATGAGAAAACCTTGGCAAAGTAAGTTAAACTTCTGTGGCCTATTTTCTCACCCACACGATGGAGATAGTCTATATATCCTCAAAGAGTGGGGGGTAATGCCTCCAAGAGACAGTCTGCGGGAAAGTGGTTTGCAAATTACTCAGTGGTATGCAGACACCAAAGGCTATTTTGTTCCATTTTCTCTTTTCGGCTTTGGGGCAAATGTTGCCTTTGAATATGATAAATTTCATGTTCAGATAAGCTTTCTCCCCTCCTGCGCTAGGGTGACAAGGATTAGAAGTGGGTTTTAGGGCTCAGTGGAACATTGGAGGGACGGGATACGGCTGTCCCAGGGCTCCTTCCGAGCACATTGTAGACTGGGTCAGTAGGCATGGGTCAGGAGAAGGGCAAGTGTTAGTTTTTAGTTGTGAATTTACGTCGGTACTTAAAAGAAGTATAATATCGATTGCTTGATGTTCATGTCTGTGTGTGTGCTCCACAAAAAACTCAAACAAAATACAGCCATAAAACGGCACTGGCTCACAAACCCAGAACATTATGAAATCAGACAGCAGGCCTAATGAGAACTAGAGTGAATCAAATGAGCAGCATTCCTTTAAGGTGGATTTCCATAGAACTTGGGAGGATGAGGGTTTCAGGAAAAGAGAGGCAGGGTAAGTTGGGAGTGGGAAGAAGAAGGAGTTTGTTGGGAATATAGCAGTGACCACAGCATGTCCAGGGGCATCCTCCAGACGTAGTTACAATGGGCAAACGCAGTACATTGGAAGAGGCATTTATTGCAGAAAGGGCCAGTTTTCTAAATATGGAAAAAAACCACACCTTGCAACTTAAGAATCATGAAATATGTTGATGTATCACTCACACTTGGCTCATGTGCTTTCCACGTGGCTACAGGGAATCAGCGCACAGCTTCACTCAGCAACCCTGAGTTTCGTGTACACCTATCAAACAGAACTTTTGTCTTTATAAAAAATCCATACTGCCCCTAACCTCAGCCTGAGTCCAGGGGCAGCTGAGCTCATCTTTGTGGTCCGCAATATCCAGGGCCTGTGAGCTCTCCAGGCGTCATCTGCAGGACCCAGGCTTCCTGGAAGAAACATGCCCAGCTCTGAGGGTTCTAGTGTTACCTGTTCTCTTATTGCTTCACAAGCCTAGAAATGCACAGTGAAGAAGCACAGAAAAACAAATGAAATGTCTGAAAGGGATTTTAGGGATTATTCAGTCCACTGCCTTTATAGTTGGAAAAAAAAAAAAAAAAGAAAGAAAGCTAGAAAGAAGTAGCATTCCCTGGATAGGGCTCCAGTTCGTTAGACTTGAACTTGACTCTCAACTTCTAGTCCTGTGAGCTTCAGACAATCGGGAGGTCTGTCACTCTAGTTCTTTCTCAGAGAGTACAAAGTGATTAATTTCCATCTGACTCATTTCACTCAGCAAGCATTTCCTGTGTTCTTCCATCAGGCCTGTCTATCTGCATGTCCATCAGTCCAGCAGAGACACAGAAATGTGCCATAAATCACTGAATGTATCACAAAAACATAGAACAAGAGCTATGAGTGTTACCCAAGGCTTGATTTGAGTTCTCGCCTGAGAAATGGACACCCCCTAGTCCACTCTCACAGTTCACACTGGTTCTTACACCTACAGGCTTAGTCTCCACTTTCTTATAAGGAGATGTGGACATGAATTGACAGGGCCCCAAGCTTATCAATTTGAAGCCATCGCTTTGCTTCATAGATGTAGAAGACCTATTTCTCGACAAAGAAGGGGAAAGAAAGGAAAAATGAAGGAAGAAGTGGTAGAAGTAAAGAAGAATGTAAATAAACGTTCTGGTTTACACAGAATAAAAGGATCCTGTCTAGCCCACTAGAGAAGTTGGTTTCTCAGTACTAACATGCCTGGTGCCTCTTTTATGTTTCCAGCCCCGGAATAACAAGTTTCACTTTTTCATTTCTTCACCCAAAATAAAACTTGAACTTCTCACTTCCTCATCTTTTCATTTTCAAATCTCAGAAGCAGCCTCTTCCACACCTACCCTCGGGGCATATCTGGCCCACTCCCCTACAGCCTTGAATGTCACAAGAAGTTCTTAAATTTGCTCAGTTGCAAATATATTTTACCACTTTCTTTGCAGCTCCCACACATTCTTGGATTTCAAAAGCCACTTTAGCATCAACTAGGGGCTGTTCTGAGGTCCAGACAGCTGTTGCAAGGTGTTATCATAGGTTCTCAATCCCTGGCTAAGAGGAATCTCAGCAAGTGATCATTCCATGACGCTGCAATGTCACCTGTTAGATGCGTGTCACACTACCATCCCTGACTTCAGAGTCAGGCTCTCTTTCGGGCATTATTAAGGTAAAAAGACATTATTTGAGATGAACTAAAACTGTATATATAAAAATTTATCTCTGCACTTCTTACTTTTTAGCTTTCAAGTTTCTTATCCTCAGCTGTCAACTCCTAACCATCATGGTACTGTCATCCAAAATCTGAGATGCCAAGCAATATGGCTTTCCCAGCTTGGGATTCCTCGTGCCCTGACACCAGCGGTTCTCAGGCCATAGACTTTCTCTGCCTAGCTGAATCTCCCTTTCACTTCACATTTCACGAGATCTCACCTTCTCCTTTGTTTGCATCTCACTTCACCCCGGATGCCCATTCCATCGCATCCATTCATTCATCCATTCGTCACTTACTGAGTACCTACTGAGGTCAGACACTGTGAAAGCACTGCAGGGTTTGCACAGAAGCATAAGGCACTGTGCCTAGGCTCAAAGAGCTTCCACTTCAGCAGTAGGAATCAGATAAGCACAGAAGCAATTGTGATACTAGGGCAAATGTGACTCTTGTCCTCCAAAACGGACATGAAGTCCATATGGGAAGGAGAAGCATGTTGGTTTGGATGAAGGGAGGTGACATTTGGGGTAGTTCTCATGGAGTGTTCAGGACTAGAGGTGGAGCTGTTAGGAAGATAGCTGTGCGTAGCTATGCCTGCAGAATGTGCAGGAACATGGGCAGTGAAGTAAGAGTGTGGAGTATTCGTAGGCATTTCTCAAACATGCTTCTTCAGGTAGGGTGCTATAGGCTGCAAGTATCAGAAAAACCCAATTAAAAGATATTTACTTATTTGCCTAGCATGGTGGCTCATGCCTGTAATCCCAGCACTTTGCGAGGCCAAGGCAGGTGGATCACCTGAGGTCAGGAGTTCGAGACCAGCCTGGCCAACATGGTGAAACCCCGTCTCTACTAAAAATACAAGAATTAGCTGGGTGTAATGGCAGGTGCCTGTAATGCCAGCTACTCAGGAGGCTGAGGCAGGAGAATTGCTTGAATCCAGGAGATGGAGGTTGCAGTGAGCTGAGATCACACCATTTCACTCCAGCCTGAGTGAGACTCTGTCTCAAAAAAAAAAAAAAGTTTGCTTATTATACCTCTTATCAAGTTAGTTGTTCCACAACTGGTTAATTGAGCAGCCTCATAACATCAGGGCTGTGTGTCGGCTTCTCTGCAATGTTTTTGGCCTCCCT
>NW_022436962.1:11748707-11888707 GCF_009761245.1 Sapajus apella | reverse complement strand
GCCTCCTCCACTGTTATCCCCAGACAGGGCCACTCTTTTCTTGGCACTGATATTTTATATGGTCACTTAGCCAGTGCGGCTGAGTGACTATGACCAACCAGAGGGGCGCCCTTTTTCTGATTCACCCAAAGACACTGCAGGTTCACACTGGCCCTGGGAATCCACTTGAGGACCATTACCCCAGGGTGTTAATCATCCCCATTATTTATCTATCCTTATGCATCTCAGGCTGATGACAGCAAGTTACAGATCTTCGCAGAAACAGGAGAGGTACACTGGATAGTCTGAATCCACCCAGAAGACAAATGCAGGCAGATGCTCACTACCAGCCAGAGGTTCCCAACGTCTCAAGAGAGCAGCAGATTAAAACCACTTGTAGGCTGAACAACATGCTTCACTTCTCTTTCTGGCTCTGGAAGTCTATAGTATCTGAAGCAAGTCCACTGCAGACCCTATCAGTTTGCCTTGCGATAATTAAGGCACATAGCTGGCTTGCTCAGTCCAGGCATCAAAGGTATATACAGCTCTCTCACACCTGGAGCAACACAGTTGGCAGAGTCTGGAGCCCCTAGAGAGAAAGGTTCCTGCTCAGCTTTCTTTCCCCTGAGGTCTTGGGTTTCCTTCATTTTAATCCAATTAAAGAAAAGAAAAATCAGTAAGTTTTTAGCACTAGTGGAAAAGGGCTCTGTTGACAGCAGCTTAATCATTGTACTAAGCGGGGTTAATTTCTACCCTTGGTCTTTAATAGGCCTGGTACTGGATATGAATTTTTTAGTTGATGCCACACTCAGGTCACCTGGCTGCCCATTTTAATCAGAAGGCTCCCACAGCTCTAATTTTTATGTTTCTAACTGCTCACCCAGCCTTCTTCTCTGGAGGCTGAAGATATATGAACTGCAAGACAGATTCCTTCCGTGCAGTCATCATGAGGGAATCCATCCTGCTCTCGGCCTTCTCCTACCCGAACTCTAAACACACATGTACAGTCCTTGGTCACTTAATTACAGGGATATGTTCTCAGAAATGCATTGTTAGGTGATTTCATTGTTATGCGAACATCATAGAGTGTACGTTCACAAACCTAGGTGGTAAAGCCTGCTACACACATAGGCTATATGGCACAGCCTGTGCTCCTAGGCTACAAATCTATACAGCATGTTGCTCTACCAAATACTGTAGGCAATTGTAACACGATCGGAACTATTCATGTATCTATACTTAGATACATGAATAAACATAGAAAAGGTCCAGTAGGCTGGGTGCAGTGGCTTATACCTGTAATCCGAGCACTTTGGGAGGCTGAGGTGGGGGGATCATGAGGTCAGGAGTTTGAGACCAGCCTGGCCAACATGGTGAAAATACAATAGTAGTCGGGCATGGTGGTGCATGCCTGTAATCCCAGCTACTTGGGAGGCTGAGGCAGGAGAACTGCTTGAACCTAGGAGGTGGAGGTTGTAGTGAGCCGAGATCGTACCATTGTACTCCAGCCTGGGTGACAGGGCAAGACTTCATCCAGGAGGTGGAGGGAAGAGGGGGAAAAGTCACAGTACTATTATTTTATAAGGCCACTGTCTTATATACAGTCTGTCATTGACTGAAATGTTGTTGGTGGCACATGGCTGTATTTTCCTCTTCCCAGCCTCTGCCATTCAATTGTAGAAAATTGTGTTTGATTGTAAAGGTATGGGCATGCATCCTTCCTTCCCGTAGATCACCTGGGAGCAGGGCATCACTGCAGCATCTTCTAACCTCAAGATGCTGAAGAGATTGAAAAAGCAGGAATGAGGCTGATACAAATTAAAAGAAAATTAAAAACCATACCAAAGGCCAAAGCACATAGATAAAAAATCCATTAACTGCTGATTTATCATTTGATAACCATGATTGCTTGCTGAGAAAAGGAAGCTAGAAGTATGAAAACTATTAATTTCTATATGTGGTTGGACAAATCTACACAGCTCTTAAAAGTATCTCTCATTTAGGTTAAATTACGTAAAATCCGGCTGAAGTCTGAATAGCTTTTCTGGATTGAATAATAATTTGCAGGATTTTTGTAAGACAGGTAGCACATTTAAGGGTGCAGCAAATATAGCCTGGTACCCTGAAACCACCAAGAGCTGTTCCCAAGTGACATCTCTGGGCATGGCAGAAACATTAACCATATGTCAGGCTGACATTTACTCTAGCTGATTCCAAGGGCAGGCGTAAAGAACCAGGACTCCATTAGAAGCTAAGAATTCAGCACCATGATGAGTCAGACAGACTTAACTTTTTAACGTCTTTGGGTTTACTACCCGCTGATAGCTATCATTATTAGGAATTCCTGGATTCATTCAAACTAGAGGCCACAGTTAGTAAAGTCGGATTTTCAGTGCAAGATCAGGGAAAGACGAAGATGGGGGTGGAAGAAATATTTAGCCTTGGTCCAAATAGATGAGTGAATATGGGCAATAGTCTGGCCAAGGAGCAAGGAACTTTTTGCTCTTCTGCTTCCAAGATCTTCTTTCTTTTAGTTGTTTTAAAGTGGAGGAGGGTCTGGATCCCACCCAATCCACAGGTTGGCAGACAGGTATAGCAAACATTAGCCCTGCCTTATCTCGACTGTGTGGGCAGCCATCTCCTAGACTCTGCCTTTGACTTCTCATTTCCACCAAAAGAGAGATTATTCTTTTTTTTGGGGGGGGGGACGGAGTTTCGCTCTTGTTACCCAGGCTGGAGTGCAATGGCGCTATCTCGGCTCACCGCAACCTCCGCCTCCTGGGTTCAGGCAATTCTCCTGCCTCAGCCTCCTGAGTAGCTGGGATTACAGGCACGCGCCACCATGCCCAGCTAATTTTTTGTATTTTTAGTAGAGACAGGGTTTCACCGTGTTGACCAGGTTAGCCTCGATCTGTTGACCTCGTGATCCACCCGCCTCCGCCTTCCAAAGTGCTGGGATTACAGGCTTGAGCCACCGCGCCCGGCCCAAGAGATTATTCTTAATAGTGAAGGGTGTCAGAGCAAAGGAGGCCATGCCTGGAAAACCCCAGGGTCATCTAGGGTATTGCGATCTAGTCTCCTTCTTCCTGACCTAGAGGACAGCTATAGGCTGCCTTCCACCAACTCGAATGGTCCCCCAAGCCCTCCGAACTGGCCCCTCATCTTCTGCACTGTTCCTTGGGTTCCCCTTTTGCTCAGAGACCACCTCTTCCTCCCTATCACCAACGTCAGAATGGATATATTCCTTCCTCTCCTCAGCTTTTTTTTTTTTTATTTGTACTTCTGGTTCTTGTTTATGTCATGCATTCTTTAGTGACAGCATTTTTTTTAAGCAGAGTTCATCCTACAGGCTCCATGAAGTGAAGAACTGAGAGATTTTCATACTTTAATACAGCCTAATCCATGGCCTGATCATAAGAGGAGTCAATATAAGAAATTTCAAATGATTAAAATTAATAAATAAAATTGAATCCAATTAACTCTCTCCAAGCACCTTTATGGTAGAAGATACTATTGTCATGTTCAATCAAACAATAAGTGTTTATTAAGCCCTTCCCAGCTAGATCTGTGGGAGTTATAAAGAAGAGCCCCACTAAAATAGTCTCTCTGGGGCTTTGGCTATTTGTGTGTGTGTGTGTGTGTGTGTGTGTGTGTGTGTGTGTGTGTGTGTATAATTTAGAGAGAGTTTCACTCTTTCTCAGCTACTGGGTTCAAGTGATTCTCCTGCCTCAGCCTGTCAAGCAGCTGAGCTTACAGGCATGCACCACCATGCCTGGCTAATTTTGTATTTTTAGTAGAGACAGCGTTTTTCTCCATGTTGGTCAGGCTGGTCTCTAACACCTGACCTCAGGTGATCCACCCGCCTGGACCTCCCAAAGTGTTGGGATTACACGCGTGAGCCACCATACCTGGCCTATGTGTCATTTTTAATAAACTATTTGGTGATAACTTTCTGAAGGGCAGGGAATGATTTTTTCAATCTGGCACCCGCCAGATCCTTATTACAGGAACTGTTATATATGTCGTTTAGCTAATCTCACCACAATTCTACAAGATTAATGTGTTTAACCCATTTTACAGCTGTCAAGGCCAAGGTTGTGGTGTGTTTTTCTTTTTAAAGGTCATACAGCTAGTTAGTAGCAGAGCTGGGATTCAAGCCCAGTTGTTTCTTACTGAGAGCTGAGCCCTTCTCATTATACCATGCCGTTTCTCAGTGACCCTACCTTATTTATCTTTGTGTACCAAGACCTTAGCACAGTGCCTGCTTGCACAAGGTAGGTACAAACTAAATGATTGATGAATAAATAAAAATGCAGTCCCTCAACTCAAAGAACTTATTTACAGCCTAGCAGTGGAGTCAATACATAAAGGGGCTAAAAAATAAATAGCAATTCAAAAGATATATAACAGTCCAGTGCAACAATACATAAACTGTCATAAGGCTGTCTAAGATTAATTGCCAAATGAATGATACAGATAACAAGTGCTGTAGGGCTGGAATGATCTGGCAAAGCTTCATGCAGAAAGAGGGATGTTTTTAAGTACAACTTTAATATTTACAAAGTGGCCACTCTGGACAAAGCCTTAAGTGCAAAGATCGACAAAACTCAATCCAAAGTCTCCAAGTGCTTTGAGTGTAGATGGGGGAAGACAAGTAGAGAGGAAAACACAAAAGAGGCTTTAAAAGCAGAGGGGACTATACATAGAGAAGGGAGAAGAGGAGATGGTTGTCTGACCACCTTGCCTTGCTTTTCTTGGCCTGTGGACTCCCAAAACACTCCAGGAGAGCTTTGCTTTGCAAAGTGTCTTCCCAGGACCAACTCAGCTTCATTTGGAAGCCTGATAAAAATATGAAATCTTGGGACCCACCCCAAACCTAATGAATTAGTATATGCATTTTAATCAAGATCCAGCTGCAATTCGGGTGCACGTTAAATTTTGATAAATGCTGATCTAGAATTCAGAGTATTTAAGCAGCTGGGTCATATAAAGTCACTCTCTCCATCCGTGCCACTTGTCCCACTCCAAGGTTATTACAGTCCTCTTGGAGGTGCTTTAGTGCAGCATTTAAGGAAACAGTTTCAGGAGTCTTGTTCTTTATCCTTCTATCACTGCTGGCAGATAACTTCTTCTTCTTCACCTGCCCTATATTCCCTCCTCCAAATTCCTGACTCATTTCTACCTCCACAGATCACTTGTTGCTCCCAATCCCTTCTGTTTCTATAGCCAGATAAATGTGAATTACTCTTGCTACTGAGTCCCCTCAAATGTCAAATTCTCTCTGGAGCTTCTGTCAAGGAGGAATTATCTTTGCAGTTAAATATAGACTCTGACCCTCTTTCCTCCACCCCTGCCCCCATCCCCTTGAGCCAGAATCAGCAGCAAGGGGAAGAGAAGAGAGATAATGTTTTGCTTCTTCAGATGGGTAGGTATTGATCAGGCAGAGAAGAGAAACAAAACAGGTAAAAACAAAAAAAAAAAAATAGAGAAAGCAAAAGCATTCAAGTCTCAGATGCATCCTGGCCTGGATACAAACGGGCTGTTTTACTAGGCATGGATTTCACCTTCAGCTACAGAATGTGAGCAAGAAGATCAGAAAAACTGAAGCGAGTTCAGAATTCTTGGCATTTGAAACAGGGAATGTATTAGCTGTGATGGTTGAAAATTGACCTAATGGTTTTCCAGGACAATTTTAATACAAGGGGGAAATGGTCTCACCAGATTAAAAGTTAGATTTGCTCACCATGGATGGTCTGCTGAAGAAATGAGGCGCCAAATGAAGAGAAGCAGAAGTGTATAGGGAACGGTGGCAGTTTCCACTCTCAGTGGCTCAGAAAGCTTATTACGTATGCTGCAAGATGCTTCACACAGATTATTTTGTTTAATCTTCACACTAGCACTATAAGGAAGTATTATGAATCCTATCCTATAGTTAGGCAAATTGAGGCTTCAAGAGATTAGAGAACTTGCCCAATATCAATATAGACACACATATATGTATGATTGATCCACATTATTTATGTTTTTTGTATTCGTGAATTCATCTACTAGCTAAAATGTATTTGTACAACTCAATTAATATATTCATGGTCCCTTTTCAGTCATTCACAGACATGTACAGGGTGGGGAACTATTTGTCACACGGCCCGTGCAGTTTCAGCAAAGGTTCAAGAGCTGACGCTTTGCCTTGTAATTTCTCTGCTCTCATACTGTAAACAAATGATCTTTTTGCAGTCTATTTAGTCCCACATGTTTTTACATGTTTGTGCTTTTTGTTGGTGATTTTGCCGTTTAAAATGACCCCAAATGTAGCTGAAGGGATGGCTACTGTTCCTAAATGCAAGAGCACTGTTCTGAGCCTTACAGAGAAAATACCTGTGTTAGATACGCTTCATCCAGGCATAAGTTATAGCACTGTTGGCCAAGAGTTCAATGTTAAGGAGTCAACAATATATAGTAAATAAGGTGTCTTTAAACAGAGACACACATAAAACAAGGCTATGCATTGATCAGCTGATGACAACATCATGACCAGAGACTTGAAGGAACCTAGTCTTGTCCTTTCCTTAGGATCAGTGGTTCAGTAGTCACTAATTCAAAGTTCCTGGTGATTTTATAGAACACAGCTACTATGAAAAAAGAGAATCAACTGTATTTTTTAAACCTCTGATACAATCATACACGTAGACATTTATATACTAGTACGTACACACACATATATGCATATTTAGCCTCAGGGAGACTATTGGAACGGGAGACTTTAAAAATCATTGGAGATGGGGGGAGAGACCTCCAAGGAACCTGTTAAACTGCTTTCTAAGACAGGACAGTTTGGGTAAATGCCAGTCTTTGTTTGGATGGATGAGTGCCAAGAGTGGGGCCAGATTTGAATTGCAGCCTCTAGAGGTCATTTGTCCTTTTTGGTCAGCTTCTCCCTTAAGGATGGTTGAACGTGTGCTCTTAAAACATTACCCTGAAGAGGGGCTGCATCATGAGTCTGCTGGTGGTGCCCATGTGTCTGACAGACCCTGTTTCCCTGGCCATGGTTGGAAAGTCAGGTCCACACACTCCAATGTCACTCTTTCCTCTGCATCACCACCCACCTGCAGTGTCCAGGGATATTCTATTTCTTCAGTTCTAGAACTTTGGGGAATAAGAAGAAAGACTATTATCCTTCTGTTTAGCACAATTAACTCTTTTACTCTCCTCTCACTTCCATTAATATTCATCTTTGCCCATGTCATCCTAAAACAAAAACTAAAACACCCAGGAATCCCGATTTAAGAGCTGAAAAGTATCCCACAAGTTAAATGGCATATGATGTCCTTAGCTGCTTTTATATATCTGATAATAAAGTATACAGTTGGCCCTCTGTACCCCCAGATTCAAGTAACCGCAATTGAAATTATTCAGGAAAAAAATAGCAATACAACAATAAAAAATAATACAAACTTAAAAACCAATACAATAGAACAATTTATATAACATTTACATTGCATCAGATATTAAAAGTAATCTAGAGATGATTTAAAGTATAGGAAAGGATATGTGTAGGCTGTATGCAAATACTACTCTATTTTATATAAAGGACTTGAGCATCATGGATTTTGGTGTCCTGAGAATGGGGGGTTACCGGGCAGTGTGGCTTCTGGGACCAATCCCTTCTAGAAATTTGGAAAATAAAAAGAAAGGCCTTGGCCAGGTGTGGTGGCTCACACCTGTAATCCCAGCACTTTGGGACGCCAAGGCGGGCAGATCACCTGAGGTTGGGAGTTCAAGACCAGTCTGACCAACAAGGAGAAACCCCATCTCTACTAAATATACAAAATTAGCCAGGTGTGGTGGCACATGCCTGTAATTCCAACTCCTCGGGAGGCTGAGGCAGGAGAATTTCTCAAACCTGGAAGGTGGAGGTTCCGGTGAGCCAAGATAGTGCCATTGCACTGTGGCCTGGGCAACAAGAATGAAACTCCATCGCAAAAAAAAAAAAAAAAAAAAAAAAAAAGGAAAAGGAGAAAAGGAAGCCCTATCATCCTTGCATACGTGAAGGGGCAGCTGTATTTTATGTACTATCATTTCTCCTTTTCCTAATTTCACCATACTCATCACTCAGCTCAGCTTTGGTTATTTTTTTATGTCTTTTTCTCCTCTGCAATTTATTTCTATTTACTTTCGATTCACTGCTCAATTTAACACGTCCTTCCACCCCGATCATCTCATTCGAAATGCCAAAATCAGTGGGCACTTTTATTCTCATTTTATCCTATATCTCTTTACCTTTTGACTTCATTGATTGTGGCCTCATTTTTGAGGCATCGTGGAATAATTAAATGAAAATTAAGATTATAGAATGATAGGGCAGAAAGACCCCAGAGACAATCATACCAGAGTATTCAGTTTGGATGGAAGAAGAAAGAGAGTGACTTGCCAAAAATCACACCTCCAGCTGATGGAGCAGTTTCAGTGCTGGCTCCCCTATTGCATCTGGTATCTCAGTCTGCAGTGCCTGGTACTCCAAATTGGTCTCCTATCCCCAAATTATACAGGTCTGACCCGGGCCAACTCCGTGATTGGCTGAGCTGAAGTACGTTCAAGGTGACAGATCTATCTCTTCTGTCACTTCACTCTCCTCTACCTCCCAAGGGCTTCCACCCCTCAGGCTGGCCTTTTGCTGATCATGACACCAGAGAATCAATATCAAGAGGAGAAGAAGATTGAAAGTGCCAGGCAGAGTCCTTGAAAATACCATGCTGTGATGATAAAGGTAAACTGATCAGAACTTTACTGCCCAGAGTTAAGGACCTTTGGATGTGATAGAGTAAAACAGTTGCCAAGCTGTAAAGGGATGCGCATATTGGAGTATCTTCTACTTAATTCTGTGCAATATCATTTGTGCAGGTTCCCTAGTCAATTTCCTGTGTCTGCTTCTGATATATACCATGAATCTGGGCATTTGGGAAGGCCCATTCTTTATACAATGCAGGTGCAAAGAAAGGACTTTTGGAAGAAAACAGGGAGGAATGCTGGGCACAGGTCAATGTAAGTAATCGCAAACATGGCTGCCTCCGTAGGGGCAGGGCATTCAATCCCTCTGTCTATAACCAATAATCGAGGAGTTCTGGACTCCAGCTTCTACTTGCTAAGATTCCTCTTTGTCCTGAGCTCTGTGGAGGGTTCCTCAGGCTGATGGAAAACTAAGGTGAAATCCATCGTGTTGTGTACATTGCACCATAAGTTATACTCCAGCATGATGAGTGCTCAAAACTCTGATAGAGCACCGACACGAAGGACTTAAAAGATGTGCCTTTGTTTTTGCAAATTCACAAAGTGTCCTCAAGATTTGGAAGGAGCAACCAAGTGAAAGGGTGATCCTTTTTCTATCTCACCAATCTTTTACTAATAGACTAAATATTACAGCAGCCTAATCCCTGTTGTCCCTAAGCTTTTTTAAAAATGTAGTTCTTATTGGGCAGCAAAGAACTAGATTGTCTCTATTAAATTGAAGAAGATAATGCACGTGGAAAATGCTTTGCAAATTGTAAAACACCATATGAATGTTAGTCATTATTATTGTCATTTATTAACCAATGCTGATTCTCATTGGGAAGCGTTTGGCAAGCCTATTTCCCACTTAGCCACCCTCGGCATCATGTACTGCTATGTTATGGTGTGGAGGAAGTCGGAAGAGAAAGAAAGCAAATAAACTTTCCATATGCCATATGCTGCTGGAAAAAAAGAACCTCTATTTAAAGATATATTAATTCAGCAAATATTTATTGAATAACTATTATTATGAGGACAATACAGTGGTGAACTAAATAGCACCTGCCCTCAAAGACCTTAGCATTGTGTAGGAAGAAAGGCTTTTTTAAAAAATTAAAATTATGATGACAAATTATGTTCAATACTATGAAAAAAAACCAGAGTGCAAAGAAAGAATATAACAGGAGGCTTTAATTAGACTGGAAGAGGGCTCAAACCAATTCCAGTGCTTAGCACTGGTACATGTGCTACTTATCTATTTATTGGATAAATGCATAAGTTATAAATGAATTAATGGACTCTCTGCATAAGTGATATTTAAGTTGAGACTGAAAGACAAATAGGAATTAACCGAGGAAAGCATGGGACCTTTTAAGGACTGAAAAAGTCCATTTGTTTTTAAAGGTTAAAAACCCTGGAAAAGCGTGGAAAGGGAGAAGGAGGTATGAGGACATGATGGAGAGAGGCAGGCATATGGTTGCTCTGCAGAGCTCTGCAGGTCACAGGAAGGAGTTTGCTCTAGCTGGGACTGCTAGCCTGTGAAGCTTTAGCCCAAACGTAACCCAATCTGATTTAATCTCTAAAAGGGTCACTCTCACTGCTTCTTGAAGAATGAAGTAGTAGGGACCCAGTATAGAAGTGGGAGAGCACTCCACAACAAGCTACCGTAAAAGTCCAGATTAGTGCTAATAGTGCCTAGGCTCGGGTGGAGGCAGTGGGGATGGAAGTAAGCAGACACATTCAAGAGCTATCTTGGACTAGAAATAAAGAGGCTTTTGATGGTTTATTGGGAGGAGATGGAGATGGCAAAGATGATCTCGAGGTTTCTGTGTTGGAACCTGGCGGATGAGCTTAGGAATGCTAAAGGAATTTGGGGTGGATAGTGACAATGATTTTAATTAGAGAAGAAAAAATACATCGTGATGTGATGAGAACAGTGTATCAGGTCTGGGAAGGATGAGATGGATAAGACACAGCACAACACCAAACGCCTTTTTCTCTGTGATTGGTATTGATTAACACATGTCTTTCAAAAGCACCCTGCAAACAGCATGGTTCTGTCAACTGCAAATAGACAGTACAGCGTGACATGGAGCTCTTCTCCAGGAACAAGGAGGTTGGAAGGGAAGAAGCACCCTTTTCATTCACAGGCATATAATTTCAAGATTTCCTAAAAGGCGGCATTGTTATGTTAACTAAGCTATGATCAGTTGCTTACTTTCCATACCATCCCTGCAAGGAAGTTCTCTTTTCATGACTCATACTTTTTTCCAATAACGTTTTGGAGACCACCCTAATGATGTGATAACAATGTTTTGTTAAGTTGTAGTAAAACACACATAACATACAATTTGCCCTCTTAATCGTTTTCACTTGTACACGTCAGCGGCATTAAGTGCATTCATGCTATTGTACAACCATCACCAACATCCATCTCCATAACTCTTTTCATCTTCCCAAACCCAAACTCTATGCCCATTAAAAAATAACACCCCATTTCCCCCCTCCACTATACAAGTCTTTTCAATTTAGATTTAACATTGTTAATTGCTTCATGACCAAAGATCTTCAGCCGACTGTGGTTGCTCAGAAAGACCTTCAGCTAGGCGCAGTGGCTCACACCTGTAATCCCAGCACTTTGGGAGGCCGAGGTGGGTGGATCACCTGAGGTCAGGAATTCGAGACCAGCCTGGCTAACATGGTGAAACCCCATCTCTACTAATAAAACAAAAATTAGCTGAGAATGGCGGCGCATGTCTGTAATCCCAGCTACTCAGGAGACTGAGGCAGGAGAATCATTTGAACCCGGGAGGCGGAGGTTGCAGTGAGTCAAGACTGCACCATTGCACTTCAGCCTGGGCAACAAGAGAGAAACCCTGTCTCCAAAAAAAAAAAAAAAAAAGAAAGAAAGATCTTCTGCTGCCTTGGGCTGAGAATTAGGCAGCAGGCAGAGGAGAGAAGAGCCTCCCAGACTCTGTCCTGAGTGAGCACCAGCTTTCCCCAGGGACCTGTCCTTGTGAAACAAGTGGAACCGAGAGAGGCAGAACCCCAAATCAACACTGAAACCTGGAGTGTCAGAGACCAGCTTCTTGTACAGTTTTCTCTCACCACCAAGAGACTTTTTATTGTGACTTCCCGGCCAAAAACTTAATATTTCTGAGTGTTTTGTTTTAACAGCTTATTGAGATATAATTCACACAAAATACAATCACCAATTTAAACTGCACAATTCAATGGTTTTGGTATAGTTACAGAATTTTCAGCCATAACCCGCATCAATTTTAGAACACCTTCGTCACCCCCAAAAGAAACCCTGTGCCCATTAGCAGTGCACTCCCCAACCTCTCTCCCACCAGAGCCAATCCCCAACCAGACTGAGGCAACCATTAATTACTTTCTTTATGGATCTCCCTATTCTAGACAATTCATATAAATAGAATCACACTACATGTTGGCTTCTATGAGAAAATGTTTTGATTTAACAGAGGAATGCATAGCTTTTTGCCAAGATGTCCCTTATTAAGCAGTGAAAAACAACAGTGCTGACCCCAAATCGCAGCCAGGTAAGCAGGGAGAATTGCAGTGTCAGAGAGGCTGCCGGAAATCTTCCCCTGGCCTCAGGCTTCCCCAGGGCAGTGGGATCAGGATTTCAGAGCTAGCTCCCTGTGGCATCACTTTCTAAAAGCATAAAGGCCTTTCTTTCTGGCCCTGGGGGATTCCCTAGGGCTCAGTGCCCCAGGTGACGGGAAAGCCTGGGGCCTACGAGCACGTTAGGTCACAATTCCCTGCCCTTTACAATAGAGAGAGGTGGAGAAGGACTCAGGTTTAAACCAAGAAACAGGGTTTCAGGCAGGCCAGGGACCAGGCAGCCTCCCAAAGGTCTCATGTTTTTAGGAAAGTATTTCCTCTAAAAAATATACCCCTGCCAGCAAGATAGCTGTTCTTCCAGATAGCAATTCCTTCCTGTGGGCAAATCATAAACTCTTTCTCCGTGTGTTTAGTGCTTTAGTTTACCAAGCACCTCAGCACATATTGCCTTTGCAATATCCTTCATTCTATTAGTTTTGATAGAACACTATCCATCTGTTTCCTTGTAATGAGGTTGCTGAGGACCAGGCGCTTTGCCTCATTGGTGCTCCCAGATTACTTTATATTTACCTCTATTATAGCACTTATGGCCTTTTGTTATGGCTATTTGTTTATACAATCTGTTTGCCCCTTTAGATGATAAGCTGCTATAGAGCAGAGGCCTCTGGACCCAGCACACCACAGGACACATAGTGGGCAGGCAGTAAAGGATTCCAGTGCTCACAGCAACCCCATTTTACAGGAAGAAGACAGGATGTATTAGCCCATTCTCACATTGCTAATAAAGACATACCCAAGACTGGCTACTTTATACAGGAAAGAGGTTTAATTGACTCACAGTTCAGCATGGCTGGGGAAGCCTCAGGAAACTTGTAATCATGGCAGAAGGGGAAGCAAACATGTCCTTCTTCAGGTGGCAGCAGCAAGGAGAAATGCCACTCAAAAGGGGGAATAGTCCCTTATGAAACCATCAGATCTCGAGAGAACTCACTCACTATCATGAAAATAGCATAGAGGTAACAGCCCTCATGATTAAATTATCTATCACCAGGTCCCTCCATGACGTGTGGGGATTATGGGAACTACAGTTCAAGATGAGATTTGGGTGGGGACACAACCAAACCATGTCACAGGGCATAAAGATAAAAGCCATTTCCCAGTGGATACTATTCAATGAGGAACTTGTATCCAAGTCTTCTAACTCCAGACTCAGGGCTCCTTTTTTATTTTGTACTGGTGTTCATTGACACCTGTATAAGTTGTTTGCAGTTTACAAACGGAAAGTGACCTTCATAATGGCCTTGTAAGGTAGTGCAATGTTTTTTAACATAACAAATAAGGAAATGGCCTCAAAGATGTTAGGCTACTTAAAAGAGAAACCTGCCTAAAACAAGCGGTTTGCAGAGGTGTATTTCAATGTTAGCTTCATCTCTTCGGGCTACTTATTTAACGGCCTGAGCCTCAGTTATTTCATCTCTAAAATGGGAATTGTAAACCCTGCCTTGCAGATGTTTCTGAGGTTTATAGATAATGTAAAACACATTGCTTAGCTCCAAGTAAACACTGAAGGAAAGGTAACTTTTATTATTGCCAATTTGAAGTTGGAGGCCAAAAGCCACGTCTACATGTTCTAATCAGAACTCTCTCTGCTCTGGTAATCCTCTTCTTTACAATATATGTGCCATGGGAGGAATGACCGTTTAAGTTGGAACGGCAGAGCGGGAGGTATGAGAGAAGAGTGTTGGGGAGCTACTGAAAGACAGGAGAAGAGTGCTAAAACTTGGGGCTGGAGGTGGCAAAGATAAACTTTACCTACTTACCTAGTATTTCTCAATAGGTGTTCCTAGAGGGTACAGGGAGTGGAAAGTAGGGCAGATCCTTTACTGTGCAAGCCACCCACCCCTTTTAAATTCTCTAGTGAGTAAAACAGAAGCAGGAGACAGGGAGCCTGTGGTTCCTGCTGCTCATGTGGTGCTCCAGTATCTTACATCCCCTCTGTTCCCTCTCATTCACTCTCTTCCTTGGGAAAGAACATTTTGTGACCTTACGCCTCCCTTGAAGCTGGGTAAGTGGGTTTCCAGATTGGCTATAAATCAGAAAAGCATGTGCCTTTGTTTGCCTTTGATGTGTGAACACTTCTCTGCATATGTCTCCTTTTTGCAATGTTTGGAAAACGAGGGCCTGGAAGATGAAGTGTTACCTCTTGCCTCGGCCACACTCGGAATGAACAACCTCATCGCTCTGCATTCATTTGGTGTTTATGGGAATATCATATGTGGTTCTGTCGACATTCCCTAACCATTATAATGCAGTTACTGTAGATAATGCTCTCCTAGTGCAATATGTTATCACCATTTTAACAACCTGACATACGATCGGCTCATATTATCACTTAAATGAATCCATTAAGCAGCTAGAAGCTTCCAGGAGTCGGACGCCAGAGCATCAAATGGGCAAGTCTGTGCCACTTCCAAGGAGGCTGACCTCATCAGCTAGAGGGAAGGCTCAGTTCTACTTGAGGGTCATCCAGCCAGCTCACCCAGGGACTTGTGAAACTGTTCTCTTCAGAGGCTAAGCTAGATCCCAGTTCCTGAACAAAGAGAGAAATTCCTACCTTATTACACTGTTCTTTAATATAGAAAAGAAATGCTGGTGCCTATGAGCAAAGCAATGAGATGTAATCAGATTCACAATTCTGGCTACAGAGCTAAGTAGTTTAGGTCTGATGGAGGCAGCAAACCATATTGAGGCCTAAGACTGCATCTGAAATTACCAGTTGCTTGTGTGGTTTGATTTGAGGGACAGTAAGAGCATCAACTAACATTTGTAAAATGCACGTGGTTTACAAACTCTTATTACATATATATTTTATTTGATCCTTAAAAGCACCTGGTAAGGTGAATAGTATTTTGCTCCATTTTAGAGATAAAGAAAGGAAGACTTTTATCAAGCCAGTCTTATAAGATAGGAGCAGTAAACAAAACAATACATGTGACATGTTTAGCCCTCTGTCCATATCACTTTCCATTATGTTAAGATATCCCTCCATGGGAAGGGTTGTCCGTCCAAAATTATTTTTTGTCTACCTGGAACTGAATCTGTAAATCCCACCATCAACTCAGCAGATTGATTCCTATTGGATCCATGAAATGGGTACTTGTGGAAGTCTGGTCCTTTGAGTTCATGTTCATAAGTTGTTAAGGTTTAGGATTAGTAGTGTTTCGTTTACCACATGCACTAGCAAATGGATTGCAGACGAAATCTTCTCACACCAGAAGACAGTGGGAAGTACCAGCTGTCTGGGAGGTTTGGCTCAGGGGAGATTTTGAATTTTAAAAGTAAACAATGGAAAATTTGTCCTCAGTTGGGACAGTGTGGACTTTTAGAATCAGCTTCCAGGAGGCAGGAGATAAGAGAGAGGGTGAAGATCTCATGGCTACGAGGGAAAGAGACACCTGAGGATAGAGAGGTGGCTTGGAGTATGTCGCCCTGAGAGGAACCACAGGGCACACAGGACACAGGGGCTCCTGTGGAAGCAGAAACCTGCTCCCTGTAAGTGGCAAAGTCATTCCAACAGCAGCTGGGGCTTCAGTCTTCTTCAGAGCTTTGGATTATTTCACCCCAAACCCACCAGGTCAGAGGTTGAATTCCTCATGGCTCTCTCTGTGTTCTGCGGTGTTATTTCTAGTGTTATCTCTTGCTTGGAGCTCAATGTCACCTTCTTCAATTTTTTTTTGCTTTCATTGAAGATCTGTGGGACTGTGCTGGGGGCGGGCTGAGGTCAAAGTTCACTGTGGCTCCTCCACTTCTTCCTCTACCTCCGCTCTTTCCCTCACTGCTGGCTCCAACCTGCTCTTTGCCTCACTCTCTTCAGAAACCCCTAGAGTCAATATGTCCCCCCAGTGACACAGGTGTCCATCGGATCCCCTCCTGGGAGCAGCCCCGTCAGGTCACTCTGCCTGTCGTATTCCCCAAACTGTTTCCAACCTTTGTCACCCCTGTCTTGCAGAATTCCTGTGGATTTACTTCCTCCAGCTTATTTCAACCATTCTTATGTGCATTTTAATTTTCCTTCTCTATCTCCATATTTCCTACAAGGCCAGAGGGGAGAAAAGAGGACAACCAAAACAAATTCAAGGGCACTGTAGCAAACCATATCTACTTTACAATCGTGTCCTGACACTAATAAGCTGCAAATGGCATTCGCCTGCCGGCAAATAACTTGGGACAGCTACAGTAGAGAAGAGATACCGTCGACTTAACTTCTAGCGGGACCAATATGCAAAATATGGAGGAACCTGCATGGTAGAAAGTACTTTATCAGCCACAGAACCCTAGAGGTTGTGGGTGCAAGCTTCTCTCTCCAGATGCTTCCATCCTATGTTCTTTGATAGTTTGTCTGAACAAAGAGGTACAAAGGGCCGTGGCCCAGGGAAAACAAACTCAGTGCTCAGCCATCTATTTGGTGGAGATAGGAGGCACTTTGGTGAGTCCCAGACAAATAGGGACCTTCTGTGAATGGGAATCATCCCTTGCCCACTGGAACAGGTTTGTCATAAGAAGCCTGACACGGATTTTACCCCCTCTGTGGTTAATGGGGTAAAAAAGGGCACTTCCTCAGTTCTGCAGCCTGCACCATCACATAAATTGAAACAGACAGAATTACCATTGATACAAATTAAAAACAAATAAAAAGGGTACACAGAGCTGATTCTGAGAGTTCAAACTCCATTACCAGCTGATTTACTGAGCAGTGACCTGTGATTGTTGGGGGAGAGGGGAGGAGTGGGGAGTCTAGGTGAATCCCATCAACCCCATTGCCGTGTGGCACACCAGTCAATAAGCTATTTAATTTAATGGGAAATGGTATTGACGAGCCAGAGAATGCAACTCACAAAAGCTGCAGCTGCAAGGAGCAGATAAAGTCTTCAACCCGGTCTCGCTCCCGGGGTATCCACCCCTCAGTATCTCCTCTGTCAGAATCAGGGAAGAGATCCATGGGATTCTGGGGGTCTTGGGGTCCCAAGGGGACAGTGCTTAGGAAGGATTACCATCACTGAGAAATGGGGTCAGCAAAAGGTGGACTGGAGGGAAGATTGGCAAGAAAACGGGAAACAAGATTTTCCAACCCAAGGACAATGCTATAAATAACCTTTCAGAGTGAAGGTGGCCAGGAAGGGGGAGGCCAGTAATCCCAGAAGGAATCCCATCAGCCGCATCCCCAGCAGAGAAATGAACTCATCTGTGTGTTTTACTCCTTTTTATGGGGTCAGATCAAGACTGCAATGCTCCTAGAACCTGAAGCACTCTTTGCCTACCACAAAATTGAAGCTGAGAAAGCCGAGGTCACCTGCTGAACCACTGGAGCTGCAGTGGGGAAGGTGGGGGTACTTTTAGAAACAAATCAGATGTGTAGAAAATCAGAGCTGGACAGGGCCTAGGAAATAATCTAGTGCAATGTCTTTGCCACCCCCAAACACATTGAGAAAGTGAGGCCGAGAGAGAAACAACTCATATGAAGCCACGAGGCAAGTGTGAGAGAGCCAGATCATTGCACTCCCCGTCCCACACAGTTCCCACTGCTGGTGAAAGCGTAATGGATACAAATGAACTTATAAGATCTGGACCGTTCCCTGCTTTAGCACACTCAGTGAGGTCTGGGCCCGAAACAGGAAGATCTGAGTTTGAAGGAATGAACATAAAAGAGCAAGTCAGTAGAACTGCTTCATAAACTATTAATTATTTACTTAACAAGCATGTACAGAGTGTCTGTGTGTTAGATATTGCTTCTAAGTGTTTTATAAACATCAATTCCTTTAATCTTCAAAACATCCCTGTAAGATGGTACTATTTTTATCCTCGTTTTTACAGATGAGGAAATTGAGGCATGGAGAAGCAGAGGAACTGCTCCAAGGCTCACCCAGCTAGGAGTTGGAAGAGCAGGGATGTGAAGGCAGGTGGTCTGACTTTAGAGTCAATATAATACATCATTAACCTCCAATAAAAGTAATACTGGCTACCACTCACTGAGAGCTTACCAAGTGCCAGGTATGGTGGGAAGCTTGTATTTTGTTAAAGTCAAAACAATTCCTGAGATAGATGTTATTTCTACTTGACAAATGAGGAAACTGAGGATCAGAAAGGTAGAAGACTTCCCTGAAGTCTCACAGCTTATGAAGTGTCAGAGCCGGGATTTGAACCCCGGCCTGTTTGACACCAAAGCCCACACTCCAAACTACTATTTGAGAGAGCCCTCTGCACCCTTGACAGAAGAACCAGTTTCTAACCTCAGATTTCATACTGATCTATCGTGCAACTTAAATTTCACCTTCTCATTACTGAGTAAATTATTTAGCCTCTAGGTGACTTGATATCTTCATTTGTTAAATGAAAGTGACCTCCATTCTTGTGAAGATGAAATAGTCTCAATTTATCAATGAATATTTGTTAAGCAACTACTATGTTCTAGGTACTATTCTAGGCATCAGGGATACAGCAGCAGGGTCAGCTTCATGCGTAAACGCTTCATGAGTTTACGACCCGTGCAGGTGTACAGGGCGCTGCATTCTGAAGGCCCTCACATGGGAGTTTAACGCTCTGAGATTGCCATCTTAAAACTCCCAATGATTGTGTTTATGAACTTGAATTTTTAAGTGAAGTCTGATGGAGCAGTGGAACAGGCCTGGGTGCTTAGAGCTTCAACCTTACATATGGTCTTGTATCCCTTAAGTAGGTGACATCCCTATCTGGCCTTCCCCTCTCTGCTCCCAAATGTAACCAGCACCATCTTCTGCCTCCAACAGGAGTCTAGGTATAGACATGGAGTGGGTCAGGAGCATATGCCCTGCAGCGTCTTGGGACAGGGCACAGCAGTGGCCATTCCTGCTCTGCTCTGGCAGTGCCACAGCACATTTGGCAGACGACTTGGCAAGCAGCCTCTCACTCACTCTAATCCAGGTAACTGGTTCATCCTGGTGCAGAGGGTTGCAGTACACTTGGGAGGTGCCAGTCTGCCATGGCTCTGATCCCTTGGAAGACACAGCACATCAGTCTTGCAACTGTAACTTGGCAGCCCAGGGGCCTTGAGTGCCCTGGGACACATGGAGGGTACCCAGTGCCTGAGAAGGCCTGCACTGGCTGGGAAGTATGTCCGGTGCCTGATGGAGTCAACATTAAACAGCAAATAAAACCACTATGACAGGCCAAGAGAGAGAAACTGGAAAAATGGAAAAAGCTTTATGTATTAGTACCTTGACCAGAACTGTTTTCAGGCTTTTTGAAAAAGAGGCCTGGGCCGGGCGTGGTGACTCACGCCTGTAATCACAGCACTTTGGGAGGCCGAGGCGGGCGGATCATGAGGTCAAGAGATCGAGACCATCCTGGCTAACATGGTGAAACACCATCTCTACTAAAAATACAAAAAAATTAGCTGGGCATGGTGGCATGTGTCTATAGTCCCAGCTACTCAGGAGGCTGAGGCAGAATTGCTTGAACCCGGGAGGTGGAGTTTGCAGTGAGCCGAGGACACGCCACTGCACTCCACCCTGGTGCCTGGTGACGGAGTGAGACTCTGTCTCAAAAAAAAAAAAAAAAAAAAAAAGAGACCTGTGTTTTCCTTTTGCACTGGGCCCCTGCATTAACTTGCTAGGGCTGCCATAACAAAATGCCACAGATGTCAATGACAGAAATTTATTGATCAGAGTTCTGGAGGCTGGAAGTCCAAGATCAAGGTGTTGGCAGCATTGTCTCTGCGAGGCCTCCCTCCTTGGTTTGCAGGTGGCCACCTTCTCTCTGCATCCTCACGTGGCCTTTTCTCTGTGCAGCTGCTCAACCCTGGTGTCTGTCCCCTTTCGTGTCTAAATTCCTCTACTTATGAGGACTAGGTCCTGCCCTCATGGCCTTGTTTTAAAGTAATTACATTTTTGGAAACATTCTTAGGTACTTAGTGATCAAGATTTCAACATATGAATTGGGGGAACACAATTCAGCCCACTTGTGCTCCTCAAGTTGTGTA
The DNA here is from genome assembly GCF_009761245.1 of Sapajus apella. NCBI lineage: Eukaryota > Metazoa > Chordata > Mammalia > Primates > Cebidae > Sapajus > Sapajus apella. The sequence goes on along the minus strand of NW_022436962.1, from coordinate 11,868,363 downwards.
GTTGGCGTTGTATAGAGGTGGGAAATGATTCAATTTTTACAGCGCTAATTTTTCTGAGTGAGGAGGTAGATAACTAAAAAGCAAATTACACAGAGTAAAAGGAATGGCGAGGAGTGACAGGGGTGCGTTTGCTGTATTACATAAGACGACCAGGTGAAGCATCTCTGAGAAGCCACACTAAAACAGAGACCCAAAGAAAATCAGGAAATGAGCCAGATGTATATCTGCATGGGAGAAAGATAAAGGTATTAGACTAGTGTCTGGCACGTGGTAAGTCTGATAGAGATGCTTGTCAGCAGCAGCAACAGCAGCATTATTTTTCCTTTGACTTTCCTAAGACTGTTCCACTGCAAGTCATGGAGATCTACCTCTACTCTTCAAGTCTTGAGCAGTTCTGACCAAGACCGATCAAGTTCAAGGATTCTCTGTGCTGCCAGCAAGTGAAGTCTGAAATTCATCCCTTTGCTGTGAGCTCAGTATATAGTAGGCTGAAAGTGACTATGCCCTCAGTACCAGCTGAGCCACAAGCAGCAGACCCCCTTACTGAATCCATTCTACACATGTGATGAAGCTGCAAGATCCCCAGGTTCCTCCCTGACATTCCATTTCCCACGCATGACTGGCATTCAGCCCTCTACCCTGGGCTCTTTGCCTAGGGCCTAGCTCTGGTCAGTTCTTCCAAACCCCTGAAGTTCTTTTCTCTAAGCAATGGTTCTCAACTGGGTAGTCATTTCCTCCTCCTCCCTCTGCACCCCAGGAAATATTTGGCAGTGTCTGGAGACAGTTTTTGGTTGTTATCACTGGAGGGAGGTGCTACTGGCATCGAGTGAATAGGGGCCAAGTTTACCGAATCTCTTTTTATTTTTTTTGAGATGGAGTGTCACTCTTGTTGCCCGAGCTGGAGTGCAACGGTGCGATCTTGGCTCACCACAACCTCTGCCTCCCGAGTTCAAGCGATTCTTCTGCCTCAGCCTCCCGAGTAGCTGGGATTACAGGCATGTGCCACCACACCAAGTTAACTTTGTATTTTTAGTAGACACAGGGTCTCTTTATGTTGGTCAGCCTGGTCTTGAACTCTCCACCTCAGGTGATCTGCCTGCCTCACCCTCCCAAAGTGCTGGGATTACAGGTGGGCATGAGCCACCATCCCCTGCCTGCCAGATCTTACAATGCAGACGAGAACTCCCCAACTAAGAACTATCCAGCCTAAAATGGCAATAGTGTTGAGGCTGAGAGAACCCTGCTAGAGGGCAAGTAATTCAGATAGAAGATAATGCACCAAATGCCAAACACAAACAGAACCAGGGAGACAGTAAGGAATGTGCAATATATGGCAAAGTGTCTCCTGAGGGCAGGATCTGTCAGCTTACCTTACCACCCCAATTCCTTTCCCCATGACCTTGGACAGCGCCTGGAGGTCTCCTGCTAACCCAGACCTGGGGTACTGCTAAATGCCTTCAGTGCTACTGTCCTGCAGACCCATTTCACTGGAAAGATCATCATGACTCCAGATGGGCTTGAATTCATAGACCCCTTTGGAGATGGAATTTTTGCAGAACATCCTATTTCCCATGGAGGTAGACTGATAATTGGCAATGGCTACGTGAGACCAGGCTCAGCCCCAGCTCCCCATGTCTCCCTGGATGGTTTACTGCTGAGTCCCCACTAGGGATGACATGGCATTATTACATCTTTCCACACCACAGTCATATTGGAGTTTCATCTCAGAAAGAGTGTAAGGCCGGATTTAACAAAGCAATTGCTATGATTCTGTGGCACAGAATCTACACTGACAACAATGTCTGTTACATAAACTTCCCTTCCACTCCTCCAAATGCTGGAGAATCTTCCCACGAGGACCTTAGGATATTCTTTAAGTTAAATCAACCTTTCTCCTTCCACAGGAAGCATCTGTCCCCACCCAGCCTTTGAACAGTGGCCTTCTGTGAGTTGGGGGTTGAGGACAGGGTGGTGGAACATTTCCCAATTCATAGGTCAGGGAGTAATGGCACAGGGACTAACCTGTCCCATTAGTGTCTGAGAGCTTTTGTGATTCCCCCAAGGCATGTTCCAGGAACCTGAAGACTCCCTTCAGGCAAATTTCTATGGCAACAGACAGAGTCCCAGAGATGAAAGTTGTATTCTGAATGTTACTCTCAGGAAGCAATCACATAGGGTCTTAAAGATGTAGGGCAGGAGAGGACATTGGAATGGGGGAATGTGTGGTGAGTCTGAAGCCAAGTTATGTATAGAACCTGTGGAATTTCTCCCAAAAGGATAGAGGTAATCGAGAGGGAGAGAGCACACCAACTGCTAAATATAAAGCTGGAAGTGGGAGAGAGGAGGCGGTGGCAGCAGGGGATGTTTTGGTATTTTGGGTGTGGGATGCTCCCCACTCTCTTCTGCATTTTTCTTCTCTCCCTCACCCAGAAATGGATTATTGCTTCTCAGAAAAGGTAAAGAATTAGCTTGAATTTAATCACGGTAGCAAAGAAAGAGGGAAGGAAAGGTCATATAACATTCTTCCAATTTTGAAAAGCTGAGCATCATGGGACAAAACACTGGACTTATTATAGAATCAAGAGGTGCAGATCCAAGTTCCATCACTACGGCTTTTGGCCACCCAATCCTGGCCAGTGAGGGGATGCTGTAAACCGTGGTTTTTCCATAATAAAAACATAATAACCACTCCGTTTCCACCAGAGCCCTTTTTAGAAATCAAATGAGATAATAACTGTGAATATGTTTTGTAAATGATAAAACATTAAACTAGCATTTTCCATAATGCTCTCTGTAGAACATTAATTCCATGGGATATTAGTAAGATCCTCAAGTCAGAAAAACAACAATAAAGTTAAAACGTTGTTGCTGTTGTTTTAATTGTAGGATTTGTGACCATCTTTCCAGTACTAAATGGACTGTGGAATCTTTTATTGCAGAGTATCTTGCATGACTAAAGTTTTCAGAGCACACTTTGGAAAAGTGTGCTTATATTTCCCTGTAGAAATATAAGAAATTATTCACACTATTCTGAGCTGTTGCATGAATGGTAGTAATGTGCAGAAGAGAAAAGAAGTCAAGGGAGTGGGACCCCAGAACCCAGGGCTCCTCGGGTGAGTCTAATGCATATCACAATTTGAGAATCCTCACTTTTTAGAAAGTGGACAGAATTGTGCCTGCTCCCCTCCAAAAGATATGTTGAAGCCCTAACTCCCCATTTCTCAGAATGTGACTTAATTTGGAAACAGTGGTCTTCAGAGAGGTAATCAAGTTAAAATGAGGTCATTAGGGTGGACCCTAATTCAGTATAACTGGTGCTCTTCTAAAAAGGGTAAATTTCACCGTAGAGACAGGACAACATCATGTGAAGATGAAGGCAGAGATTCAAGTGATGCATAAGCCAAGGAACACCAAAGACTGCCGGCCACTGCCAGAAATCAGGAGAGAGCCTGGAACCAAGATTCTCCCTCATAACACCCAGAATGAAGCAGCCCTGCCGACACCTTGATTTTGGACTTCCAGCCTCCAGAACTGTGAGACAATGGATTCTAGTGTTAAAACCATCCAGGTCGTGGTACTTTGTTACAGTAGGCAGACACAGAAACTAATAATCCACACCTCCTGTGAAGAACTGGGCAGCATCAGGCTTTGCTAGGGCCTGGTATGTAGTTAGAACTGAGCACACAGCTGATGTCAGAGCCGGGCTCTATTTCATAAGACCATAACACAGGTTGCTGAGATTCCTGGTGCTTTTATTTTTCCTCTTGAGCTCAAAGCAAACCATGTGTGAAAAACTGAGTAACTTTTAAGATGAGCTGCCTTCACTGGGGAAATCCTTGTTCTTATTCAGAGGAGGACAAAGGGATGGCATACCTTTGCAATAGCTGAGATACTCAATTCTCTTCAACAAATATACACACCCAAGCCATAATAGAGATACGGGACAGGTATGTCATCAGCAGGAGTGCTATTGGGTCTAGAGTTAAAATGTGATTATGGTGTCCAGCACCTGGCACAGAAGAGGTGTCTGATAGGGAGAGGGTAACACAGAGGTTGGGGCTGAGTGGATTTTCACAGGGTTCTAGATCAAACCCCATTTAATTTTAAGCAATAATCTTCCAAGAATTATGAGTTATCCTAAGTGCTATTTGGCACAGCGTTTTTAAGAAACTGCTTTTATTCTAAGATAACCAACTCCAAGAAATATTCAAATAATATAATGATATTTTTCTTTATGGCTTCTGACAGGGTCAATATTCATCCTCTAATGGGGCATGTTTTCAGTGCTCAGCAGTGTGGATTCAGAATCCTTAAGTTACCTTCCTGACTTTCTGTTTCTGAGAGTATCATTAACACTCTTATTTTCTCTCAAATTCTGATACATTATGTTGAGTAAACTCACTTTATTCATAAACTCTGACAAATGGAAAAATAATGTAGACAGAATAAAAGCTTCTGTTTTGCCCTGACTTCCAGGAAGCTCCAAGCTAAATTAAATGTTCCATCTCAATAATTATTAGAATTTTTGCTTCCTCTACTTTTTGTTTGAATTTGCTATTTCTATTTTTAAAGACTTAGTTTGTCATTAGCTCTCTGAAGTATAGTTTGGATCTCTTTTCTGGCTCCAAAGCCAAAATATTCAGCTGTCTACCATGTATCTCTGCCTAGATATCCCACAAGAACTCGAGCTCAAGATCACATCAAAATTATGCTTTTACTTTTCTTTTTAAACAGACACATCATCCTGAATTTCTGTCTGGATGAACATCACCACCACTCACTCAGTTTCCCAAGCCACATATTGGGGAGAACTTTAGACACTTCCTTCTCTCTCACCACCCAGACTCAATTCACTACCATTCTGTTGAACTGGAGTTTACAATTTCTCAAATCAGTTTTCCACTGTCACTATCCATGTGCAGGTCTTGCTGGATCACTGCAATCTCTCCTAATAAGTTCCTCCTTCTCCAAACTATTTTTATTAATGAACCCAATGATTTCACTCATTATTTAAAATATTTTACAGGCTTGTTCCAATGGTGAGGATGGATTTAGGGCCCCTTAGCATGACACACATGCTCACCGCCACAGGTTCATTTTTCAGTTTGCTTTAAATTATAATTTATGTTCCAGACATTTTTGAATCACCTTCCATTTCACAATGGGGATCAATCTTAAATATATACAATCTCTGAGCCTCCTTCTTCTGGGTCAGTAGCCATACTATTAAATTTCTCAACAACTCTGACTCAACCAGAAATAACCATTGTCTTCTCAAAATAAAGTGCCAGAGGAATAATACACTGTAGGCCTTTGAATTTGCTATTTTCTTTTCCTTGAATGGCATTTTCAAACTAAATTCACCTGGACCAGCCCTCATCATTCTTTGAGGCTCCACTCAAACAGCACTGCTTCCTCTGGCATTTTCTTACCTCTCCTTAAGACTTATGTAATTGTTCTGCATGAGAGTTTCCAATGTATCTTACACATAGTTCTACCAAATCATATCACTCCATATTGTAATTGTATGTTACCTTGTCTATATCCATTATGACCATCATCACTAAACTTTTAAGTTTCTTAAAAGTAAGAACTGTTTTGTTCCATTTCATCATCAGAATCTAGAACAGTGACTATAACACAAGTGAACTCAATAAAAAGTTTGTCTGGAAATGAACAAATGAGAGAGGCTTCTAAAAATCTGTGAGTTATAATAGGTGAATAATAAATAACTGCCTTTAAAATATAAGCCCCTACCAATTATAGCAGGTCATTGTTACTACTAATTTACTTTTTTCTAAAGTAGTTTGTGTCTATGACTATGCATGCAATCAATGTTATAACATTCCCACTGTGAATCACATGCAATTAACTGAACTTTGCTTTTTGTCTTAATATATAGCAAAGCCTTAGAGGTACTCAACTGTGGGCTATGAAGATGTGGTCTTGCTGCAGAAGGTTATACTGTATCTGGATACAAGAGAACACCCTATTTTACAGATAAGAAAACCCGGAGAATAAGTAACTTGCAGCAAGTCACTCAAGGAATAAGTGATAGGGTCGAGATTCAAATTTGAGTCTTCTGGTTCCAGATTCACACTACTTTTCATTTCTACCAACTGTGAGATATTAAAGGAAAATCTCAAAATAACATCCACTTTAGCTCAACATTTTATTATATGGAAGCAATAGGAGATCAGAGAAGGAGATGGAAAAGATATCATGAGAGAGCTAGGATTGGAGTTCGCCTGAAAAAATTGGTTGTGCATAAATAAAAAGAAAAAAAAAAAGGCATTCCAGCAGAGGAAAGAGCATAAACTAAGATTCACGCTTAGACAGGTCATGGGAAAACATTAAAAAGTACAAGGAAGAGAAGTATTAATTATTCAGAGACAATAATTGTTAAAATAGTCTTAATCTATTTTTTCCCAAAGTTTTTTTTCTTCTAGATGCACAGACTGTTTTTCAAAATTGAGCTCATGTTGCATGTCCAGTTCTGAGTGCTACTTTTTTTTAAAACTTGTATGCTAACATAAGCATTTTCTTCTTAATATAAACTATTTATAAACATTATTTTTAGTGGTCCCATGATCATTAAACAGATGCATGCTAGTTTAATCAAACATTTCCCTATGTCAAACACTTGAAGATGTGTACACTTTTTTTTTTAATTAGAAATAATGCTGTAAGAACTTCTTTGTGTATAAGACTTTTTTTTCTATTTATTCTTAATTCCTTCAGATAAAATTACAAAAGTGAAGTTCCTAGGTCTAAAGATACTAATTTACTTTGGCTTTTTTCCCCCCAGATATTTAAACTAATACTCCCTGGAATTAGGACATCTGTGGTAAGTAAGTTAAAATCCCTGGCCTCAGGAGTTTACTTTCTACAGTAAATATAAATAAATAAGCATAGACAAATAAACAAAATACAACAGAGAAAATGCTTTCATGGAAAGGCATATAAACAAAGTCTGTGGGACCTCAACAAAGAAAATGGCTGGCTCTGCAGGAGCAAGAACATACCACGGAAGATGTGACCTCTGAAATATGTTTTTGGTAGTTTAATTTTTCTCTGACACCATATTTTGAAGAGACAGCTGTTATTTCTCATTGTGTCAGAGCTGCTGACATATTTAAAGGTAGTTCTACCAACCCAGAAGGAGACTAGAAATTATATATTTTAAAGATGCACTTGCCTGCCCTATTGGCTAAATTGGATAATCATTAATTCAAATTAATAAATACACGGAGTGAGTTACCTAATCCCAGTTTGAGGAAGCTTAGTTGTTTGCTGACATTTCTCAACTTTGTACCATTTTGAAGCCATGTGTTTCTATTTTGAAAGATTCCAGCAGCAGCAACTTGTCAGAAGCCATTTCGAAAAGAATGGGAAAACCCCAGGCTTCCAAAGATTCTCTCCTTCATATGCACTATCAGGCCAGAGGTTTCCAGACTTTCTCAGTTTACGGCACCCTTAGTGTCTCCATAATTTATCTCACGGTGTCTCTAAGCCAATGGAAATACCTAATTGTTCCATTTATCAAGTAGTTAGGTTAAATACATAAGTGTTTATATCCTAACAGCACAGTAGCCACTTAAAAGCTAATGTCTGTTAGTTGAAAGAAAAAAAATGTATTTTATTCTCAAATAACCAGAATTATGTAGGGATGGGGTGCATGTGCCCGTACAGAGCTTTTCAAACCTTGAAATCTAATTGAACACTGTCATCCTTATTTCCTGTTCCACACTGATATCCGTGCCATACTTGTTTTTTGTTACAGTAAATACCAAAAGCACTGGTTTACGAAGACGTGAGGGTGCATTTCTGGTGGGAATATAAAATGCTGCAGCTGCTGTGGAAAACAATATGGCAATCAAAATAATTAAACATAGAATTACCATATGATCCAGCAATTCCACTTCTGGATGTATACCCAAAAGGATTGAAAGCAAGACAAATATTTGTACATTCATGTTCATAGCAGCATTATTCACAATAGCCAAAAGGTGAAAGCACTCCACATATCCATCAATAGCTGAATGAAATGGCTGGGCATGGTGGCTCATGCCTGTAATCTCAGCATTTTTGGTGGGCGAGGTGGATGGATCCCCTGAGGTCAGAAGTTCGAGACCAGCCTGACCAACATGGTGAAACCCTGTCTCTACAAAAATTAGCAGGGCCCAGTGGTGGGCACTTGTAATCCCAGCTACTTGAGAGGCTGCAACAGGAGAATCACTTGAACCCAGGATGCAGAGGTTTCAGTGAGCTGAGATTGCGCTATTGCACTCAAGCCTGGGTGATGAGAGTAAAACTCCAACTCTCTCTCTCTCTCTACATATATACATACATATGTGTGTGTGTGTGTATATACTCACACATATATACTCACACACACACACATACATATAGCTGAATGAATAAACAAAATGTGGTATATCTATATAATGGCATATTATTCTGCCACAAAAAGGAATAAAATACTGATACATGCTGCAACGTGAATGAACCTTGAAAATGCCATGCTAAGTAAATAAGTCAGACACAAAGGGCAAATATTATGTGATTTTGATTATATAAGGTACCTAAAATTCATCAAATTCATAGAGACAGAAAGTAGAATAACTGTTACCAGGGGCTGGAGGGAGAATGGTTATTGTTTAATGAGCACAGAGTTTCGATTTGGAATGATGAAAAAGTTCTGCAGATGGATGGAGAGGATGGCTGCACAAAAAATATATATAAATATGCTTAATGTCACTGGCCTGAATGCTTAAAAATGATTAAAAGGAAAAGAAGTCATTATATGAAAAATATACTTGCACACGTTTATAGCAGCACAATTCACAAACCAACCCAAATGCCAATCAATGAGTAGATAAACTGTGATATCTATCTATCCATCTATGGAAAGATAGATGGGATACTACTCAGCCATAAAAGGAATGAATTAATGGCATTCACAGTAACCTGGATGTGATTGGAGACTATTAATTTAAGTGAAGTCACACAGGAATAGAAAACCAAACATTGTATGTTCTCACTCATAAGTGTGAGCTAACCTATGAGGATGCAAAGGCTTAAGAATTACACAATCGACTTTGGGGATTCAGGGGAAGGGTAGGAAGAGGGTGAAGGATAAAAGGCTGCAAATTGGATTCAGCATATTCTTCCCAGGTCATGAGTTCACCAAGATCTCACAAATCATCGCTAAAGAATTTACTCATGTAACCAAATGCCACCTGTTTCTCCAAAACCTATGGAAAAATTTTTTAAATGGCTAAAAGGTAAATTTTATGTATATTTTACCCCAAGGGAAAGATGACATTGAAGGGCATGTGGTGCAGACAATTGTTGAAGGGTGAACTGCCTTGAGCTAGCAGTTTGCATGGGGTCTGACAGATGTTGAGTATCACTATATTTCCCTCAGTAATTTACAATAACCAGGGCACACCTATGAGTTTGCTGCAGTGCCCTGGGGTACCTTAGCACACTTTTTGGGAGTCAGAGCTTAAAGCCATGCCCTCTACCTTACAGTGTCTTTCTTACCCCACTAAATCATTACAGACAGAAGAGCTTGGAAGGACACTGCACAGCTTAGTCATGCTTCTAACTCTGTGACCTGGGAAACTAACCTGGCCTCTCCCCAGCTCAGTACCCTCATACAATGAAGATAATATATCCCACACCTCTTTATAGACTCTAAAGCACCAAAGAAAAGCTACTGTTATGTTCTCTATATCACTCAGAGGACTACGTAGAAATGGAGGTTTTCCACTGATCTTAGGTGAAAATGCTCAAAATGGCAAGTTAGACCTTGCCTCCCTCCCCAGCCTCTGTGCACTGTCCATGTCACCCTCATCTGCTCCACTCCAGCCCCTCTAACCGTCTTTCACTTTCCTCTGCTCCTGATCCTTTCCTGTCTTCCCCCTCCAGGGCCTTTCCCCATTCTGTACCTTCTACTTAGAAAACTTTTTTCCCTACCCCACCCTTTTTACCTAAAGAATTTCCACATCTCCTTCAAACCTTCTCTGATGTTCCAGACTAGCTGACTGGGGTCACTCTTTTGTGGCCATCATTTCATTTGTCTTTTTCTCCAGAGTGTAACCTCTTTGAGGGCAGATACTACATGTTCTTTCCACCATGTGTCCCATCCCAAGTGCCTGACACAGCTCCTGGAACATAATAGCTGCTCAGGAAATACTAGGTGATCCTCATTCACAGGAAATGTCAGTATTTGCACAGGGGAAGCTGATGTGAAGGAAAGAACCAGACAGAGTGAACTGCAATGAGCTAATTTCTCCCTCTTTCATCTTGATGTTCTGTTTTCTCTTTTTCTTTCTTCTTAATATCTCCTCCTCTCTCTTTGTGGTCCTTACCACTCTCATACTAGGGACTGATAAGAAAGTGCAGTTCTGTTCTGATGATCCTGAAGAGGTAGAGGAGGCTTTGTCTATATTTTCTTAGGGACAAAAGCCTGAGAATGTATATATTTAAAAAGTATGTTTGGACATGAAAAAATCCAGCCCTGTCTCTGCTCTCTCTCCAAAGCATGGAAAAACTTTTGGCTTCTCTCTGTTAATCTCCATGTAAAATCTTTAGCAGCAGTAATGGGTTCTCCTTCTCTTAGAGCTCGACTGATATCAGGGACTACCTAGGCCAAATTCTTCCTTTATTATTGAGAGCCTACTATGTGCAAGGATTGGGCAAATCACTTTACTCACATGAAGACTATCTCTTCATAAGAGGCGTGCAACAAAGGTATCCTTATCCCTATTTTCCTCATAGAGAAATTGACTCTCAAGAGTCGTTAAATGATGTTTCCAAGGCTATACAGCAAGCTTTGTCCTCAGTGTAGTAGGACATGCTTTTATCTTCCCTTCCTCCTTGCCCCCACCCCATGCTTAACTTATTTCAGCTTTTAGAAGAAAAAAAAAAAAAACTACAAGTATTTTCCCTAAGGAATCCAATTCATTTTCTTGGGCGTTGGGCTTCTGTAGAGCCGAATGCCTATGATTTCGTCTGCCACTTAACTGAGATTAGCTGGAAGCAATCTGCTTAAAGTTTAAGCATCAACTTATCACTTTCTTAACTGTGCATTCGTTTTCAAGGGGATGGTTAACTTTAATGGGAATGGTGGATTGAATCATGTGGCAACAGGTTCCATGACATGTGGGAGCCAGAAGGGAAGTGAGAGGCCTTCCCCATCAGATGCTGTATGAAGGGGGATCTGTTGTAAAAGTCTGGATTAATTTTCTGCCTGCAATTTCCTTCAGGGGACAGGCAGGAAGACTCCCACTCTGTCACCCTGTAATTGGCATCTAGCATTCACTCTATTCACGAGGCAGGACGGTGCCTGAAAACAACGAAGTAAGGGAGGAAACAAGGTCAGAATTTCTCAAAGCCAACAGAGACAGAAAAGATGCACAGGCTCTCAGAAGGAATCTTCACAATCAATCAGTCCTACCACCTCACTCTACAGAAGAGAAAACGGGGGTCAGGCACCATGGCTCCTGCCTGTAATCCCAGCACTTGGGGAGGCAAAGGCGGGTATATCACCTGAGGTCAGGAGTTTGAGACAAGCCTGGCCAACATGGCTAAACCCCATCACTACTATAAATATAAAAATTAGCCAGTCGTGGTGGTGTGCACCTGTCATCCAAGCTACTTGGGAGACTGAAGCAGAAAAATCACTTGAACCTGGGAGGCGGAGGTTGCAGTGAATTGAGATCACGCCACTGCACCCCATCCAGGGCAATAGAGTGAGACTCCATCTCAAAAAAAAAGGAGAAAACCGAGGCCCAGAGAGGGACAGTAACCTGTACCACAAGATGCAGCAAGTCAGAGCTACACTAGAATAGAGCAGATCTGTTTCCCCATTTCCAACCCTCCAAGAGTCTCTTGACTTCTCAGGGACAACAAAGCACAGCTTGTGTAATACATTAACCAAAAGCCAGCCTTCTGGACCTTTAACAAAAACATTCTTTGCTTTCATGAACATGTAGCTTTACATTTTCTCCAAGAAAAAGCAAAACTTTTATTCCAGAAAATGAATAGGCTCACAGCTTCTTGAATTACCATGATTTTTTTTCTCCCCATCATTGCTAAGCACAATAGTATAATATCTCTTTTTGTCATATGTCCTTATTAGGTAGGGAAGACTTAGGAACTTTAACTTAGTTGATGGGTGGACCAAACAGGAGCAAAGGATAGTTTTGAAAAATCCTATAAATTCAGAGAAGCCAGTCTGGCTGAGAATCTGGTAGCTTCAGTCTTCATTCTGTTAGCAGAATTAAGAATTTTTTCTTGCTTGGCATCTTAGGGATGTCATGCTCTGGCTCACAGCCAACCATCTCTTACAGGGTATCTATTCTAGGTAAGGCAAGTTTTCTTTAGTGGCACCTCGAATTTATTATGCCCATTCATAAAATAAGTGCTGAGCATCTACTATGCGTGTGACATTGTGCAATATTCTGGTAATATAAAGATAATTCCTAGTGAATAGCTCACAAAAGGTCCAGTATAAAGTAGTTTCTTTTAGTCCATAGGTAGCGATCCATTTGTAGGTCATGAGATAAGTTTAGTAGATCATGGTCAGCATTTTCTTTTAATGAAATTGTGGTAGGTTGTTGCAGTCATGACTGTCAATTTGTTCCCGCCTTCATATGACTCATTGGCTAGTGGAAAATAAGTGTGGCAGAAGCAGATATTTGAAAAATGCTTTAGCATTAGAACTTGCCCTCTCTTGCTGCTCTTGAGAACTCTGAGACCACCACCATCCAAATAAACATGAGTCAGTCTACAGAAGAAGAAAGACACACAGCCCACCCAATCATTTTTAATAGAGACTGCAAGCCTACCACCAAATATGTGAGTGAAGCCCATACAGGACAAGCCAGCATCCCCCAACCCCCCCAGCCAAGCCACCAAATGACCATAGATGCATGAATGAGCCAAGCTGATGAGCTGAGACTGGCTCATTCTTGTAGAGGGTTTTTCAACTTTGGCACTATTGACATTTTAGACTAAATAATTCTTCATTGTGGGAATGTTCTGTACCCTGCAAGATATTTAGCCACAAAAACCAATAGTTTCCACCACCTCAGTTGTGAAAACCAAAATATCTTCAGACATGGCCAAATGTCTCCTAAGTTACAAATTACCCCCAGTTGAGAATCACTGGTTTAGGGAATCCATCCAACAAAATCATGAGGAAAATAAATGGTTGATTTTGAAGCCACTACATTTTAGGAGTAGTCTGTTATATGACAAAGACTATCTGATACAGGAATAGAATAGAATAGAATAGAATAGAATAGAATAGAATAGAACAGAACAGAACAGAACAGAATAGTTCAGGAAGCATGACACTTGATAAGTGCTATTTTATAAAACAATATTGTATGTGTACTGGGTCATAATGTGAAATATATTTCTCACTCTGGGTTATAGTCAGAAAAATTTGAAAGCCCTCTGGATTTTAAGGGAAATGCTTAGAGCAGGATTCTTGTCCCAGTTCTGATACCCACTAACAGTAATAATGGCTGTTTCTTTCTAACGTCTCTAAGCCTTGCATTTATTCTCTAAGCAAACCAGCCTATGTGAAGGTCAACTGTGAGATACAAACATTTACAAGTATGTTTTAAAGTTAGAGCTACAAAACTGTTCATGAAAACCATCATTATTTGGCTCTGTTTGTTTTCTCATATTTCCTCTCCTTCCCTGAAATGCTCTCCACCCACCTCCTTCTAGTCAAACTTCATCCATGGTTCAAGGTGCGCCACGCAGGCTCCATCATGCTCATGAATCTGGATGGTATTTATTAAGTGTGCTCAATGTCCACTCCTCAGATGTCACTTTGGCACTCATAAAGTTTCAATTTCGCACTCAGTTCCATTCTATTCTGTTTAGGTATGGTACATGTTTTAGCATCTCTCCCTACCTAGACTCCAAGCTTCATTATGGCAGGAGCCATTAACGTGGCCTTTTTGCACATTAAGCAGCACATTTTATCGAACATCTGATAGGTCCTCAGAAGGACTTACTCACTTACTGATTCTCATTCAAATGGCACAATGCTCACATTCTTTCCACTTTATGGATTTTATTTTCAGCAAACCACATTCTCCTCTGTAAATTAGTCTGCTCCTTACTGGAAAACTGAAAGTCCCTTCTGGGGTTTGAGCCATCACCTGGCTCCACCTGTGTGATTAGTATTGGAGAGCAGGAGCAGAATAACAGCACCATGCTGACTGTTGGGGAATTACCAGATAAACAACCTCCTAAGAGGGATGTCACCATTGGGAAAGGGGCAGCTACCTGTGATAACTGTGCTTTGCAACTAAAGAAGGCCTGGGGCACCTGACCTCCTCCTTGGCCACAAGCCATGAGTCAGGCAATTATAGCGCAATGGCTTCACACCCAGCAGAGCTGGTTTGGAGCCCCCAAGCCTCACCTGTTTAATTCCAGCATTTCCCACAAGAAGCATCCCATGCTGGAAGGATATCTTCAGTGGGAGGCATCCTTGTTGCTGTTGGTTCTATAAGGCTGGGCCTGGATTCCCTCTTTGACTTTCTGCCTCCCCAAGTCTCTCCAGGTGACTGGCCCTGCTGGGGCAGATGACAGGTCTAGGCAGAGAGGAGTATTTACTGTTTGTTGCTAGGCTGTTAGCAGGCACAGTCTGTTAATGCTCCCCGATTGATTTCTGAATGGCATTTCCTTCTGTTGAAACTTAGCTACAGAGGATGGTGTTAAGAGACAATATGTTTGCTTGGTTCCTTACCCCAAAGGCTGCTAGGAAAAGCCATAGGAATTTATTAAATAAATGCTCTGGTAGGGAAATGCAAAGCTGACGCTACCTTGCCTGGAAATCGCACACTCAGGAAGAGGTAGCCGAATTGGAAAGAAAGCACCCTAGGTTTGGGGCCTGAATATCTGAGCTTGAAGTCTACTTCTTTCCAGTAACTTGTTCTGTTTCCAGCTGCCAAGGTTCTGTGACTTTGGACAACTCGCCCTCAGAGTCTGTTTTCTCCCCAGTAAATAAGGATAATAATCTCTCTGTCAAGGCCATTGAGAGGTTTACATGAAATACTCTAGGGAAATTTCTGAGTAAATGGAATCATTTGGTAATATCAATGCAATGAAATAGACCTTTTCCATGATTAGTAATTCTGGGAATGTTAGAGAAAACATGGCTCCCTTCTCCCTCCCTCTGTACTAAAGGGCATGGTACTAAATATGCCAACTCTTATAGGAAAAAGGAATTCGACTTTGTTTTCTTTGAAGAAGGCAGCTAAAAACCACTCTTGGTTTCCTTCAAGAAATTAAAAATAAAAAAAACAACTAATTACACTGAAAGGTTTTAAGTTAAAGGAGAATACTTTTCAACATGGAGGTCTTAAAAATAGAGACTAGTACTTCAATAATAATATACACATATGGCACTTTACAGTTTACAATGGTAGGTTCTCTGGAGGCTTCTAAGAGTAGAGTTGGTGGTGACAGCTCCAGGATTCATTAACTCAAAAAAGTTTACTGAGTATGCACCACGTGAAAATCACAGTTCAGATCCTCAGGACATAGTGCGGAAGAGGCAAGCAAACACTGTACTTATGGAGCTTACATACCCCGAGGAGACAGGCCAGTAAAAGTTGAAAAACATGACCATGGAATAGAATGCCAGGTGCTGGTAAGCGCTATGGGACAAATAAAATGAGATAATTGTGTAGAAACTGTGTTGTAGAGAGTAAGGGTGGGGTGCCCCTGTAGAAAGGATGATTAGGGAAGGACTTTCTGAAGCATTGATGTTGGACCGGGGACTTCAACAAAACAAGGGAGAAATACACACACACATACACGTATATATCCCATAGTGTGTGTATATATCCCATATATATGTATATATGTATATTTTATATATATATATATAATTTTGCTGTGTGTGTATGTGTGTTTGTGTATGTGTATATGGTTTGGCCGTGTAAGTGTGTATACGTGTGTTTGTGTGTATGTGTATATACATATATATATGCTTGGTATGTTTGAGGAATACGACAATTTCAACTCTCTCTTGTTTAGATTAAATGCTTTCTCAAGAGCCTTTCCAGCATTGTCTATATTTCCCTAAAAGAGATTTTAATCTCTTAATTTTTATCTTTTAATTATTATTTATTCACTCCTTATGAGTAATATAACAGCAACATAAACTTTGCATTCATATATATATATATGGGATAGATACTCATACAGCAATATTTATGGTTGGGCTGTGTTCCCACCCAAATCTCATCTTGAATTATAGTTCTCATAATCCCCCGTGTCATAAGGGTAATTGAATCATGGGAGTGGTATCCCCCCATGCTGTTCTTATGATCATGAGGAGTTGTTTAACTATCTCAGGTTAGCCGTTTAACATACTCAGGTTAGTTGTTTATCTTAGGTTAGCTGTTTAACATACCCAGGTTAGTTGTTTAACTATAGCAGGTTAGCTGTTTAACATGCTCAGGTTAGTTGTTTCACTATATCTCAGGTTAGTTGTTTCCATTTTCCCAGCTGTCACTCATTCTTTCTCCTGGCGCCCTGTGAAGAGGTGCCTGCCACTGTTATTGTAAGTTTCCTGAGACCACCCACGCCATGCAGACCTGTGAGTCAATTAAACCTCTTTCCTTTATTACCCAGTCTCGGGTATTTCTTCTTTTCAGAGCAGCATGAGAATGGACTAATACAGTGAATATATATGTATATTTGGATTTCTGGGAAGAATGTTTCCAATTAAAGTATATGCAAAGACCCTGAGGCAAGGATATGCTTGGTATGTTTGAGGAATAAGATAATTCTGACTCTGTCTTCTTCAGATTAAATGCTTTCTCAAGAGCCTTTCCAGCATTGCCTATGTCTCCCTAAAGGAGATTTTAATCTCTTAATTTTAGTCTTTCAATTATTATTTACTCACTTCTTATGGGTAATATAACCGCAACATAAACTTAGCATTCAAGTGGAATGGCATTTACAGTCAAAGCTGGCTGAGTTCAGCATGTCAGCTGTTTCAAATAAGGTCTAGGAACTCTGAAAGAACATTTGGAACTGTTTATCCCAATCAGACCTCCTGAGGCCTCAATGCCCCCTGTTTATCTTCAGAGCTAAGTGAGAAGAAGTGACTGGTCCTGTAAAAGCTGTGGTGAAAGGAGTCACAGAAGGCCTTCTAGGCACACTGCAGGACTCCTGAAACATTACCAGCAGAGAAGGAGTTGGCGGCAGAACTGAGAGAGCTGGAAGGAAACAAAATGGATAGGGTTTGCTGGATGTGGGGAATGCACATGTACTTGCTTTGTATGCAATTGCTTTCGTATGCAGACTCCGATCCAAACCAGATAATGGAAATCCACTTGCACAGCTTACCCCTCTGCTTATGGAGCTGAGTGTCCCATCAATAGCCCGCTTTGCTTCCCAGAGCAAATGCTGATGAAGCTTAAGCTGGCCTTGCTTTCCCCTGCCACCTGAGTCACCTGCTCCATGCCACTTGGTACCAGGGGAGTAAAACAGTCAGCATCCCTTGACTGTTTCAAAGTTAAACCAGTTAAGGGAATCTCCTCTTGTCTTCATGTCCCATTTTAGAAGGAAACTGTCATGAATGAGGTTCCATTTAGCTTTCCTCTTGGGAACCCAGGGAACAACTCTCCTGTGCCTACTGAGGACCATGGGGTTTGTCATGATCCCAAGTGGTGGCAAGAAAAAAAACACAAGAAAGAAAAGGAGGTAGAATCTTTTGCCTCTTGCTCAGCTTCTGTCGAATTGCTCTTGTTCTCCACTCTCAGCCCATCAGCCCAATAACTGAGATTTCCACATAGGAAGATTTGAAAAGCAGAATGGTTTATCATTTTCTTCTTAGAATTTGCCCATTGTCAAATTTCTGTCAATTACAGCTAGGTGCTATGTACAAGATACCTCTCCTGCTTCCTAGTCCATGCCTCTTTCTTGCCAACCCTTCCTTACACTGCCATACAGCTACCTCCTTTCTCCATAGCATCTGTCTGTCTAGAGGTCAGAGTCAGGGATAGGCTAGACACAGTCCTAAAACAGACTGAATGAATTCATACAGCCAGGCCACATGAGAATGCTCTAAATGTCTTTTCTTTCCCCTGGCAAATGTGAGAGAGATACAGGTTCCCCTATAAGACTGGTGACTGGATGAATTTTCTCATAGAAGTTATCTTCACCCCCAGTCATCATTCTACTAAGAGTGGTCAACTATCCTTCATCTGCTAGATGTAATATTTGTTCTGAGAAAAATATGGGCTCAGCCTGACTCTCTGGAGCTGAGCCATGTCTTCATCTGGGGTCTCAGCTGCCTCATGTGTAAAAGAAGGGTATTTACAAAAACCCAATTCTGATTGAAGTAAATCAGAGGTTTTCAAATCATGCTTTTTAGCAGTACAGGACTCTGCTGGTGCTTTCCGCCCTCACTTCAACCAGAGCAAAGCCGTCTATCACGCCTATATCTTGGGCTTCCACATGGGATTTCATTTGTAGGAAATTTCATTAAAAGAGCTTGAAAACCACTGGATAGATGAGCTCTAAGCTGGCAAAAATAGAGGATGCCTAGCACCAGAGAACATTCTGAGGAAACACTGGTTCCATGGCCAGTTATCTTTGTGTGGCTGTGGATAATGATACTGTTCTCAAAGTGAGGTCCCCAGACCTCACTTTAGCATCACCTGGGAACTTGGAAATATAAATTCACAAACCTCACTCCATATCTACTAAATCAGAAACCCAAGGGGTAGGGTCCATCCGACTGTGTTTTCACAAGTCCTCCAAATGATTCTGATAGATGCTAACATTTGAGCACAACTGCCTCAGAGCAGTAAACTCAACCCAGTTTTGCCAAATCCCTTATAACCATCCTTTCCTTCACTTTGTCCTTGTGCATTCAAGGCCACAGAAAACACTCATTTCCAGCTCCTGGAAGCATACCAACTCTGCTACCAAAGGTGAAAAGCTAGCATCCTGAAAGCTGACCTATAGGGGTAATAAGTCTGGGGAAGGAGGCAGGGAGGGAACTTTGTAATTGCCTCCAACCAAAAGGCTGGTTCCTTTCTGCAGCTGTCTCCAGGACACCAGAGCTCTCCCGAAGGAGGTGCCTCACTTATTAACATCGTAACTCAAGTAAGTTGCTTGGAGTCACTGCACATGGAAAATTGCATTCTGCAAAGTGTTGAAGCTGCAAAGTCACCAGCTGAGTCGATAGACTTTTATTTTAACGATGTTTGTGATCAATATTTAAGCAGGATTGACCGAGGCTGCTGCTAGTGCACCTCTCTTCTTCCAGCTGCTTGTGAAAGATAAAATATTTACCTGTGGGGAGGGGTCAGCGGGGGGAGTTACAATGGTTTGAGGCCAAGGGAGTAGTTTAAGGGTGGTGTAGAGCCAGTGTGCCACAGGATGCATTCGCATCAAGCTCTGATGGGCCCGGGAATCTCTCAGGGCCAAAGTGGCTTTTGTTCAGACATTCTGGGCAGGTTATGAGAGAATGAGAATTGACGGAAAGATTCGGACACTAGTAGCATAAACATTTGAGTATTAAGAAGTTTTCTTGAAAATAGTCATGGTGTATTTAATCGTGCTTTTATTGAAAACTGACTACAATTACTAGCTAAGAGCTTAGCTCTGGTTCAGACAGCTAAAGTGTAACCCCACCTACTGTGTTTCCACGGACATGTTATTAATACCCCTGCGTCTCACTTTTCTCATACGTAAAATGGTTCCTCATGAAGTTGTAAAGAACAAATAAGACACAAAATGAAACAGTTGAAATGTTGGCTCTCTATAGTATGTGCTCAGTGACTATTAGGGAATTATTGGTAGACTTGGGACTCAACATCCAGGTCTGTTTGTCTCTCGGCACCATAATTTTAAAGACGTATATAATTAATGCACAAAATTAGATAACATTTTGGAACATGGTATGATTAAGTACTGGGGTGCATGATGCAATCTCCATTAAAGGAAGTCTGAAAGAAGAGAAACCAGAAATGGCGGGAGAAATCAGGTAAAACCACGTGGAGAAGATCTAGCTGAAGTTATTATCCCTGAAAAGGCCAAAAGGACAACTGAGAAATACAATGAGAGAACAGCTTATGTGGATATATCATGTATAGATGTGATCCTGTGAGCAACCTGTTGAATCTGAGGCACATTTGCACACATCAGTACACAGGAAAGGTTAAACACTCAATGAATAAGATACCCCAGAAAATGTGTGACCTAAGGAGAGGAAGATGGCACCCTGCTTTCAAAGGATGGGCAATGGAAAGGAGTCCATACTGGGGGCTGGGCAGAGATTAGTGAGGTGAGACAGGGGAACCAACCCATTCCACTTTGCCTGGAATCTTCCCATCTTCACGCTAAAAATTCTGAGCGCCAGAAACTCCTCAGTTTTAGACACCCCCCAATTCTGGGCAAGCCAGGATGGTTGGTCACTCTAGGATAAAGAAGTGGGAAAAGACATTCTATCCTGAAGTCAAAGGAGGCAAGTTTCCATGGAGGAGAGAATGATACAGCTTTCAAGGCAAGAGAGATCCAACCTGAGAAGGGCCTACCAGATAGCAGGTCACTGGGGGCAGGATAAGGAACGCTGTGATGCCATGGGATGGTTTCTAGAATGAACTTTGTATGCCATGGGATGTCTCTTTAGCAGAAGAATGACTGGAAGACAGTCATCTCTTAAGAACCTGATTTGTCTTATAACTTTTTGAGAGCTCAAGAAAAATGGCCTAGTCCAAAACCAAGTACACACCCCGCTGAGGCACAGTTTGTGGAGCCTGTTTGTTCAGCATTCCTTACATCTGGGGCAAACAGTTGAGTGGCTCAATATGCCAGTCTCTAGTGTTTGGTTCATAATGATTCTGATGTTGCATGGATGGTCAAATGACTGACTTTGCCATTGATTGTGGGAGCCTGAGATGTGATGATGGATGGGACCACTTGAGCAGCTGCTTGTTGGAAGTCTGATTTTGTTCAGATGAGCTGCTCCAGACAACCTCTCCTCTCGCTTCCTCTCTGACCCTCTGTTTCTGGCTCTTACTCTGTGTGTCTCTCGTGGAATCCCTTACTTCTCCTGGACTTATTTCCTTTCTCCCTTCTACCATTCTTCCCTTCCTCCTTTTTTTCCTTTATTTTCTTTTTTACCATTCCTTGGTTCTCTCTTTCCTTCTTTTTCCTCCCTTTTCCCATGTATCTCTTTTTCTTCTTCTGGCTTATTTCTTAAGGCCCATTTTCATTTCATTGGGACTTGGCAGGAGGGCACAAAAAGCATTAAAATACCTTCTTTCAAAGAAGGGCTAGAATCCAAAAGTCCTCTTAGTGCATCCTGGGGCTCAGAACCCTATCTACTCTGGCTGTGGCCTAGGAGATTGTCTAAATCACAGGAAGAGAGTGTCCCCCTCTCACTTGCATTCCTAAGACTGGGCTTCTGGGATAGGTCACACTGAAGGTGACAGAGAACTGACTCACTTTCTAACGGAATAATTTTTTCCAAGGTGTAGGAAACGGTATCTCATAGTTTTAGCCTCACAGACCCTTCAATTACAGGAGACTGAAGGACTCTATTTCAAGGATGCAAAACAGATGCATAAATAAGATGAGCTGACTTTAGCTACTATTTGAAGAGTTGAACTTCAGCCAGCATGGATTATTTTAAAAGCACAGATATATTTTTAAAGTCAAATCAGTCTGGATCTTATTAAACGTGACTCTCTCCATGTGTGTATGAGTAGGCAGTGGATGTGGATGTGTGTCTAGATGTTTTTATCCTTCTAAAATTCTGTAAAGTCATCTCTCCACTACTATATAGGATCAACTTCTATGCTTTAGATCTCCCTCATCAGAAACCACAGGCTAACTTTGAGGTCCTAGGCTCAGATGAACTCTGCTTCTCCTTAGAAGTTTCAGTGGATGTCTTGGGGAGTCTTTGAGTGGGATTGCAGGTTTTTCAGTGTGTCTTGTGAGATCAGAGATAAGAAAACTGAAACAAAGCTTGATTTGATTTGCAACACACATTGTGCTGCCAATGGCAACAAGCCACGCATGCTGTCATTGATACAGAGTAATTCTGTCCTGTCTGGATTGCTTTTATAGCAGCACTTTCCCTCCATTCCCCACACAGACTATCCAGACACCTTCCTAGTACATTTGCATCTATATCTATACATGTCTACAAACTATAAAATTATGTGTATAATATAAGCTCATTGGGGGAAATGTATTTTAAGAGCAGTGTTCTTTACAATAAAATTGATTTGAGATTCTTTTTTTGCTCATGCAAATTCTTCATTGCATACACGTGTGGCCCTTTTCCCAATAAAAACACATTTTCACTGTGAATTAATCCCATCTCACATGTTTTACTCACCCTCTTCCTCTCCCTTGTATAACTACCTTTCATGAGTGACACACCTTAGTCTCTTCTACCTTGACAAAACCTTTGGGGCAACTTTTAGAAATACAGATGGTTCCTGACTTATGATGTTTCAACTTATGATATTTAAATTTTATAACGGTGTGAAGTGACATGCATTCAGTGTGCTCCTTAACTTACAATGGGGTGATGTCAGGATGTCAGGATGTAATGCCATGGTGACTCCATCCAAACATAACCTTATCATAAGTTGAAGAGCATCTGTACTGCAATTAATCCTCCTTCCCTGAGACTCGAAGCTGGTCACCATTTCTTCTTTCTTTTTCTCAGTCCTGCCTATGTCTACCCCCTTAAGATTTAGGATTCAATTTGGGTACTTCTCACCTATAATCATTTCATTAGAGAAGCTTCACTTCTGACGATGTTGACCAAAGACACCATGAAAATTGTCCTCAGATCTCCATTGCAACCTGTGGTTTACTTCCACATTGCCAGCTATGTACAGGATTTTTAAACTAAATTATTATTAAATTATTTCCCAAATTACTGTTTAAAATCAACCCTAATGTATTTTCCTTTCCAATTGGTTTTTTATTCTTTATTTCTCATATCTCAAATGTATTAAACCATGACACAACCATTTCACTCCTCTCTTCCCCTATGTCTTGTCACTGAAGACTGCCAGTGTCTTGCTCCAAAGACTCACATTTTCCCTTGCTCTCCAATCCCTCAGCCAAAGCATCCTCATCAATTCATTCCTAGACTTGTGTAGCAAATTCTGTCATTTCCTCTGCTCAGTTGTCTCTGGTTGTCCACTCCCATCTCTAACATTACTGACAAAATTTCATTCCAGCATCTGATTCTTGCTTAAGAGCCCACAGTAATTCTCATCACCAACTGGGTCAGATCCAAATTTAAAACCCTCTGTTATCTGGACCCAAAGCTGTCCTTTATTGCTCTAGTCATACGCATCTCCCTACAATGCTTTAGTCACTTACAACTTTTCACTCCTGAGGTCTCCACCAATGCAATTTCTCTCAGTTAAATGATCTCTTACTCAACACCAATCCAGATTCCATATATGCTTAGGGTCTAATTCAAACCGTATAACCCAAATGAAGCAAGTTCCTAGATCCCTTTACACGTCAGTGTTGAGTTGGAATTTTCTCAGCCCATTTATTGGGACACTTACGCATATGTTTATGCATATGGTTTTGTCCTTATGTATTTCAGTTGTTTCATTTCTTATTTCCCTCAATGCATATCAATCAACCGAATAAACCAGACCTTGTTAAAATCTCCAAAAAGTCAAGTGTAATACCTTGAAAATAAGAGATACAAAATGACTGCGTGTTGAATGGATCAATTGTATTTTGGAAGACAGTGCTGTATTAATATCTCTAAGTGACCGAAAGTCAACTCAAACTGAGTTAGGTAAAGAGGGAATTTGCTGGCTCACATCTAGGAAGCTTCAGAGGGGACCCTAGCCCATCAGAACCAGGTTCCACACTCTCAGCGTTGGCTCTGCTTTCCTTCATGGTGGCTTTGCTATCAGGTAGAGCCTCTCTGTGAATGGCCCCATCAGCTCAGGCTTATGACTTTTCAGTTTTAAGCCTATCAGAAAGATACAGTTTCTTTCAAATGATTAACCCTGGGGTTAGTTTGTATTGAACTGACGTGAATATGTCCCTATCCTTAAACAACTCATCATGGCCTACAAAATGAGGACTGTGCTGACTGGCTGGGGGTGGTTTACGGATTTACTCCCGAGTTCATACATAGGGCGAGGGCATTTGACGCTCTGCTCGGCCGGCCAACCCTGCATCATTTGCCTCCTTCTAAAGCCACCCACCCAAATGACAGGAACTAAGGATGGAGAAGGGTTTTCTCCTGAGTAAATCATGGTTTTGTTTTAAGAAGAGACGGAAATGGATGCTAGACAGATGAAAGCAACAAATGCCCATCAGAGGAGATAATTCCTCCTTTGTCATGTTAGGATAAATCGCTGGGCACTCTGGAAAGAAGAAAGTGGGTCCAAGGGTGGGCAATTAAAGATAAAATGTTAGTTAGTAAGTGGTTTCTCCTACTCTCACATAATAAAAGGAGATGCTGGTTCTGGGCAGAATTCCCTGTCAGACCTGCCTTCATTCATTCTCCATGGTGAAGAGAAACCAATTCCGTTCAATATTAAAATGTTGTCAAATTTTATTGTAACCTCAGAACTAGAAAGAAAACACAAAATAGATGGAAAGCCAAGTCATTCTACAGGACTTCTTATGAAAGAAAAATGGCCCTTTCTTTGCAGATTTAAAAAAAAAAAAAGATTCAGGTGAGTCAGATCTGTAAAATGAAAAAAGACTAGCCCTAACATGTAATTAGTATTTATTAAGTTTTTAATACAACAGACATTGTGGAGGTGAAAGGCTGATTATTGGTTCAAATTTCCTTGCATAAAACTTGGCGTTTCCCTGCTGGGAGACTTTCCAGCTTTCTGAACAAAGATAGTGCTATGCATTTCCCATGCCTATGAGGTGGAGAAATTGGTTTTGAGAGAAAGAAATCCAAACTATGCCTTTTCCTTTTTCTCTTTAATAGAATGAACAAATGCACTGATCTGTTCTTCTTGCTCTGTTTCTGTATCATACAAATTCAAGACAGCTTGGCAGGAGGCAAAATGTCTGGGTTCCCAATTGGGTCACCAAATTGGCCCATTAACCACATTCCAGTTTTCCTTTATCCAGTTGTTGGTGGCCTTCACTCTCTAAGTGAAAACTAATACCGTTCCTTCACATGGGGCTCCTTAATGACACTGGGAAGCAGAGTGGTGACTTCTCATATTAGAACAATTTGTTCAAAGCCGGAAGGAGCTCTGCAGCAACTTCATCAAGCCATTTTCTTCTCCCCCAGCCAAATAGTGCAGGCAGTGAGATTTGCACTAGCTGCCCAAGTTAGCCATGTAGTTAGCCTATCTTCAAAATGCTGGCGATTAAAAAATCATAAGAAAATAATTTTCTAAGGAGCCTAGCGGGAGGAAAAGCATTGGTAAAGATAAAATGAGAGAATGGTATATCCCTGATTTTGACAACTTATCCCTAAAATAAAATAGAAGAGCCTGCAGCCACACAGCAGCAGTTCTCGAGTAAAGAGAAGCGGAATTATTTCTCCAGTCTGAGCAACGATCCCAGCTCAGCAGGTTTCCCCACCCTCCTTGCCCTGACAACCACCAAGCTTCAGAAAAATGCACCCCTTCGATATGTTTTGTTTTTTTCCCCTGAGCTAACTGGAGATTTAAACAACCCCAGAATCATCTTCTCAACCAGGGGTCAAATCACTTTACTCTATCACCTGATTTTTGTTGATATCATTCTGCATAGTGGTTAGATGACTCAGCATCCTCCATCAGGGCCTGCTTCTCAGTGTTGTGGTCTTACAGTGCCCTGCTCAATACTGGGCTTCACTCATTGCTTTACTGGCCTATCCTAGACTGAAAGTCCACTGCATGGATGGGGTCTTGGACTCTTGGCCCATGCCTTCCAGATGCAACCCTTCTGTTCTTATTCTGCCTTTGATTGACTTGGGGGTTTTCATTCTTGGATACTGTCCTCAGCTCCTCCGCAACTCCAGCCCAAACCTCTTCTTTCCTTTTGCCTATTTTCTGCCATCTCACCTTTGATTGGAGCTGTGGGCCGCTTCCGGGACCCAAGAGACAATTTGAAGAGATGTCAGCTCTGGGGCCCAATGTCACATAATGCCAGAATATTAACATGACCGCATCTGTAACCCCCCTACCTATAGAGTTGACACGAGATGAAAGGAATAAACATGTGTAAACTGTGAAGGACAGGGAACAGCAAATCACGAACATCAAATATACATCTTAGATGCCTTATTTTGCTGTCGCCATCATTGCCCAGCCTGAGCTCTCCTGGATGCTCTCATTAGCTATTAGAAACAAACTAAGTAAACTAATTCTGTTTTTCAAGAGAATTTAAATGGTAAACTTCAATACTTTAGAAAAAGCACAACAGTCCAACCGGCAAACAGACTTAGTGGATATTTCTTAGCCAAAAACAGTCGCTATCATATTCAGCCATGGCTGGAGACAGGTTGCTTTTTTCCAACAAAAATCGGGTTTATTCTTATCCCTAAGGTATATCCACAATCTTTCTTTCTTCTTGCTTCCAATAATTCAATCTCAACCAACACAGTAGAAGAAAACATTCTATTTGGCAAGTGTCTCTCTGGAGCAGCCCCTGAGAAAAGGAAGCAGAAGGAAGGGGCGTCCATCTTTTAATTAGCAATGTGCACACAGTCCAGTTGCTGATCTTCGTAGCAAGGGCTGGAAGAGCAACAGGCATCTCTTTCTCCACCCTCTTTGATTTTCTCTCAATTACCCCTCCCTCTACCTCATCCTACAGTCTAACACCCAACAAAATGTGATCATTTGCATGAAATCAATACCATGATTCACACACAAAAGCCAAGAAAAACCTGCTACGCAATAGTAATTTTTCATGAACCAGACCCCTAAGTGCTTGCCAACAAGCTAAATTATCCTTTTGTTAAGTGTTATATATTTTTTCTTCCCTCTTTCTTCTTTCCCATGTACTTCTTAATATTGATAAGCTTCTCTTAGTTGAAGGGAACATTTGCATTTTTCTTCAATTCTCTGTGTAGCAAGCACATCAAAGGACCTAGCTCCCCTGCCTTTCTGTTTCTCCTTCTCAGTACCTGAACTGCCTTTGCTCAAACTCTCATTGAAAAGATTGTGCCACTTTAGAGGGGAGAGGGGAAAGTTGATGTTTAAGGATCTGGATTTTGGATTTAATTCCTAACGTCACATGAAGGCTAGAATTAATTCTTATAACTCAATCAATTAATCAATTAACCAACCGTCCTTAGTGGATCCAACTTGGGTTTCCTGCCCTATCCAAGTACTTTGGTAACTATGAAACTAAAATAATTTTTTTAAGTTAATGGTACAGATAAAATGAAAGTGATTTGTGAACACTAATAGAAGTATAAAATGTTGTGATGTGGGGCAGTAGGGCCACTGATAAGGGTGGGGGAAAGGGTTGTGAGGATTAAATAGATTATGAACAGGTTCACAGAGGAGGACTGGGGTGACAGAGAGCTAGAAATTGGGTGGAAATTTGGATGGCCATAGGCAAGGCAAATCATTCCAAGCAAGGAGAAGCTGCATTATATATCAATAATGACTGTGATAATTAAACAATAAAGACTTCATTTCAAATGGCCTGGCTCTCTCCTGCATGTGCTGCCTGCCTTGTGGAGCTCTCACCTAGAAACTTCACACCCTCCCAGGCTCCACGTCAGGCAGAGCCAGCAGCTGGGGGAGTTGACACGCTAGAGGGGGACAGACAGACAAACTGGACTAGATTTTCTCTCAGCTAAATGGGAGACGGCGCAGCAGACAATGAAATTTTTAAAAGTGGCATTTCTTGGGCCCTATGGTGGCAATACAAAAGCATACCAACTACACATTCAAACATGCACATGCATAGGAATAATTGAAATCATAATGTACAGTTTTCTAGTTTTATTCCCTTAATAAATCATGAGCTTTTTTGCTATGCTGATAATTAAACATTATTTTAATATATAATCTAATGGCTGAATGATCTATCATATTGCTTTGGCACAATATATTTGAACATGCTTCCATTATTGCCTGTTTATGTGATTTTCAGTTTTTCTCCATTATAAATGCTACTGTGATCAATATCCTTTAATATTAATATTTGATAGCATTTCTAATGATTTTAAAGATATATTTCTAGAAGTAGGATTATTGAATCACAAAATATGAAAATTTTAAGACTCTTTATGAGTAGTTCTAAATTCTTTTCAGAAACCTGTACCCATTCTTATTCCCAGAAGCAGTGCAAAAAATAATAATAAGTATTGGTTTCACTAAAATCATCTCAAACATGGAATGCTGCACACGCTTTTATTCTACTTAAAATTTTAAACTATCTTATACATAACAAAGAAATATATTGTTTTCCACAGGTATCAAATATACACATGCTTTTAAAATAATTTATGAAAATTTTAAAGCAGGAAGAAACATGAGAATCTGCCACGCAGGTTAAGAAAGAGAATATAATCCAAAGCGTTGAAGTTCCCTCCGTGCTTCTTTTATAGCTTCCCTCCCTTTGAGAAGTAAACACAACATAGGCATTTTTTTGTTAACTGTTCCCTTTATAGCTTTGCTATGTATGTATATCATCTAAATAACCTGCAATTTAATTTAGCTTGTTTTTGAACTTTATAAATATGACATCATGCTGTATATATTTTTCAGCAATATGGTTGTTCAAAACTCATTTATTTCACAGCTATATAGTATTTCATTGTATAAATGCATCATGGCTTATCCTCTCTTCTGTTGATGGATATTTGGGCTGTCTCTAGTCTGGGTCTATTTATGGAAAATGCAGCTGTGAAGATTCTTCTCTGTCTCCTGGAATCCTTGGGTAAGAGTTTCTCCCAGACAACAAGTTACAACCTGGAGTATGTGTGGTCCTGGAGAGACGTGAAGTGTTCCAAAGACTTTCAGGGAATAGACATCGTTCAGGAATCAATTTAAAAATCATCAATTTCTGTACATACATTCTCTTGAAACCAATTCTTTCTAACCTCCCATATTTTAATAGCTATTCTCCCAGTGTATAGAAGAAAAGCATACCTTTAATTCAGGCATATCCTTACCATATTGCATTAAATTAGAATATAAAATCTTCAGGATGACAAAGGGATATTTCAAAATTTTATGATGATGTTGAGAAAGCAAATAACTTTAATGAGCAGATAACAAATCATTTTGCAAGTCAGAAGCATTCCAATTATTTGTTTTCCACAAAGCCAAGTTTTCAGCTGCTAGATTAATAAAAATAATTTCTGATAATAAAATCATCAATCATAAATCACTAGGGGATACCTGGCACATGACTGGAAATAAACTTAAAGAATTGAGTGACATGGGTAAACAAAAGTCCTTCCACTCTTCTCTCTTCTATTTATTTATAAGAACAAGGATTTTCAGCACTTACATCTATAAAAGCCATAAACAGGAATAAAATTGATGCTGTAATCTTTCTCATTCTAGACATAAATAATATTCATTCATCAGCCAATTAGGAAACACTTCTAACCATTCCAATAAGATATATACTTCCAATAAAAATTCAGTTTTTATAATTAGAAATTATCTAACAAAAATCATAATTTATCTATGTTGTTTTGATCAATTGTGTATTCACAATAATTAAAATGAGAACTCAACCCAGAAGAAATTTTCAGTGCTTAGAATCTCATGATTGAACAGAAAATCTTTGAAAAATCCAATTCATTCAGATATTTTTCCTCTAAAGATGTATTGTAATCAATGAAGAACCTTCAAGCCTAAAACTATATTAAATTTGGACAAAATTATTTAGGGACTCCTGGAATCAAAATACAGATTTATAAAGAAAAAATGATTAAAATCTTAAACACTTAAAGAAGAGCTCGATCATGTTGTTTTTCTAATTCAAAGACAACACACAGGAACTTATATTCCTTGACTACATTAAAACCTCCAGTGAAAAATTAAGATGACAATTTAAAATTGTGCAAGCAGGGTATTGTTTTTCAGAATTCTTTTGGGGGATGTGCAAGTGAAAGCATTTGACAACCATTACTCAACGATGTATACCCAGGTGCGAAATTGTTGTGTAAAGAGGCGTGCACATCTTCATTATTTCTAGATAACATTAAATTGTTTTTCAAGTTGTCCAACCTTATCAGAACCACAAAGTCTTAATAGCTCCACATCCTTCCAAACATTTTGGATTGCCGGAGTTTTCCATTTTTGCCAAGCTAGTTGGTGTAAAATGGCATTTCATTGTGGTTTGAATTTGCATTTCCCTGATTTAATGAGGTTGAGCATATTTTCATATGTTTATTGGCATTTGTGTTACTATTATTTATTTTTAAGCTTTGCTAATTTGATTTACAAAAAGTGATGCCTCATTTGCATTTCTTTGATAACTAACAGGGTTAATACTTTTTCATATGCTTATTAGCCATTTTTATTTTTTATGTGAATTATCCATTCATATCCTGCCCATTTTTTTCTGCTGGGATTTTAGTGGCTTTCCTATGAATTCAAATGAGTTCTATTAAGGCCTAAGCCCCTTACTTGTCATATTTATTGTGTTGCAATCTTTGGATGAACTGTATTTTGTTATATGATAGCATAGTTATTTTAATATACATATGAATGTGATTTGCCAATCTTTTGTTTTGGATTTCTACATCAATATTTATAACTCATATTGTTCTGCTCTGTTTTGCTTTGTTTTGTGGGGGTGGCACTTTGTCAAGTTTTAGTATCATGGCAATACTTGCTTCTTAAATGAACTCAGAAGAGTTTTTTTTTTTTTTTCCCTTAGGGAGACTAATTAATTACACACTATTTGTTGCTTGAAAAATTGACAGAAGACAGCTGTAAAATAATCTAGAACTTAGTTTGGAGGGGAGAGTAATTCTTAAGACAGGTTATTAGATTTCTTTTTTGGAACCAAATTTAGCACACATACTTTCTCCAGCAAATCATCAATTTCATTAAGAATTTTAAATATATAACCACAGATATGTACAATTTGGCTTCTGGATTTTAAAATGTCCTTTACACTAATCTTACCTTCTTCTCATCACAAATTTTGTATGCTTGTACTTTTTATTTCTTAGACTGATAATCCAAAAGATTTTTCAATTTATTTTTTTAATAAACTATTGAATGTGTTTATGAATTTACTGTTTATCTTATTTATGATGTATTGATTTCTCCCTTTATCTTTCTTTTTTCCTTTTCATTAGGTTTGTTTCTAATCTATTGAGTTGACTACTTAATTTGTTTACTCTTTATTGTTGACTTTCTATTTAAGGCTGTTTCTTGATTTTATTAAATGTTTAGTTGGGGGCAATTTCAATAGTCAGCTAGTTACTATCTGTGTTTTCCTCCTGTTATTAATCTTCCAAAAATACAACTCTCATTCTTCTCCTTCTTAAAATACCTTAAATGTTTCCCCACTGGGTGCTGAAATCAGTTTCAAGTTCTTACTTTCTATTCAAGATTCCCCATACTCTGGCCATAGTATACCTTCCTAAAGTCAACCCCTAGTACCTCCTATGTATATATCCTATTCTAGAGAAAAACTGAACACCAATTTTTATCCATTTTCTAACCACCACACTTTTGCCTAGGCTTTTTCTTCTACTGGGAACGCCCTCCAACCCACCGCTCACCCTGCGGAAGCATTACCATCTTGTACTCAGCCCTGCAGGTGGGTGTGGCTTCCTGGGTCACTGGAGTCAGGCAGAGTTGGAGCCATCAGGTTAGCTTCTATTTGCCCTTTGACTTCATCCATCAAGAGGTAAGCTATGAATGCTGCTCACAGGTACTGTGTGCTCAACAGTACCCTTTCTTGCTGATGTACAAGCCTTCCTAGGTACACCCCATAACCACAGCAGCAGCTCTATCAAGGGTAATCACATATTGTCCACACCTGAACACTTGTTTAGTGAAGGGAGTCACTAGAACAACAGGTATAAACCAAGTCTATCCAGGGCAAACCAGGACATCTAGTCATCCCCCTAACTAAATCTCATGAACCATGCCCAAATATACTTATTATGTCTTTACTTTTTTTTATTTCTCTGTACGGTGGGAAGGGAAGGAGATATAAGAATACATGGTAAAAGTACAGAAACAAAGGGTATATTAATATAGATATGCCCACCTAGGATTTTTCAATGTCCCTTCCATTTCAGCTTTGTAGATAATGTCCACAGAGTTTAACTACAGCCAGTATCAGATATCAGGATCCATTGCCCTGTATGTGGTCTCTTAGGAGCCAGGCTAACTAAAAAAAGACACAGACCCATCTGGTTCAAATAATCCTAGGATATTATATTGACCTCATAACGTTGGAGACATGTCATGGGAGAGAGCAATGTGATATCCCAAGCTCATCACGAAGATACACACTGTCACAAAGATTTTATAGCTCCCAGTGTTACAATATTTTCTCAAGTCTTCTCCCAATTCCACTTCCTCTCCCATCACCATGACAACCCACATTTCATTAATAATGGAGGCCTGAGGGAAAGCTTCTGGTGTGAGTTGCCTCTCAGGACTCACCTCCTGCTTTGGCATCCCATGAAACCATTCCAATTCCAGACATTATGCCTTGAACATTTCAAACTATCTCAACTTCATATATCAGAGACGAGGCTGGTGAAATACAATAGATGGTGAAAATACGGGATTTAGCCAAGATTTCCTAAAGCAATTAGGTGGTACAACAAATGGAACAAAAGAAAAGTCATTTTAAAAATGCTAAGCCATTCAGATTTGGAGATCAATATCTGGTCCCTGGTTCTGACACAGAGAAAAGGAGAGACAGATTCAAGAGTTTTCAGACTGTTTTCATAGGGTCTTTCAATGCTAGGACTTACGAATAGGATGAGAAAGAGCAGCACTTAGAGATGAGTGGGCCTCAGCTGCTTAGCTTAGTTAACAACATTCAGAGGGGGCCCTGGAACGTTTTCCTGTACAAACCTAGACAACAAAAGGCTCTGTGATGTAGCTGAAAAAAACTCAGTGATCAGACTCTTGAATCCCAGCTCCAACTCTTATCAGTGGTGTGACCTTAGCTGCTGTATAATGACTCTGAACCACTATTTCCTTTCAATAATAAGGAGAGAGTAATATTTACATGGAGGACAAAAATGAGTACATATACAAGCCTGGGATGTAAAGTATACCCAATAATAGTTAGGAATAGCAATATCAAAATTACTGTCATATCATCATCATGAACATCATGCATAGGCTTTGGAAGGAACAGGTTTGAGGCCTCCATGTGGAAGTGCTGTATTCATATCGATCCTGGTTCAGGAGCACCAGACAGATTATCTAGCAATGGGAGAAATCAGAAATGAGTCTAGGACTCAGTAGACCAGAATAATTTAAGGTCAGGAACATGAACTGTCAAAATAAACAAACAAAAAAAATTGATTCCAACTTTCTGTCCTAGGAAGAGCAAACAGGCAGGTCAGAATAAGAATGTGTATGCCTGAGGAATTTACATATTTGGCTGTCCCTGTGAGAGTTTCTTTCACCAGCACCTAACGTCAGCTTGTGCAACTATTCCATCTTCTCCTCTACAGGCTCATGGTGCCTGTGAGGTGTAGGGGATTCCAAGTATCAGAAAAGAGAGGCAAGGGGATGTGTCTTCTTGACTCCTCCAACCAAAAGGGCCCTGTCCCATAGCCTCAAGCCAACTGAGCCAATTTTAAGTTTGCTTTCTTTCACTTCTCATTACCAAATCTGCCATTTACATATTGAGCCTTCTCTTCTGCTAAAATGTTTCCTGTGCTTTCTCTTTTCATTCTAGCACTACTGCCACCATTCTACGTCTAGCGCTTATCAGCTCATGCCCGATTTAATTCAGCACCTTCTACTCAGATGTCCCTGTCCCTAAGGTCTGCTGACTCTAATACATCTAGCACAGCTGCCAGGATGATCTTCTTCAGGCGATATTTTCATCACATCATCCTCCCTCTCAAGGGCCTCAGTGTCTCCCACCTCTCCACCCCACTCCTCCTTATTCCTCCCAGCCATCCTCCACCACAGCCAAGCTTAGTGGCTTCTGAAGCTCTGCAAATGAGTTTCTTTTATAAACTTTCACTGGTCATTCCCCTGATCTGAAATGTTCTCCTCATCCTTTCTGTTAATTTATGCCTCTGATTGCCCTTTAAAGTTTAGCTTTAAATTATACCTTTCTGTACATGTACCCCAGAGAAGTAACTTACATCTTAGCTTGGACTGGACTTGGATATCTGTGGGATAAACCATGAGCCTCTAATCCCTCTTAGGTGCCTAAGAGTTAGCCACTAAGTTTGATCTTGATCCTTCCCCAGGTGCTGGCTTTATAATATGGCTCTGCTGCACAGTAATTCTCACTTGATGATATGTTAGTTTATAAATGTTGTGACTTCATTTCAATCTCTCTCTCAAACGGGATGAAAATTCCCCAAAGGCAGTGACTCTGCATTCCATTTGCACCCCCTCTGATTGCATATGCATAACTCTGTGTGTAGAAAGGCTCAGGAAATGTGCCTGGCTGCCTGAAGTGGAACTCTCAGATGGCCCCGGGAAAACTGACCTTTTATATAAGAAAAATAAATTGGAAATAACCTCAATCCTCAACCCTATAAATACATTATGTGCTATTCTTATGATGTAATATGATTTATGCCTTAAAAACATTTTTGAAGGATTTTTTTAATGACGTGAGAAAATTTCACTACAAAACTTGCTTTCTAGCTATAATTTTTAGATAAATGTAATATGAATTTCAATTTTACAATAAAAAATAGAAAGATGACAGGAAAAGGAAGACAGAAAGAAGAGAAGGGAGGAAGAAGAAATGAAGGAAGAAACAAACAGACTAACGGAAGAAAAATGGAGGAACACGTCAGCGGTGGTGACCCCTGAGCCGTTCTGGGTAATTGTTTTCCTTCTGCTTTAGAAATTTCTATGTCATCCAATTTTCTAAAAGAATCCTGCATTGCTTATAAATATAATCAGAAAACACAAACTGTATTAAAACTAAAATTGCTTATGAAAATGTCATATTTTCAAGCAGTATTTTCAAAAATATAACATCTTGGAAAGAGTAGGCAAGGGATAGGGTAGGGAAACTAGTTGATAACTGTGAAATAAATTTTTTTATATTCAGGACATTCCCTGCTGATATAGAAGAGATAGCTACTTTTTTTAGTGGGTAACGTCCCATTCCTGGGACCAGGCAGAAAAATGTTGTTGTTGTCCATTTTGAACATGTTGCCATTCCTATTCCTCCAATGACAAAGTTACAATGTCCGCCTCCTCCACCACGCTATCTCCACCATCACCCCTAGCTCGCCACCACCTCCAATGCCTCTACTTCCACCACTGTCATCATCACCTCCTCCACCTCCACCTCCAACACCTCCCCCCCAGCTCCACTTCTGTCACTATCACCTGCTCCACCTCCACTTCTGTCTCTGCTTCCATCACTGCCTCTACTGTGATAAGGATGGGGGATTGTGATACGAATTGGATAAGGATGAGGGAAATAAAGAAATTTGAGAAATTAGAACACATTCCCCAATGTACTATACTACAAATATTACAAATAAGCAGAACTTTCCTGCAGAGTCTCCACAGGCTTGGCTCAGAATAGATGAGGTTTGGAAGTAACCAGCTAACAGAATGGGGAGGAAGCTTTCTCAGCACCTGAGCTAAACAGGGATATTGACCCTAGAATCTATCCTGTCCTGGGTAGTCAGGAGTTCATGTAAACGCAATGAGGGGATCATTTAGATAATTTGAATGTGTGGTAGAGGTGGTGTGACAAAAGTCACTACTGTCCAGCATCATGAAGGGTTTCAAATTAACCTTGTCTCTAAAGGAAAACACATATGCGTGACACAGCAACATGGAAAGTGGCTTCTGTCTATGGCCCCTGTTATTATTCAGCCAAATCTATTGAAAGGAACTGTGGGTCTCTAGGTGCACGGGTGGGCAGAGAAGGGGAGAAGGTCTGGTCAGGGCAGGGTCTGGAGCAGGATGCAACAAGGGTCAGAGGGGCTGGCTGCTATCCATATTCAAAGCATGATATGGTGTGATACAAGTCATTCGTTCAAGCAACAAACATTTATTGAGCACTGACTATATACCAGATGTTGCTCTGGGTATTGGAAATAGAGCTATGACCAAGATAGACAAAGTCTTTTCCTTTATGGATTTTATATTCTAAAAAGGGATATAGATAATGAACAGATAGGTTACAGATAACATAATGTCAGGAAAGGTAAGTGGTATGGGAGAGTGTGATAAGCAGACAAAGGGTCACAACAGTACTAGGAGTGCTATTTTGGATCGGGTAGTCAGGGAAGACTTCTCTGAGGAGGCGGCAGTTGAACAGAGCTGTGAATGAAGGGAGGAGGAAGCCATACATATATCAGAGGAAAGAATATTCTAGGCAGAGGAAGCAGAAAGTGCAAAAGCCCTGAGCCCAAAACAAGCTCAGGGTATTTTTTGCTTTAGAATGATGGTCCAACCTGCATGGTGTAAATGAAGAGCAAAGAGCCGAAGGGAGAGTGTAAGAAATGAAGTCTGCAAGATAAATCAGGTCCAGATCATACACAGACTTGGAGGCCATTGTCAAGGACTTTACATTTTTTCTAACTCGATGAAAAGCCATGGGAGAGTTTTGAGAGAGAAACTGTTTAATGATATGTCTGTGGGGACTTAGCCTTTTAATATACTTCCTCATGAGAATTACATCTCTGCAAGACAGAAATGTGTACAGAGGCATCTCTAGGTTCCATCTCTTGCTCCAGACACTTCGTCAGAACCAGCCCGCAAAGGCCTCCCCCAGCTCCTGCAGAGGCCCCCCCTCCGGCTCCCACAAAGGCCCCCCCCCCAGCTTTGCTGAGGCACAGCCCAACAGCACCTCCTCCAGTCTCACCATGCACCTCTCATTTTCTGTTCTAGAGCTTCTCTGATTTGCAGCTTGGCACGCACACAGGTGAAACCTGCAAGTGCCAGTGGTTAACGCCAAGTGGGGATCACCCTTGACAAATGGGTGACAGAAGCTAATGGATAAATGCTTCTTTTGTTCCCTGGACAGCTCATTCTGATTTGGATTTCATAATGCTGCTTTGAAATTCCAATGGGATTGAGCACCGGTCTCCCGTGTGGTATCCAAATCCGTAACTCCTCCTGGCATTGCCTGCCCTTCCACCCTGATTCCCTCCTCCCTTGTCTTGGGTTCCTTCTTCCGGGATCAGATGCCTAAGTAAGGCCATAGTGTGTTTCACAGGCACTGCATTAGAAGAATACAGGATAAGGTGGTATGATGGTCCTTGCTTCAATGATGAGGAAGTAAAAGGTTAAATGAATTGTTTCAGGTCACACTAGTATCAGAAATGGGACCCAATTCAGCTGATTCCAGCAACCATGAACTTAACCACTCTTCTATGCTGCCTCATACTCCGAATTTTCCAGATGGCAGTGTTTCAAGTATGGATGGCCCTTCCTCTTGGAAACAGAGACATCCACAGGCCAGCAAGGCAGAGACAGCAGATTGCCAGGATGAGCAGGGTTTCAAGGGCAGCCCATCTTACTGGGACTCAGGGAAGGGACCTAGCGCTAAAGAAAGGCTCAGCACTAATCAGGGACTAAAGAAGCCTGAATTTGTGGCTTGGGAAATGGTGTGGGTTACTGGCAGGCTGTGCTTAGGGAGCAGGTGCTGCCAAGTCCTCGCTCAGCTATCCTGGATGCCAGTCCTGGGGCAGCAGAATGAATTTCAGAGCCCCACTGCAGGAGGCAAGTGAAGTCCTACTTGGTAAGAACATAGGTATGTGTAAGGTAATTAACATCAGGGTCATTTGAAAGACAGATGGAGTCAGATTGATAAGAAGCAAAACATCATAATAGCTAAAAATAATAACTGCCTTATCCAGCACTTATCTGGCCCAGGCACTGTGCTATGTACTTTGCATCTATTATCTTTTCAGCAACACCATGATGTAGACACAATGATTACCTACGTTTTAACAATCCGGATTAGAGTGGTTAATTCAGCAAATGTCACACTGTTAAGTAATAGAACCAGGGCTCACACTAGCTCTGTTTGACACCAGAGCCTTTTCATCCAACCAGTTTCCTAGAATGCCTGAATGAAGACGGTTTTTGAGGAAGCCATGAACAGCTGTTGCAGATGTTAAGGCAGGACAGTATGGGTAAAATTATTCTAATGCCCATATATATATTAAAATAAGCCTGAGAGGAAACCATTAGGAGGATATTTCAATGGTCCAGAAGAAAGTGACACAGAATGATATTAAGGGGGTGGACTGAGTAGATAAGATGAGATCTGACTTAAATGAAGCTGTGAAGAAAGATTCTTTGAGGCCAGAGTACAATTAAAGTACAGCATACAGGAAAGGACAGACTCAGGAAAAATGCTCAAACTGATTCTGATTAAGTAATGAAGTGCCATTAATAGAAATAGGGACACCAGCAGGAGCTAGAGAGAAACGGTCAGGTCTGTTTAGTTGACAATATGGAAAATATACCCCGAAGGCTGAATTGTGGTTCTCGGGCTCAGAAACACCACTAGATCTGGAGACGCAGATTTAGCAACCATCCCTTAGTCCCACTGGAACCTTTCGGAGAGGCCAGTTGGAGAAACCTGTCCCCGCAGCCCAGCCCACTTGTGCAAAGGAGGCTGGATCCTCTCACTTCTCTTGCCCACCTGCTCTTTGCTTACTCACTCTAGAGGTCTATATGGTTTTCACTCTGCTCTGTCATTTTCAGCAAGAGATTCACACATGACCTGCCTTGCCTGGTTTGGATTCCAAGCTATTTGACAGTAGGGACTACATCTTAAACTTCTTTTTCTTTTAATGCCAAATGGTATTCTAGTAGGCTGTTAGCACAATACCCTATTGGGCTTTTCATTCTTATAAGAACAAATTCTGAAATGCAACGCAGATCATATTTCTCTTTCCATTTGGGGCCATTCGAAGCAGCAATGTATAAACTCAAAGTGCTCACCTAAAGTGCCTTCATCTGCATCGTTTCAACCTCAGCCTTCACAGGTCTTCCTCCACCCTCAAACCTCAAGACTTATTAATAATCAACATTCGAGTCTCCCATTCTTCTCTCTCCAATTTCTACCCTCAGGCAGTTGAGACATAGGAGCTTTGCAATTAAATTCTCCCCTCCAGCCAAACTGACCCCAAACCATATTTATGAAATTGCTCAAGTTTATTGATTGTGTTGTTTTTGTTTCTCCGTTTTATGTGGGCACC
The DNA here is from genome assembly GCF_009761245.1 of Sapajus apella. NCBI lineage: Eukaryota > Metazoa > Chordata > Mammalia > Primates > Cebidae > Sapajus > Sapajus apella. The sequence continues at coordinate 11,829,008 of NW_022436962.1, read as the reverse complement.
CAGGGCCCTCCTCACAGGCAGGGATGCTTTGCTGTGCTCAGAAACGTGGTCTCCTTAAGGCACTAAAGCCGCCTTGGCCAGAGAGGAGCTTAGCCTTTCCTCCTGTTACACCTGCGGGTCACTTTGACCACCACGGTCAGTTTATGACTGCCTGTGGGCAGTTTCTGGCCCTCAGCTGATGTGTGGAACAGGCAGTGCAAATCTGCAAAACCCTCCCACCCACTCACCCCGTCAGCTCCGTTCCTGCCGACCGTGCCTTCCTTGCTGTGGTTGAACGGGCAGGACAGTGCCCCACCAGCTCGGTCATTGTCAACCATTCAGTACAATATGGATGTGTGGAGTGGCTGCTTCTGAGTTAGGCCCTGCGGTAAACTGTGCAGCACTCCACAGTGAACACAGCACAGTTCTATCTTTTCAGGAAGAACCCGGTTCAATAGGGGAGGCAAATACACAAGCAGGAACCTACAGTTCAGTGTGGCCAGTGTAATATTAAAGAGGAGTTAATGAGAACAGACAATGGGTGTCCCACCTGTGGGGAAGGCAGAAAGGCCTTGTAGGGGCAGAGCTGACAACACCCCTTAGGCACGGTAGGCATGGTACCTCTTGCCCACAAAAATGTTTTAATTTTAACTTCTTTTAAAATAAGAACAGATGATTACAATAATAATGGATAGATATCCATAATAACGATGGAATGAATTCAGTCTACATTAGATGTATCTTCATGCAGTGCTGTTATAAAATACAATTTAAATTTTTTTTTGGAGGAAGAGCCCACCAAGGACAAATTGCTTAGGATCAACACAAGCTGTACTGTGAGCCTGCCTCATAAAGTAACTAGGGCTGAGTAGAAGATACACAGGCAAAGTAGGAGAGATCTCGGGGAGGGACCAGCATAAGTGTGTGTCAACAATATCAGCAACTCGTGACACTAGGGAACAAGCTGGATATGGTGAGTGGTGAGAAACTAGGCAAAGATGTGGGCAGAGATTCGCTATGTTAAGAATCTGGGGTTAGTCCTACGAGCCTATTCCCTTCCATCCTCCCACACACCCCACAATATAAAATCAAAGTTTGCCAATCCTGGCCCCGTTCTCTCCCAGCTAATATTTTCCTTAGAACACAATCTAGGTAGCTGCGATGTGTCAAATGTCACTGCCCACAAGCAGCTGTCTCTGCCAGCTCCTGTCTACCGACAGCAATGTCTTACATAAGGAAGGACGTCTCCAATGGCAGGTGAGGAAGGGGATTTAGGAGCAGGGATGCTCTGGGCTTTCCACTGCACTCCTCTGCCTGCATCAGGGCATCTGAGAGGATGGGACCTCTCAGAAAAGCCGGTGACAGGCCATGGGCGGTCTTTCTCTTTCTGGTTACAAAGTGCCCAGAGGTCTGCTCACTCAACTATTTTTGAATCATGAAGTGAAAACAGGATGAAAGAACAGGAAAAAGTGTCCATTTTGCAAAAAGACCAGAGCCTCCCCGCAACCTCCCGATGTGTATGTCATTTAAATACCCTTGTGAGAGGTGTTCATTATTTCCCCCGTTATTTAGAAATGTGCTTCAAAGACCCCTCCAACAGCGGCGTGCCATCAGTTGTTTAAACACATGATTTGTTAAATCACTACCCTCGGAGCCCCGGAGCTTAGGGGTTATATTGCCTCAGAGCAGACACAACTCAGGGGTCACCCTGCTGCTGCTGAGGATTCTCTCAGCTACTCCCCACCCCATCCTGATGGTTAATAAGGATCAGCTTTTGAAAGACAAGGTCAAAAGGAGGACTAAGTGACTCCTGGTGCTGGCTGAGGGTTCATGAGTTCATTGTTCCCAGCAGCTGGTCAGCGCCCAGTGAGGAGAGAGCCTGTGGTTGTCAAGGAGCCTCAGAGACAAAACCCAGCCCAGCCATCCCCCTATGCCGGGGGCTAGATGGGGGTTTCCAGAAGGAGCCAATCCTTGACTTTAGAAATAATTCTCTTTAGGAAGACTTGTTTTCATGAAAATGCGAAGCTACCAAAAGATGCACTAAGTGTTGATCATGTACATTATCAAAGAACACCTTTAAGCATCTGTTCCCCTGAGTACACGAAAGTGTTTATTTACAGGTTTTTGAATTGCAGGATAGAAATGCTCATGGCAAGCCACTGATTATAGAAAATCAAACTGAGATGCATTCATTGATTTGAGAGGAAAATAAGAATAATGGGGAGAAAGGTTTCAAACTTTAAAAAAAATCAATTTATGTAAATTTATCAAAGAAGATCTCTGCTGCATAAAGAGAAGTATGTCTCTCCTTTCTCGTGTTTTCGGCATAGCAACTGCCAGCTCTTCTCTGCTCACTGCTTTTTGTGTCCCCCCACACCAGTCTACAGACTTTGTCTCTGCATGGCTACTTTCCTAAAAATGCAAAATTCCCCTGGAAACCAAAGGTGAACCCAGAGAAAAATAGATAAAGGCCTCGAGGCAGCAAGTCCCTTAATGCCTCCCTTCATGCGTTTGCAGAAGGGCTCGGCAATCTATAGGTGGTAGCTATTGTGTTGTTGGGAGAATTTCTATCACCATGGAGTGCAGAGGCAGGCCTCAAATGATCCCCTTCTCAAAACTGCTTTATGCAGTTAATGGCGCTGTAGATCCACAGTAAGCAGGCTCAAACTCTTGGAGATAATATCAATTACTCCCTCTCCTTAATCCCTTAGATGTTGTCTTCCACCAAATCCAACCTATTCTTCCCCGGTAATCGCCTCTCACATTCGGTTCTGCCCATCCCAAGCCTTCCTCACCTAAGGCCTGCAAATCTGCAACAGACTTTTATCTCCTTTTCATGCTATCCTTCATTCTCGGCATTTCTTAAAGTTTAGTCTGTTCAATTTCCTGTCGTGCTACAGTGGGTAAACCACGGAACAGTCCAGGCTGAGCTCTTCTGATTCCTAACCATTTCCTTTTGATGGTCCTTTCTCTGGCATGGGGTGAAGATTCTGCCTGCAGCTCCTTCCTGTTGTCTCACAGGCCTGAGCTTTTCATCTGCCGTAAGCATCACTTGAAACAAGCACACAGACATCCGCAGAGCAAGCAATGGTTTGTGGGCATAGTTCAGTCTAAACTAATCCTTAGGAAACAAGCATCCCTTCAGAAGAAGGACTGTAAGGAGTCACAGCTCTGCTTACCACACAGACAACTCTTTTTATTTTATTATTTTTTTTAAATGGAGTCTTGCTCTGTTGCCAAGGCTGCAATGCAGTGGCACGATCTTGGCTCACTGCAACCTCTGCCTCCCAGGTTTAAAGCAATTCTCCTAACTCAGCCTCCCGAGTAGCTAGGATTACAGGTGCCCACCACCACACCTGGCTAATTTTTGTATGGGATTTCACCATGTTGGCTAGGCTAGTCTCGAACTCCTGACGTCAGGTGATCCACCCACATCGGCCTCTGAAAGTGCTGAGATTATAGGCGTGAGCCACTGCACACAACCAACAACCCTTTACTAGGTCACAGCCTAGCTCCTCTGAGCAAATGCTTCTCAGTCATCTCCACGACAGATTGGTTTCAAATTTCCAGAGCCACATGGTGGATTTCTCAGAACAGAGAAAGAGGCTGTATTGAGATTGAGGGTGTGCACACAGTTTCACTTCTTATGGGATAAGTAAAGAAAAATCCAGGTCTTGGGCCAGCTTTCAAGGGAGGGTTTCCAGCTTTACTTATGTCTACCAAGGTTTCAGAGGCCTAAGGTCTAAGTTTCATGCAGAAATGAAGCTCAAGGAAAACTGGTTTGTATCTCTCTCGAGACCATTCAAAGAGGGGCAAAGTAAATATTTTTTTTTAAATGAAACTTTTAGATTGTCCAGAAGATAACTGATGTCCTTCTTCCTGTGAGATTTTTAAACCATCCTAGACATAAAGGAAAATTCTGAGCTCTTGTATAAAATTTTGCGAAGAAGCCACTCTCCACTCCTTACTTCTAGAAAAGAAAAAATCCCTTACTACACAATCTGGGGTCATTGTACTTTCTTGAAAAATCATTGAACTAGACCTAAGTTCAATTCCCAGCTTTTTACTAATTAGTCATTGACCAGTTATTTCTCTGCTCTGGCCAGTGTCTGTGCTCCTCTGTCAAATAAGGGAAGTTGGAATATAATGTCCCTTTGACCCACTTTGAGTCTTCCAGCGCCATGACCTTGTAGAACCTGCTAGAATACTCATTACCAAGTATATTCTGTGGCCCCCAGGGAGCTCTGTGACTAGACAAAGAAATAATTTCCAGAAGGTTCCTGTGTAAACCAACTGCCATGGCACACTAGTTAGGCTGGCAAATTCTTCACTTCTGATTTTAGTTTTCACGAGGTAATTAGAGAAACAATATTTTCTCCCCTAATAAAAGAAGAAAGGTTTTGTTCCCCAGCTCATTGTCAATCCTGGCATGTTTTATACAAATGCCCCTAGAAAGCTCACAGTTTCACTCCTTGCCAAAACTGGCTGAGCTCCTGGCTCGGGCTGGGGAACAGAGGAAGAATTACGAGTGTGGTTGAGCACACTGGCATGCATGAGACTCAAGCCTCTCCGTGTATCAGTAACATGTAATGACAGCCTCCCATCTGTTCTCTGGAACTCTTCATCTGAGCCTTCGTCAAGCTGGAAATCTGGAAGGAGATGAATGCAAGGGGGCTGTTCAAAAGCTGCACGTGAGCTCAGAAGTACCTGCAAAAAGGGATCCACCGTGGATTGGCAGTGGGGAGGCTGGCCAGCTGGAGAGCTTAGGGAAGCAGGGAATGGGCCTGGGAGGTAAAAGGGATGGTCAGGAATGGGACAGGCATCCTGCAGCCTCACCTTAAAACCCTCTGTGCTCTAGAAGAGGGTCTTGAGCATTTCTTGCAATGAAGTGTCAGTCCAGGATAAAGCAACCATTCCCCCAACCCCATCACTATAACCAGACACTGGATTTTCCTGTCTGTTGTAATACAAACTCATTGGCCATAACTGGAACTGAAAGCTTGACAAACAGGCAGAATGTCCAACACTCCTGTGGATATTCCCACCTCTGCTTTTGGGGAAAGCAGAGACGGGCAGCAGGAATGGGAGATCAGAGATAGCCTATCCCCTCAAACGGGTAGTATTTGAGAATAAAATAAAGCAAATTAAGGTCTGGATTACATTCAAGGGTTCAGAGCTAGATTTACCTAAACCCTCAGTGGTCCTAGAGAAACACTGCCCAGGGAAAGGAAGCAAATGGAATGCAATTTGCCAGTTGCCTCCTGAGCACAGACTCTGCCGTGAGCAGCCTGGTTGCCAGCATCTATCACCGCAGGATCTGGGAGCCCAAGGCTGCTGGTGTTTGCCTACCGCAACTAGTTAGCCAGCAAGAAAACGGATTTGCTCCCCAATTTCCTCTAGTGTTCCTGTTCCTTTCGCTCAAGGGACAGGACGGAGACAATTTCATGGATCTGATAAATGCTATGGGGAAACAGATCGCAGGCTTGCAATAAAACAGAAATGTGAGCAGGAGATTGTGGAATTTGTGGAGGCTGACAAATCACCTACGAGAAGCCAAGGGCAGAGCAAGCTGCTGGGCTCTGGGCTGGGCTGAGGAGCCCTCCTGGCTACAGGTTTTAGACTTTTCATCCTCCTGACTGAGTAAATTCACAAACCTTCCTAGCTGCTCCCTATGCCCCATGGAGTTTCTGCAGCCAGCCGGTTTCACCCACTTTCCCCAAAAATTTAGGCCACTGGGAAAGACCCCAGAAAGAAGAAGTGGTTTAAAAACCTAAAACCTGAAGCTGTTGCTGAGCGTCCCTCTGAGAGCCTCTCCACAGAGATAAAAGTTTTTAAAGAGGTCTTATTTCATCCACTATTTTATTTATTTCACCTTTTAGCTCATCCTGGATACCACGCAATGTCTCAGGCCTGAGGATAGAAGGACAAGGAGCTCCTATCATCTAGTCAGACAGGGGGAGCATAACTATATGAGGCCAATTACAGAACAAACCTGAGACCATTTTAAGCAAGGACAGATGGTGAGAAGTCAAATGCAGCACTGCTGTGGAGAGAGATGCTTGGGGGCTTGGCCTGGTCAGTAAGGGCTTAGAGGAGGGAAGTCTCAGGGAAACACTGCAGGGCATTGAAGCTTTGCCTGCAGCAGAAGGACAGGGCAGCCTAGAAAACAGGCAGGGCAAACGCATGATGCCCTTGGTCCTTGTTTCCTTCAGATCTTATGCCTACCCTTACTCCCATCCTCCCAGAATTAGCAGCAAGGGCAGGGTAAGGGGATGTCGCACCAAATAAGACCTCTGCAAACTACAACCACTGACCGCCCACAGAAAGACCCAGAAACCCACAGACAACATAGACCTAGGAGATCTGGTAAATGTCATCCCACCTGTGGCACCAACTGCCCCTAGAACTTGCTAAATATGTAGAAGCTTAGGCCCCCTTCCAGGCCACTGAATCAGAATCTGCCTTTAACAAAGCCAGGACATTCATATGCATACTACAGTTTGCACATCGAATGGGCTCCCAGATGGATTCCTTTTCTCAGACTCCAGGCTGCCTTCTCCTCTGCCCTCCCAGTAGAGTGGAAAGACCTGAACAGGAGTTCTCTGTGCCCATCAGCAAATCTCAGCACACAGAGCTCCTGGGCTGGCATTGCCCCAGCTGGCCCCTGTCTGAACTGCCCCTTCTCCCTCATCTCACTAGCTTGAGCAGTGCAGTTTCACTCTGGAAGTGGGGCCTCTGGGGCTGCACCTTAACTTCAGCAGAACCTGCTTCTCCCCACGCAGCTTCCCTCCCCACGCAGCTTCCCTCTTAGATACAGCACCATGCCAGAAGACCTGTGCCAGCCCTGTGGAGGGGAATCAGCCCTGAACTTGAAACAAAAGACCTAGGTTCCAATTTATTATTCTGCCATTTCTTCGCTGCTGTGTGACTTTGGACAAGTCATCATTTCTCGAAGCCCCACTTTTCCTAAGTACAAAAATACCCATGTTCGGATGTGAATGTTATGATGCCACATCAGCACAGCAGCAGTAAAACAGAGTGGTGAAGAGCACAGGTAGGCACAGCAGCAGTAAAACAGAGTGGTGAAGAGCACAGGCAGGAAAGCCAGGTCCCTGGGATAAAATCCCAGTTCCACTGCTTATCTGCTGAGTGACACTGAGCAAGTTTCTTGAACCTCTCTGCCCCTCAATTTCTTTATCTGTTAAAATGAAAATGACAACAGCAACTACCTCAATCGATTAAATCAGGAGAATTGATTTCATGTTTGAAACATATTTAAAGCAATTTCTAGCATATTGTAAATGCTACCTAAGTGTTTGCTAAATAAATAAAGTATCTAGCAGAGTGACTGGCCTAAAGCAAGTGCTCAGGAAATGTTTGTTGCTTTTGAATTTGAAAGTCAATAAGATAAAAAACTGGAGGAGAAAAGGAGAGAGAGAAAGAGAGAGAAAATGCACAAGCCACAGGGAAAAGACACACAGCTGCATTTACCTCTACCTTAGTGGCCCAAGTGCCAGGTGAATGACAGCAAGCTGGGCAAGCTGGGCTGCAGTCCCTTGAAAGGAAGTGTAAGGAGCAAGAAAGGGGCGGCACCAGGGTGGCGTGGCAGGGCATGACAAGACAGCCGGACATGCCTGTTCTTTGGTCCTTGTCAGTCACTCGTCAAGCTGATGACGAGCTGATGTCTGTGAGAGCGGAGACGGTGGCAATCTGTGCTGGATTGTAATGCATCAGCCCCTGGGGAGGTGGGGCTCTCACCATGTCAGAGTCATGCAAGGGAAGCCACACTTTGCAGACCCCATGCAGCCAGGCACACGGCAGCATAATCACCTGGCTATCTGAATTGGAGAGACAGAGGGAGAGGGAGAGGGAGAAATGAAAGGGGGAGGGGGAGATTGATTTTAAAAATTCAAAATTAAATTAAGTTCAGGGGCTTCCTTAGTGTATGACTTCTCAGAGCCTAAAAAATGGAGATAGAATAGGAATGGTGAATCTTTAAAAGAGAAATACAGCCTATTTACATGTAGAATCCCCTTTCCCTTCACAATACAAGTTGCCAGGCTGGGGTTCTCAGGATGCACTTAGGAGACAATTCTCTATGCCTTCTTATCTCTTAAATTTTTTTTCCCTAAGAGATACAATCCCTGACCACCCCCATCCCCTTCAGACCTCCTGATCTTCCTGCATTGTGAATTATTCCCGTCATTCATGCCTCAATGCCTTGGCACATGTTGTTGCTTTCCACATTGGTGTTTTATCGCCTTTCTAAATTCTGTCTACCCTGTGAGGCCCAAGTCAAGCCCCATCCACTTTGTGAAGACTATTGTGTATTCCAGCCTTCCTCATCATCTGTTCCTCTCTGGTTCTACCATATTTGTAACCTTATTTAGATATTCCTTGGTCTATTGACATTACTTTTCTATCACATTTGTAATCTTACTTAGGTAGTCCTTGGTACACTCTTACTACCTTTCATTGTTTCATGGATGGTTGCCTTGCATCCTCTACCAGCCAGAAAATTCCCTTAGGATAAGAATCATACCTCAAACCTCCCTATTGCCTACTGGGTTCTTACACACAATAGGAAATAATTAATCAGGACTTGTTGATGGAATACGGATATTTAAAACAGAAATCGGGGTCTCCCTGCTGTGTACCAGCTGGCTACAATACAAGCCAGGTGAAAAGCAATACCGCTTCCACCCTCACTTTGCTCCCATCACAGAGCAGCACTGCTGCTTTGGGTCCTGGGGGAGCCCATGCTGGAGCACTGCCCCCATGCACACCAGCCTTCAGGAGCCTCTTGCATAGCTCCAGCAAATACTGGATTTAAAAAACCAAACAACAACAAAAACAAGGCAAGCCATGCCAGGGGACATAGGTCCAGCCAAAACCAGCCATGCTTCCTTCCCCATCCACCAGCAAGCCGCAGAAAGGCAGAGGAGAAACGCTAAACTGTAAACTCCTTATAACAAGTCAGAAAAGGTGGCTGGGGGCTGGGGGGCATTGGCTCGCAGCCTCCAGGATCGTTGCCCATTTGTAATCATTTTCTCTTCCCGAACTCCAGCTCTCCTTCTGTGTCTCATTGTGTCTGTCTCTGCCTGTCAGTTTGTCTCCCTTTTCAAAAAAAAAAAAAAAAAAAAATCTGAATAAAACAGAGCAAACTGTCTTCCTTTCCTATGTGAGAGCAGAGAATAAAGCAGTCACATGTCAAGGGCATATTTTCAGGTTTTATTTTCGTCAGCAATATTCTCCCCCCATAATTGCTATAGAAACACCCAATCCCCTTCCATCCATTTGTGTGTGCTGACAGACTCCACTTTAACTTACCCTCAGATGAACCTCGCTCATGCTCGATGCTGGCTGCAGCACACGCCAGCGCCCATGGATATGCAAGAGTAGATTGAAAAACACACCTGTCCTTTTGATGCTGAGCGTGCTCTCCCTTCCCCAAATCTGACTCTTTCTCATCTAACTTAAGACGTGGCACAAGGGTGCTGCCTGCATGGCCGCGTTGACAACAGAGATGGTTCTTGGGAAAGACAGCAGCTCAGCCAGGAAAGGAGCGGGTGCTGTCTGGCAGGATTCTGGGTGTGGAACGTGCCTACACACCTGGGGCTTGGCCTCACAGAAAGGTCCAAGTCTTACGCAGAAGTCCTGGATCTCTGCACAGCCAAAAGGAGAAAGGAAGGGTCTATATCATTGAAGCTAGAAGCCAGTCTCCTCATGCGCTTGCCTCTCTGGCTGCATGAGTGCTGTTTGAGGGCTAAGTGAAACAGAAACAAGTCCCTGTAGGTCCAGCTGCACCATTTCTGGCATAAATACCTTCAGCGCCTGGAAGCAAGCAAGGCCAAAGGAAGCTGTGTATGCCTTGGATGAGCTAAGCACCTGCTGCTAACCCTTCTCAGGGTCTCTGGCACCCAGGAAAGAGCTTTGAAAGAATATGGCAGTAGGGACAGGTTGGTTGTTGTACCTACAGTGAGAGGGTGGCTCTCAATGCAGATGCCAAAGCCTTTCCTAAATGCCTTTGCACAAGGATTTGATTAAACAGAGTCTAGCTGGAGATGTAATAACCCTAGCCCTCTACACCCCTGGAAGGATTTTGTTCCAGGCAACGTAGGCTGCCCAAACACACAAAGCATGAGTTATGCATTCTACAAAATTAGTTCATAAATCCTGAAATGGGCTTTTGAAAAAAAATGAAATACAAAGCAAATCAAAATGAATAAATATTAATGAATCACCTCCTCTCTGTGGCAAGAGGAACACGAGGCAGAGCTAATAACTGTCAACAAATAACATCGACATTGAGTATTTCACGGAGCTGTGGAGGTGGACCTCAGAGATGGGGTCACTCACCCACTGTGCAGTGGACAGCACTTAGAGACCTATAAAAAGCTGCAGAAGATAAACATTTTTATGAGCAGAAGGCTGAATTTTCCAGCAAACTTTCTGGCGTGAGCTGGCATATGGTACATACAATAACAGCACAACATTTGCTGAGCAGTGACTCTGGCAGATGCTTTATATACATAATCTCTACCAAGTCACTGTGACTATGCCTACCTCCTGGTGGAGGAGACTGAGGCTTAAAGATGACAGTGTGCCCCATATCACATACGTGGTAAGTGGCAAAGCTGGGATTCAAACCCAAGACTCTCTTGACTCCAAAGTCCAGCATCACCCTCTTTGGTGATGCTACTCAACACATTTCTCCCTCTTATTTCCTTCCTGCACTATTTTCTAAGCTTTGCACCACATCTTTATAGCTTACTGTAGACCCTCCATTGACAACACAGGGCCTAGCGTCTCACATATAGTAGGTGCTCAATAAATCAATATATGTTTGTTGAACTGAATTGAATGTCTTTCCAGGGGAAGAAAATAGCTTTGCCCTCTTCTCATAGAGAGGTGGAAATCCATGAAATAAATTCTTTCCCCAGGGACAGACAACCCATGGAGCCTGACCTCCTCAGAGGCAGACACAAGTGATATCATCCTCCCAATCATTACTGTTATTATTATTATATGGCTGCCAAGGGCTTGAACAGGTGATGCAGAAATGAAGGACCTGGCAGACAATAAGTGGTTCTTAAACGGCAGACCCCATTTCAGCACCATCTCTTTCAATGGGGACCCCCCAGAGGCTGCCAATCACACCTCTTTTTCCAAGCACAAAATTCACTTAAAACATTTTTTTAAAGAATTAACAAATTGAAGAACAGGAGCAGACTTTCTCCAGGCTCTGTCTCACATCCCCACCCAGACAGCTAAAACGTTCCACTTGTCAGTCATCAGTAAATACCAGGTTTAAGCTTTGTACTGTACATCCCCAGAATAGACATCGCTAATGGCCTTGATGACAGTCCTTGATTTCTGAAGTGTATGTGAGAAAGCAAGAGAAAGGGAGAGGCCGAGGGAAGGGGGTGGAAGGCAGGAGGAGGCCGCAGGCAGAAGGTGGGTGGTGGTGTGAATCTTTCTTTTTGGTAGCCTCGTGCTCCCTCTAATTTTGTTTTCACTTTTTTTTTTTTTTTATCATTTTCCCCTGAAAGCTTTTTCAAGTGACCACAGTGCTCTGAGTGCTGAACAGTTCTAGTCCTGAAGGCCAAGAGAAAAAAGGCAGAGAGAGAAAAACAGCCCTGCCATCTATGGACAGCTTGACTTGGATCTGGGAGGGCTCTCTGCAGCCCTTCTCATGGACCCCAAGAGAGGCTTCAGTGCTGAGAGACATCCTCACTCTCCCTTCCAATGTGAGCAGGTGCCATCCAGTTTAAACAAGAGCCTGCTTTCCCGGTGCTGGTGTGTCCTTGCTTAGGCTGCTGGGGATCAGGGCTAGGCCTGTCAGTGATGCTTGGACAGGTGATTTCTCTAAACAACTGATGGTCATTTGTCAGGCAACAGCTGAGGCTGGCTCCTTCTTCCAATGAAAGGGGAAGGGGAATAAAGCCAGGAAGTGACAGAAAGCTAGAAAATTTCATTTGTAGAACTAAAAGTTATTAATATGTTGTGTATCAGTTGCTGGTTAGATGAATAAGATCCAGTCCTTGCTCTAAGGAGCCACAGTCTCTCTAATTGCCCTTACCAGGTCCACTGACCACTCACTACTGACTGTCGATGAGCAGGTATTGTTGGGGGGGGCTTGAGTGTTGGCGTGAATTTTATGACCCTAAACAAAGGAAGCCTGGTAAGTGGAAAAACAGGCAAAAGTCTCCCCACTCTAACCCTGCTCCACCCTGATCTTTGATTCCTATTTCCTAAGCACTCTCTCCAAAACTCAAACCTACTTTCTCTAAAATGATTCTCTGCTCACGTACACCTACTACCCCACTCCACCTCCTCACAAAAATACATCACCAATCCCAAATGGTCCACAGCCTTCCTCTTAGACCATTCTATTTAAACTACTTAGCATTTAGTAAAGACGACTGTGTGTCACTTGCTATTCTAAGTGCTTTACAGGGATTCACTATGACATGGGCACTACAAATATCCCATTTTACAGATGAGAAAATGGGCCTATCATAGTTAACTTATTGCTGTTTATCAAGAAACCCAGGCAGCCTGACTGCAGGGTCCACTCGCTTGCATTTCTGCCTCACCAACCCTGCCTTGATTCTCATCCTAATCCTTCTCAGTGACAAACCTTTGCCCTCTTCTTTCCATGAGGGAAAATATCAGCTTCCTGGCTCCCGTGCACTACTGAGTATACACTGAAGATTATAGGTGTGAGATACTTAGCTTCCTTCTTTTGGGTCTTGCAGATAAGTGCAACTGGATTGTCTGAATACTCAGCCTGATAGAAGAGACCACAACACACAGGGGATAATTTGTACCATTTCTCTGGCACTGCTGATTCATTTACACGAGGTTTTGCTTGACCTCTAGCATGAGCATAGTACTAGCGACTTCACACAGCTTAGGGAAGGATGACAGGTGGCCCAACTTTCCTGTAATTCATGCAGTGGATCTGCAGAAAAATTGACATCCCATAGGAAGCCAGCTCATGGAAGGAAGGTTTATTTCTATGGGCAATAACAAGAATCATTGTTTTCAAGGCCTTCAACATGGGCCTTGATTTGACTTGATATTCTCAGGAGGCCTGCACCTTCATTCTCTCCAGAACATCAGCTTTCATTTAAAGGCCTGTCAGAGATCTTTGAAGGCCTAAATCTTTCTCTTCCAGCTGGTCAGAGATATTGGCATATTAATCTATTTAGTAATTATGCAAACAAGCTCTGACCATGTGTTATTGAAAATTAAACTATCAAAATGTGTCCAATCACATTGCTCAATTTCTCAATTGCATCATGTCATTAGATTCAACACCAAGATTAATTATGAAGCAATGGGCCAAGTTCGCCAGATGTTCTGCTGACTCCAGTCAAGGTACATCTGTTTCGCCACCTACTGTCACTGCACACTCAGCTGCTCATTCCACAGTTGCTGGTCCGTTTCAGGGTTACATTAGCCTAAGCATGCCTAGTATTGACTTAGTCACATGCTATTGTGTCTCCGGCTCCTTGCAGCTGCTCCCCAAGGCCATTGTCAGCAGATGATTCGTCCCAAGAGAGTCACAAGAGAGAGAGAGAACTGCCCACCAGCTTTGATATGAAAAAAAGAGATGCCGTTTCTTTGGGGGTAAATAAAATGACAGGGACTAAGGAGCCACAGACCTGGGTTCTAGCCCAGAATCTCTGACCTTTTCCCTCATGGCAGAATTTCTTAGTAAACTGCTTTTTCTCCTGGAGAAGCAGTGTTAGCACCTGTGATGTAAATAACATCCAGCCAGAGTGCCCAGGGTACTATGGAAAGCACAGAGCCTCCAGAGGTACACGGGACTGGTCTTATCCTGGCTCCCTGACACTTACTGGATGTGTGACCAAGAGCAAATCCATGTTGCTGTCTCTGAGCTTTCTCAGTTGTACAATGACAAGGTAAAAGTACTTACCTTTGAGGGTTGTGAGAACTGTGAAAGAGTGTACAAAGAGTGCTTGGCATTTATGTGTTAGTGATTAAGCACTGAGCTTCTTGAGTTAGACCAGCCAGGGTTCAACTCCTGCTCTGTACTCCTCTAAGGACTAGCTGGATGACTCTGAGCAAATAACCTAATCCTTCCAAGCTTCAATTTCCTCATCTATCAAATGGAGAGGATAATAGGTAATATTATCCCATAGGTAATATTAAATTACATAATTCATGGTAATATTAAATTACATAATTCATATTAGTGCATAGGTTGTCTGGCAATTAACAAACATTAAATAAATATTTAGAAGTGTTATAATTTTCATGGAATATATAGTAGCCCTTCAATAAATATTGATTTTCTTCTCAACTTTCTTCTTTCCTTTCCCCACCTCTATATTTTTATATGGTATCCAAGGTTGATGTGGTCTTAAGAGTCATATCATCTAATCTGTTTTGTAATATAGATATTGATTTCTTTTATATTATAACAAGAAGATTTTGCAATTATAAACCAAGTTGCTTCCTAAAAGGATAGATCCTGTTACATGGAAGGTACTTTGTTTTACTGAATTCCTTAGCATGCAAGTGTGTGAATATAAACTAAAAATTGATCTGCATCTTCAGAATGAGGTCAGGTGGGAGGGGATGAAGAACAGAGAGAAGAGAAAAGAAAAATGGAAAAGAAAAGATGATGGAATAACAAGATTTTATAAAATGACCTTCTTCCAAATGATCATTTTATTAGTGAATTTCCACTAAAAGTTTGATGTAAGTTGATTTCTTTCTTTTTTTTTTTTTTTTGAGATGGAATCTTACTGTGTCACCAATGCTGGAGTGCAGCGGCACAATCTAGGCTCACTGCAACCTCCGCCTCCCTGGTTCAAGCAAGTCCCCTGACTCAGCCTCCCAAGTAGCTGGAATTACAGGTGCGCACCACCACACTCGGCTAACTTTGTGGATTTTAGTAGAGACGGGGTTTTACCATGTTGGCCATGATGGTCTCAATCTCCTGACCTTGTGGACCGCTTACTCGACCCCCCAAAGTGCTGGAATTATAAACGTGAGCCACCATGCCCAGCCTGTGAGTTGATTTCTTATAGAAGCCAGTAAGATAATTGATTTTTGTTGATACAAGATACAGGAGAAACCAGATTCATGGATAAAGGAGTTAGAGGTATAGGGGACCAAAATGTATAAATCTCCAATGGGTCAGTCACAATAATCTAGGTAATTCTGTGGCTTAAAAAAATATAGAGGCTTACAATGACAAAGGTTGACTTCAAATTCTATGTGAGATACAGAAAATCACAAGAAAATGTTGGCAATACTCGAACAATAAGAACAAGATGGTTTGCCTACAAAATTATAATTTTTAATTCAATCAAGGAGCCAAGCACTCTCCCAAAAACACAATGAACCAAAATTCAAAAAAATTACATGACCCTGCTAGGAGAGAAGAGACACATGATGATTTTCATCACTATAGAATAGGCTCTCTCTTGGTTCTAAAGTCTTCAGATTCAAACTGGAGCTACCTATGGGCTCTCCTGAGTCTCCAGTTTGCTGACTGCAAATCTTGGGACTTCTCAGCCTCCAGGATTGCATGAGTCAATTAACTGACTCATATATATGTATGTGTGTGTGTGTGTATGTATACCATATATATATGATTCTGTTTGCATAATTTTATATGTATATATTTTCTGTTTGCATAGTTATATGAGTTTATGTATATTTTTAATAAATATATAAATATTTAAATATATAATCATGCAAATAGAAACAATAGAATACATATTATATATTATATATACATTATATATATCATATATATCATATATCATATATATTTATCATATAATTCATAATATATGTTTATATTATATATATATATATACAGAAAATCATGGAAATGGAACCAAAATCCTATATAGTCAGGAGAACCCTGGCTAATGCAGATTTTGATACCAAGGGCTTCTACTGTATTTTTATCAATAATGTCTGACATTAAATCAAAAGTCGTCATACAAAATGGCAAAGCCATGAAAGATAAGTAAAGACTTGGGAACTTTCACAGATTGGAGGAGACTGAGGAGACATGACAACTAAATGCAATGTAATATTTTCTATTGGATCATGGCAAAGAAAAACTAGGGAAATCTAAGTAAAGACTGTAGTTTGATGAATAGTATTACAACAATATTAATTTCTTAGCTCTGATCACTGTACCATGGTTATATAACAGCTTAACATCAGGGGAATCTGGGCAAAAGATATACTGGAACTCTTTATACTATTTTTACAACTTTTCTGTAAGTTGTAAATTATTTCAAAACTAGAAGCAAAAATTAACTACGAGATACATCTACAGAAAGCAAGAAGATGTGGCCCACCCTATGTTCCCTGAGGAAAGAGTCAACAGAAGCAGTCACGGAGATGTTCTAGATGTGAGACTTATGAGAGAAGGACTTTCAAATAACCATGTTATTGTTACATGTTATATGATCGATATGTTATACAATTATATATAGAAGAGGAACAACACGGGAGTATGGATAAGGAAAGTTAACAGAGACAGCAATACTTTCTATGAAAAAAAGAAAAACCAAATGGAAATGCTAAGAAAAACTACCATGGAAGGAAGAAATGAAGACTCTTTCAATGAGTCATCAACAGACAAGAGAAAATAATTAGTAAATTAGATGACAGAAATTATTCAAAATGAAACATGTAAAAGGAAACATCTTAAAGAAAGAACAGAGCATTTGAGCATTGTGGCACATTATTAAACAAAATATCATTTGTTTAGTTAAAACTCCAGAAGGAAAAAAGAGGCAAAGAACAAAAAGGGCAAAGAAAATGTTTGAAGAGGCCAAGAAATTTCCAAAATGAATAAAAAATAAGAATCCATAATAACAGGCAAGTTACTGAATAAAAACAAACAAAACCACATTTAAACACATCTGAAAACAGACCAAAAATAAGAAACCACATTACATACAGAGACACAAATACGAATGAATGACAGTTGCCCTCTCATTAGAAATAACGCAGGCCAGAAGTCAATGGAAAGACACTTTCAGTGCACTATAAAAAAAAAATGTACAAAACAAAAATTTCAACCTAGAATTCCATACCCAGAGAAAATATCCCTCATAAATATAGGCAAAATAAAGACAAATTCAAGCAGACAAAAGCTTAGAGTCTCTGGCTTCAGCAGATGTGCATGTTGAGAAATGCAAAAAAAGGTCTTCCTGCGGAAGGGAAATGACACCAGGTAAAAACCTAGCTCTGCAGGAAGGAATGAAAAACACGAGGAATGGTAAGTATGTCCATAAATCAGAGAGCTGACTGTTTAAAGTAAAAATTATAACAATATATCGAGGGGTTTTAATCTATGCAAAAGTAAAATAGATAATAAAAGAAACACAAAAGGCAGGGAGAAGGTGACTGGAAGGATATTGTTCTAAGGTTTTTTCATTGTTTAAAAAGTAGTATAATTTTTTTAAATGACAGATTCTGATAAGATAAAAAGACATATTAAATCTTCTTACCCAACCATATGTACATACACACAAATAATACAAAAAGGTAACAGAAGAGATAAAGTAGAAAGCTAAAAATTGCTGTTATTCACCAAAAAAAAAAAAATAAATAAAATAAAGTAGGAAATGGGAAGTAACAAAAAGCCGATGGATCAAAATTTAAAAAACATACAAGATGATAGACAAATACAAGCCTATCAATAATTAAGTTAAATTCAAATGAACCAGTGCTCCAATTAAAAGGTAGAGATTTCCAGACTTGATAACAAAGCAAGAGTGAGTTATATGCTATAATACACTTTCAACATAAAGACACAGGTTGAAAGTCAAAGGGCAGAGAAATGTGTACGGTATGAGAAGGACATATGCTAATGTGGCCTCCACAATTCCTGACTCCCCATATTCCTGCCATCATGTAATCCTTGCCCCTTGAGTGTGAACAAGACCAATAACTTGCTTCTAATCGACAGAATACGGCAAAGTTGAGATGTCACTTACAGCATTATGCATTGTAGTCATGGAGCACTTATCTTGCTAGGAGACTCTCTAGCTTTGACAAAACAAGCAGGCATGCTGGGGAGGCCCATATGGCAAAGAGCTGAGGGTAACCTCTGCCAGCAATCAGCTAGGAATTCAGAGTGACTAACACATGGAGTAAATATTATTTACTTCAGGTTATACTTTCTCTTCTCTTTCGAAAATGTTTCTCTGTCTCTAGTCATTCTCTTTAACATGAAACCTACTTTGTCTAATGTTAATATAGCCACATCAGCTTTCATGCTTCGTGTTTGCATGGTTATTAGTTACCTATGGCTGCATAACAGTATTACCACACACTTAGTGTCTTAAAGCACATGGAATATTCACAGTTTCTGTGGGTCAGGAGTCTGGTCATGGCTCAGATGAATTCTCTGCAAGACTACAATTATCATGGGCCAGGGTTGGGTTCTCATCTCCAGGTATGACAGGAAGGATCCATGTCCAAGCTCAAGTGGTTATTGGCAAAGTTCAGTTGCTGACATC
This sequence comes from Sapajus apella, assembly GCF_009761245.1. Lineage (NCBI taxonomy): Eukaryota > Metazoa > Chordata > Mammalia > Primates > Cebidae > Sapajus > Sapajus apella. The sequence goes on along the minus strand of NW_022436962.1, from coordinate 11,810,493 downwards.
CTGTTGGACTGAGGGACTCTGTTCTTCAGTCAACAGCCAGCAAAACACCTAGTCAATAATGGTGATTGTAACCTTGCAGAGGACTCATCTAAGCCATGACCAGACTCTTGATCCACAGAAACTGTGAAAAATCGGTTTGCTTTAAGTCACCAAGTGTGTGCTAATATTGTTATACAGCAATAGATAACTAATACACCATGCAAATACTAAGCGTATAAGCGCTGATGTGGCTGTATTAATATCAGACAAAGTAGGTTTCAAGTTGATGATAATTACCAGAGACAGAAAAATATTTCCTAGAGATAAAGGGGTCAATTTACCACAAGATGTAGCAATCTGTGTCTATATACACCTAAGATCAACTCATACAAACACGTGAAGCAGAAAATTGACAGAATACAGTAAAAATGGACAAATCCACAATTTTAGCTAGAAATTTTAATGCCATTCTCTCAGTAGTTAATTGGGCAAGTAAGCAAAACAATCAGTGAAGAATTCTACACAGCAAAAATATCCTTTGAAAACAAATGCAAAATAGGCTTTTTGAGAACCACAAAAGCAGACAGAATGCACTGAAAGTCAAACTGCACTACAAGAAATATAAAAGTCCTGCCACAGACAGATCATGATATCAAACAGGAAATTTAGACCTACACAAAGAAACAAAAAGTGCTAGAAATGGTGAACATCAAGGTAATCATGAAAGTCTTTATTTTTCTTATTTTACTCACTTTAAAAGGAAATTGTCTAAAGCAAAAGTAGTATAGTTAGTGGGTTATAACACGTGCAGAAATAAAGTGTATGAAAACGATAGAGCAAAGGATTGAAGAGACCATAATGGAAGAAGACTCTGGAAAGGTTCTTACACTTAGGTGAAATGGAATAATATTATATTAAGACAGACTGTGACAAATTCAAGGTAATTGAAGTTACAATTCAATTATTGTAAACAATAAAGCAACCACTAACGAAAATTTAGAAACAGGTATAACTAAAAAAGTCAAGAGTGAAAGAAAAATGGAATTACAATAAGGTACTCAATTCAAAATTAGGCAGAAAAAGAAACAAGTAACAAATAACAGATTGGAAAACAGAAAACAAGTAGCAAGACTGCACATTTAAATGTAAACATATAAATATTGACATTGACTGTGGAAGGTCTAAACATCACAACTGAAAAGCAAAGATTGTCCGATTAGATAAAAAGGAAAGAGCCAAATATATGCTATCTTCAAAAAAACCCCACATCAGATATAAAGATCTAAATAGTTAAAAGCAAAGGATGGTAACAAATACACAATGAAAACACTAATCCAAAGGAAGTTGATTCAGATTTCATAGCATAGTAAGCACTCAATAAATGTTAGCTGCCAGTTTTCAGCAGTAGTAGTAGTTATAATGGGATCATCTCATGTAACTAGGAAAATTGTTCCCAGTTGGTATAAGGCAAGGAGGAAAGCCCAACAGCAGGGTGGACCCTGGGCATCTTAGCAAGTGCCCATGAATCTGGGAAGTGGTATCATTTCTCGGCAAAGCCCTAGCAACCCACTAAGTTACTTAGGCGGCAGTAACATTCCTTGCTCATTGCTAATCGGACTGTTTGTTGCTTAACACAGCTGAACCTGTATTAAAGTTTTGCTAGCTCACATTCTTACACAGGTGCATATTATTTTTTGTGTTTTTCTATAATTAGAATTCTCAAGGGCCAAAAAGCAATTTGGAAAGGTAAAAAGAATGTGAAGTCAAACTGTTCAAACCTCAGTTCTATCATTATTGAACTATATCATCTCGAACCAATTATAATACTTAACTCCCCCCAAACCCATTTGTTTCTCTGTAAAATGAGATAATTATTTTACAAGGTGGTTGAGAGAATTAAATCAGCTAATTTATGTAAAGCCCACAGTATAATATCTGTCATAGAGCATGTGCTCAGCATGGCTCCTGTACCTACAGTTTCCTATGAGACTTGAAGATATGAAAATCCAATCTGTCTGGGGTGGTGAGGGAGTTCATGCACTATGGATTTCTTTATATAATTGAGAGCAATGTGGCCTGGGTGGCAAGATGCATGGGTAATAGCACCATCACCAACTCAGGATTGGCAGCAGGAAAGTAAAAACCCTGATGAGCTTTCATCTTTATCTCCTCTAAGGCAAAGAAAATGGAAAACTCATGCCCTGTGTATTTCAAATTCTCAGTCTGATAAATCAATCATAGTTACTGAAGATATTAGAAATAGCAATAACCCTGATGGTTCCAGAGTTAAGAACGTCAGCAGAAAACTTCCGCAGTTCCTTAAGACAGGCAAGGTAGAGTTTGCCTTGACAGAAAAACTAAGACCTGCAAATAAAAGTGAAATCCATAAGACCATATTTTAAAAACATTTGTTTATTCATTCTACCATTCATTTATTTACCCTTTGATATGGTTTTGCTGTGTCCCCACCCAAATCGCATCTTGAATTTTACTCCCATAATTCCCATGTATTGTGGGAGGGACCTGGTGGGAGATAATTTGAATCATGGGGGTGGTTTCCCCCATACTGTTCTCATGGTAGTGAACAAGTCTCACAAGATCTGATGGTTTTATCAGGAGTTTCCACTTTTGCATCTTCCTCATTTTCTCTTGCCGCCACCACGTAAGAAGTACCTTTCACTTCCTGCTATGATTCTGAGCCTCCTCAGCCATGTGGAACTATAAGTCCAATTAAACCTCTTTTTCTTCCCAATCTCAGGTTTGTCTTTATCAGCAGCATGAAAATGAAATAATACAATAAATTGGTACCAGTATACTGGGGTGTTGCTTAAAAAATACTCAAAAATGTGGAAGCGACTTTTGAACTGAGTAACAGGCAGAAGCTGGAATAGTTTGGAGGGCTCAGAAGAAGACAGGAAAATGTGGGAAAGTTTGGAACTTCCTAGAGACTTGTTGAATGGCTTTGATCAAAAGTCTGATAGCAATATGGACAATAAGGTGCAGGCTGAGTTGGTCTCAGATGGAGATTAGGAACTCTTTGGGAACTGGAGCAAAGGTGACTCTTGTTATGTTTTAACGAAGAGACTGGCATTATTTTGCCCCTGCCCTAGAGATTTGTGGAAGGTTGAACTCGAGAGAGATGATTTAGGGTATCTAGCAGAAGAAATTTCTATGCAGCAAAGCATTCAAGAGGTGATTTGGGTGCTGCTAAAGACATTCAGTTTTATAAGGGAAGCAGAGCATAAGAGTCTGGAAAATTTGAAGACTGACAATGTGATAGACCAGAAAAACCCATTTTTCTGAAAAGAAATTCAAGCAGGCTGTAGATATTTTGCATAAGCAACTAGGAATCAAATGTCAATCCCCAAGCCAATGGGGAAAATGTTTCCAGGGCATGTCAGAGGTCTTCACAGAAGCCTCTCCAGTTACAGGCCCGAAAGCCTAGGAAAAAACGGTTTTGTGGGCTGGGCCCACAGCCCCAGTGTGGTGTCCACCCTATGAGCTTGCTGCCCTGCATCCCAGCCACTCCAGTTGTGGCTAAAAGTGGCCAGTGTAGAGCTTGGGCCATGACTTCAGATGGTGGAAGCTCCAAGCTTTGGCAGCTTCCAAGTGGTGTTGAGCTTGTGGTGCACAGAAGTCAAGAATTGGGGAGCCTCCTCCTAGATTTCAGAAGAGATATGGAAATGCCTGGATGCCCAGGCAGAAGTTTGCTGCATGGGCGGGACACTCCTGGAGAACCTCTGCTAGGGCAGTGCAGAAGGGAAATGTGGAGTCAGAGCTCACGCACAGAGTCCCTACTAGGGCACCACCTAGTGGAGTTGTGAGAAGAGGGCAATCATCCTCCAGACCCCAGAATGGTACATCTACAAACAGCTTGCACCATTTGCCGGAAAAAGCCTCAGACACTCAATGCCAGCCCATGAAAGAAGCTGAGAGAGAGCCTGTACCCTCCAAAGCAACAGGGGTGGAGCTAAGATCATGGGAACCTACCTCTTGCATCAGCATGACCTGGATATGAGACCTGGAGTCAAAGGAGATAATTTTGGAGCTTTAAAATTTGACTGCCTCACTGGATTTTGGACTAGCATGGGCCCTGTAACCCGTTTGTTTTGGCCAATTTCTTCCATTTTGAATGGCTGCATTTACCCAATACCTGTACCCCCATTGTATCTAGGAAGTAACTAGCTTGCTTTTGATTATACAGGCTCATAGGCAGAAGGGACTTGCCTTGTCTCAGATGAGACTTTGGACTGTGAACTTTTGGGTTAATGCTGAAATGAGTTAAGACTTTGGGGGACTGTTGGGAAGGCATGATTGGTTTTGAAATCTGAGGACATAAGATTTGGAGGAGCAATGGGAGGAATGATATGGTTTGGCTGTGTCCCCACCCAAGTCTCATCTTGAATTGTACTTCCATAATTCCTACATGCTGTGGGAGGGACCTGGTGGGGGATAATTTGAAACATGGGGGCAGTTTCCCCCATACTGTTCTGTTGGTAGTGAATAAATCTCATGAGATCTGATGGTTTTATCAGGGGTTTCCGCTTTTATATCTTCCTCATTTTCTCTTCCCACCATCATGTAAGAAGTGCCTTTCACCTCCCACCATGATTCTGAGACCTCCCCGGTCATGTGGAACTATAAGTTCAATAAACCTCTTTTTCTTCCCAGTCTCGGGTATGTCTTTATCAGCAGCATTAAAATGGACTAATACATCCATCTTCTCTGTCCACATATACAAACCTTATCAAGGATCGACTAAGTGCCAGGTATTGTATCACAAAAGCAATGAAATGAACACCCACTTCCATTTTCTGGCAACAAATTATTATGGATGGTGTCAGAGGCATTTGAACAGGGGCAACTTCATCTTCAATAGGGGCTGGGTAAAATGAGGCTGAGACCTGCTGGGCTGTATTCTCAAGAGGGAATTTTTAGTTTTAGGCGTTTTTAGTCACATGATGAGATGGAAGGTTGGCACAAGATACAGGTCACAAAGACCCCACTGATAAAACAGGCTTCAGTAAAGAAGATGGCCAAAATCCACCAAAACCAAGATGGGAACAAAAGTGACCTCTGGTTGTCCTCACTGCTCATTATACGCGAATTATAATATATTAGCCTGCTAAAAGGCACCCCCATCAGGGCCATGAGAGTCTATAAATACCATGGCAATGGCCAGAAGCTACCCTATGTGGAGCTTATGGGGGAAGAACCCTCAGTTCCAGGAATTCCCCACCCCTTTCCCAGAAAACTCATGAATAATCCACCCCTATGTAGCATATGTTCAAAAAATAACCATAAAAACAGCCAACCAGCAGCCCTTAGGGCTGCTTTACCTATTCTGTGCACTTGCCCCAAAGTCTTGCTTGCTTGAGCTCCCAGAATCCTCTCTTGGCATCTAGATTGCAACCCCTAGAAGTAACAATGGCAGCAAGTGTGTAAGATGTTCTTTAAAGGTGGTCAACCAAATTTCTAGTCTTTGATTCTCTATAATGTAAGAACGTACTTTATATCTGATCAAGGCTGGCCACAAAATGAGTAAGCCTTGGTTGGGGCTACAGCCAAGGCCCAGGTTAAACGCCTGGCCTTTAGAAGATGGAACACAGCTGAGGAATGAATTAGTATTGAAAGTGTTTTCAGCAGGTGATCTGCTTGACTCATTAGGGGAACTACCTGGTTCATTAGCCAATATACCTGGTTCAATGAATAATACATTTGATTAAACAGGTGAAGCGTTTTTTTCTTTTAAAAGATAGAAGCATTTCTACCCCCCACCCTCACCCCTCTGCAGTAGTGGGAGATGCAACTGCTCAGAGCAACTTTTGTTTACTTCTGTATTCATTTTTCCTTGCTTAATGCATGTCAGTCTCTTCTGAGGGACCATATGCAGGTGTGTGATGAACACTGTGCTGATATAGGCAGAATTCAGGATTTGATTATTTCAGTAAATCACTGTCATCCAGAGTGGTTCTGAATTCTGTTTTTAAAAAAAGGCCTCAATTTGCTATGTAGACAGAATGGGGCTGTTTTTAGATTGCTGAGATTCACAGCTATATAATCTTTGTTTGCAAATCAGGCCTCTCTTCAACAATGTTGGCTGTGGGAACAAAAATAGCCATTCTACAGTCACTTCTCATCCTCAGTATCCTCCTTTTTATGGGGCGAGAGAAGGGGAAGCAGGAGATCAGATCCCTGGAGGAGAAACAGTTGTTCCCTTGCAAATACTCATGTCATAACCAGGAAGAAACAATTTCTGGAGGTATCCAAGCTCAGGCTCATGAAATCTACACAAACCTGAATTTTGGATGCCCTTATAGCATTGGGAAGAAAAAACAAGAAGATACCAGAATCCCCTGAAGAGCTTGTTAAAACATGGGTTTCTGGGCAAATGAAATACTGGTAAATTTTTAACAATTGGTTTTCTTAGGAAGAAAAGATCTAATTTTCATTTGCCAATTTCTGTGGCGCAAATACTCTCACATCAGCCGGGCTCAAACTACCAAATGACCTTACTGACCAAGGAATTGGAAAGGGATGTCCATCATCTGTTTTCATGAGTTTATACTAGGCAGCCCCAGCACTAGTGGCTAGGTCCCTTCACCCCCAGAATTTCTGACTTGGCAAATCAGGTCCTAGGCCTGAAGATTTGTATTTTCAACGAGGTCCCAGATGGTACAAATGCTGCAATACCAAAATTATTAGCTACCAGATATCATGGGACGTGGCTCTGGCTTTGAAGGCCTTGCCACCCTCCAAATATCCTCTCTGAAGACCTCTCCTTTTTCCTCTTATATCCTGAAGGGGTCCAGTGCAGACCATTGGAAAGAATTCTCAACCATGGGCATTTGGCTCTGGGCTCTAACCTTTGGGAAAGCTAAATGTACAAATTTTTCAAAAAGAAAACACATATGATACTATCTTTTGTTTGCATGTCTCCCTTTTATAAGTCTGATTGTGAGGAACCAGGTCTTACTCATCTTTTTGTTCTTTGCTTAGCACACTGTCAGTAAGAATTCACCGAACTGAAATGATCATCGTATACTGGCTTGCATCCCTGAAACACCTTTTAGTTTCTACTACTCAATATTTCAACTACCCACCTGTCCTCCCATTCATTAGTTCATTCATTTGTGCCACAGATATTTGGATCTGTATTATGTGTCAGTCACTGGGTACCAGTGATATAGTGGTTAATGAAATAGGCACAATATTTGACTCATGGAACTCAAAGTAGGGAAGATAAATTTAATATTAAATTTCAAATAGATTGGTGATGAGTTCTTCACAGAAAACATTCAGGATGCAATGTGGGCATACAGTGGGGTGGGGACCTATGTCAGTGTGAGGGAACAGGAAAGAAGGGTTCTCTGAAAAAGGGAGATTTAAACTGAGACCTGAAAGATGGATAGGGGTACTTGTTCCTTGCCACGTACCTGTCCCTTTCCTTCATCACCCCTCTTTGGAAAGGTGAGGGGATGGAGGTGCTTTTGAAAAAAAGAGGTGATGGAGGAAAGAAACAGGTAAGGGACAGGTGCATGGCAAGGAGTAAGTATCCCAGACAAGGGAAACTGTAAGAACACAGAGAAGGGCAGTATGGCACAAGATGAGGCTGGATAGGGAGGTGGGCTCTGGACTTAATCCTACGAGCAGGAGGGACCATGGAAGGATGATAAGCAGAGGAGATCTAAATCATATCCAGCCTAAATAAGCATCGTCCTCGAATGCGGTGCAGCCATTGTTGTTTCTGAATCACAAACACAGACATACGCCCGATTAGGAAAGGTTCTTAATGGTTGCACTTGTTCTTGGCTCTCTTTGTGTCCGCCAGACCACTCTATCATCCTTTGGTTGCATTACTCCTATAATCCAACTACATCATAAACTACTCGAGGGCAAGGACGCTGCTTCCCATTCCTTTTTTGCCCCATTGTGCCCATGGTGGGGCTGAGTCACTGGTAAACAGTCATGGGGTACTGAAAAGAGCACTTGACTTAATGCAAGGAGACTGCGGGTCTAGTCTCCACCACTTACCAGCTGTGAGGCCAGACTTCTGAGGTGAGGCATTTATCCTCTCAGAGCTTCAATTTCCTTGTCTATAATGTAGGGAAATCTTATACATTTTATAAAGTGGTTGTGAAAGGATCAAAGAAGATACTATAGGCAAAAATCCTAAAATGATGTGCACATATGAGAAGAGGTAATTAATGATGGACAGAGTGGGTAGGAACCATGGGTCCTACTTACCTTCCTGCGCAGAAGAACCACTCAACCACCAAGCTGCCTTAGTAGCCTCATTGCACATGTTACAGGCTTCCAAGGGTGACAGTCTGAGACCGTGACCAGGATCTGGGAGCCTAGAAGGACACACGTTCTCTAATGTTCCTCTCTCAACCTTCATTTGGTCGTCCCTGAACTCCAAGGTGTCCTCTTGTCAACATCTTCCCCATATGGGTAAGTCACGCTATGGTTTCTAGAGTGGAAGTGGCGCAATATGGCTTAGGGAAATAGAGTTGACCCTTGAACAAGTGAATTTTGAATTGCACAGGTTCATGTATATAGGGATTTTTTTCTCAACCAAACGTTGATCAAAAATAAAGTATCTCAGGTTGCAAAACTCACACATATGGAGGGCTGACTTTTTGTGTACATGGGCTCCTCTGGGCAGATTGTGGGACTTGAGTATGTGCAGACCTGTGTCCACTGGAGCCAATATCCCACATATACATAGGGACAATTGTATTTTTTAAACCAGACTTTGCAAACCACTCACATCGGAATGACCCAGGCACTTAGTAGTAAATTGCAAATGTGTAGGCCCTACCCTAGATCAGCTAAATCAGAATCTTAGGAACACTTAAGTCTCCCAGCTATTGGTGTGCAGAGAGATGAGTACGCGCGTTCCACCAACATGACGTCAGCCTCCTCACCTCTATTTTAATTATGCCTTATGTTAATCTCTACCTCAGACAGGGCCTGTGAGGGTTAAATGAGATAAAGTATGTGCAGTCCTTCAAACTGCACGTGGCACTTTCAAAGCATTTGATAAATGGTCATTTATTATGTTACCCTGGCCTCTCAGCAGCCCTGTGTGTGGGCGGATGGGGAGCTGATGTCTGAAAAAGCAAAATGAGTTACCAGAGGTCACACAGCTAATTAGCAGCTGAGCAGGACTAACGCCCTGAATGCCTAACTCCCAAACCAGAACTATTTCCGCCACACCAGGCTGCCCCCTTTAAGCTCTGAACTTCCTAAATACATCTCTTCCATATGCCAGTCTCTAGGTGGCCGAACAGAGCTCTGCATAGCTCTCTTTCATTAGCAATTTATCTGGCTATTGCTTTATATCTTGCAAACAGATAACCAGGCTGAGCTCTACTGACCTCTAGAATCCCTACAGGTGTAATTGAGTTTGCATTATCTGACAGGTAGCCCATCTCCTAACATTTAGGTAAACTGCAGCACCTCCACACCTGACCCTGACAACCTGCCCCAGGGCTCCAGATCCTTTGCCTTTCTGGCCACAGCCCTCGCCACCCTCCACCCCAACCCACCTCCCTTTTTCAAACACCCACGGACACTCCTGTACAGCCATGTACTCCCGATGCTGATGCTGACTTCATGCTAGGCATGCAAGAATACAAAGCCCAAACCACTCCCCTTGCAGCTCCCAACCCTGCCTCTTTGAGACAGGGGAGATTTAATTTAGATAGAGGTGATTTCTTGTGATATGAATGTCCCAGCCTACCCTTGAGGAACAAACAAACAGGCAAGAGCCTCTTGGAGCCAGACACTGGAACGCAGCAGCATAGTTCCCATGTGCCAGAATCCTGCTTCCGCCCCTCTCTCTCTCTTATGAAGAACTAGGAGTGTCTGTGTGAAGGCATCCTTGAAGCCCCCTCAGGTTATTCTTGATCCACTGCCCACCTGCCCTACTGATGGGGGAAGACAGAGCAGGTGTGTGATTTTCAGGAGTCGATGTCACGGTCTCTTGTTGAGTCAGCTGTGTGCTTTCTCGGGAATTGCACCTCTCCACTACTGCCCTCTCCACTCATTGGCTTCTCCCTTCTCCCTCCTTTTGCAACCCAGACTCAGGAAAAGTAGGATTGGGCAAGGCATCTCAAGGACTCAGCTTGCTAGCCTGAGGGTGCTAACCAGGATGATTTTAAATGTCTTTTGCATTTCTAACATGCTGTGGTTCTCTAGCTGACTCCTACTTAGCTGTTCCCTGGCCTTGGGCGGGGGACACCTATCAGCCATTGTGTACTCCAGCATCTTCAGGGCGTTTTCTAGCAGGGATTCTCAAACATTTTTCATTGACGGTACCCTTAATGTTTTAGGAAAGTTTTTTTCACAGTCCTATAGGCCAAAAGAAATACCGAACAGTTGTATTTATTAAGTGGTTAGGTCTAAAAAACTCGATGACTCTTTATGTCCTAACAACACCGTAGCTATTTAAAAGTAATAATAATACGCATAAACGGAAAGAAAAATAACAATTATTTTCCTTCTTGAATAACAATTACTTGCTAATGGGATAGATGTGCTATTGGGTACCGCATGAGTCTCAAACTGTGGAATTAGATAAACACTGTCTCTCCCATTTCCTGTTTTGCCTTGAATTTTGCATAGTGCTTTTTTATTACCACTGCCATGAACAATCTAGCTCTGCAAAACTGTGATCTCGCTAAAGGAAATGCTGAGTGATCTAATGCTAGAATTGTGGACTACTTCTAGCTATTATTTTGCACAGTGCCAGACAGATGTCAGATATCACAGTACTTCTTTAGAAACTTAAAAAATATTTTGAGACACCTCCATGAGTTTACTATGGCACCCCAGCGCACCCTGGCACAGAGTTTGGGGCCTGGGGCTCTATGGTCTGATTTCCTAAACTCATATCTAAACCCTTGCTCCAGGCAGCTTCTCAGAGAATCTCAGTAGGCGCTTCATGGTATTAATTGCCACCCTGACCTCCTAGCAGATGCAGAGAAGCTAGCCACTTTTGCATTTAGACAAGTTTCTTGGGACAGTCTAGCTTAAGTAACTGGAAGAGATTTGCACATTTTATTTCATTGTCTAAGCCCAGAAGCATCACACTGGAAGACAGTTTATACTTAGGCAATTCAGACTAATTGCCTGATTGTGTTTGCTAAGTGGGTATGCAGATAGGTTAAGCCCCAAACATGCTAGTGACAGGGAAAAAGAAAACAAAAGGAAGCTATGGTGTCAGTCAATCAGGTTGACTGTATACCCGATCTGGATTGCCTGGGTAAGTATTCAGCCTTATGTGCAATGTTCCTGAATCTACACAGTTAAGATCAAATTGGCAATAAAAAAAATATTTTAGATAGCTGTTAAGCATAGCCATGTGCCAGGTACTGTGCCAAGATCTGTATACTTATAGGTTCTACCCATGCAGCAGCTTTGTAATATAGATACTGTCGCATCTCCAACAATGAATGAAGAAACCAGGGCTTGGAGCAGTCCACAGTGAGGCCAGGACTTGAAGTTACATCTTTCTGAGTCTAGAGACCCAACTTGTTGTCACTTACATACTGCCTCTTTAAAAATGTGAGTTTCCTGAACCTAGAACGTCGAGGCTGCCGTGAGCTGTAATTATACCACTTGCACTCCAGCCTGGGCGAGGAGAGTGAGATGCCGTCTCATAAATAAATAAATAAGATGGTTTTTCTTCCCAAGGATGCCAAAAGCCCACTTGGCAGCTTTCGGTTTGCCACCCATCACATCCCTCTGTTTCCTTGAGGCTGTACCCTTCCCAGAAGATGCAAAGATGCTTCCCACATGTTGTTCATCTCACCCATCAGCAACACTGAGAATTACCTTCTTTCTTGTTTCCCTCATCTCTCCACCCAAATCACATGGCAAATGGGGAGGAAAGAATACCAAGTGTCCTTTAAACAGAAAAGTCAAAAGCTATAAAAGAAAAGGAAATGGCATTTGCCTGGCGTAGAGGATGGATAATTTAGAGGCTGTTGCTTTAAGTTATAGAGACTCTATCAGACCAGGTTCATGGACATTTATTTCTCCCTCTTGCCAGTGTAGGTCCTAGAAACCCCAGTTCTGTCTATAAGAGCAAATGCCAGGGAAGCTGAAGCTCTCCCCTCCATGACCAGACATTAATGCAGATAGTGCAACACTGATTCTTTGAATTGTTACTCCTATCTGCATTTTCTCAGAAGATCCCTTTATTGACAGCTTATGTGTATTAACACTTTGCGGGCCAGACCAAAGAAAATCATGGCGAGGTTTGAGGCGTCTGCCTCACACGTGGTGGGAATGCTGGCTCAGCCACCGCCAAGATTGCTACCAAATCTAACGTGCGGTAATGGTCTCCTGCTCAAAAGAGCCCTACTTGGCTTTACGCTACTGCAGTGGCTGCCACTGCCTCTCCTCCTCCTCCTATTATTGAGGTATAATTCATTTTTTGGTGTACCATTCTGTAGTTTGACAAATGTGTACATTCATGTATACCCACCACCGCAATCAAGATATAGAAAATTGCCAGGTGCAGTGGCTCACGCCTGTAATCCCAGCATTTTGGGAGGCCGAGGTGGGCAGATCACAAGGTCAAGAGATCGAGACCATCCTGGCCAACATGGTGAAAGCCCATCTCTACTAAAAATACAAAAATTAGCTGGGTGTGGTGGTCTGCGCTTGTAGTCCCAGCTACTCGGGAGGCTGAGGCAGGAGAACTGCTTGAACCCAGGAGGCGGAGGTTGCAGTGAGCCGAGATCGCACCATTGCACTCCAGCCTGGCACCTGGTGACAGAGTGAGCCTCTGTCTCAAAAAAAAAATAATAATAATAAAAAAGATATAGAAAATTTCCATAACAACTAAAAATCTCCCCATGCTCCTTCAGCATCAACCCCTACCCTTTCACCTTAGTTCTATCCACCACTGTTTGGTTTTTCTCTATTTTTACCTTTTCCAGAATGTCAAAAAGAAATAGCATTACACTGCATTTAGCTTTTCAATTTTGGCTTCTCTTAGCATAATGCATTTGAGATTCATCCATGTTGTTGCGTGTATCAGTAGTGTGTTTCTTTTTATTGCTAAACCAGTTATGTTTAATGCACCAGTGAAGGATATTTACATTATTTCAAGTTTAAGGTAATTATGAATAAAGCTGCTTTAAACATTTGCATACACATTTTTGTGTGAACCTACACTTTCATTTTTCTTAGGTAAATACCCAATAGTGGATTGCTGGGTCATATGGTAAGTGTATGTTTAATTTTGTTAATTTTTATTTTTTAACTGACACATAATAATTGTATGTATTTATGGGGTACATAGTGGTGTTTCAATACATACAATATATAGTGATCAGATCGAGGTAATTAGCATGTCCCTCATCTCAACACTTATCATCTCTTTGTGTTGGGAGCATTCAATATCCTCTCTTCTAGGTATTTGAAAATATATATTAGTGTTAACTAGCGTCATCCTTCAGTGCTATAGAACACTAAAACTCATGCCTCCTATCTAGCTGTAATTCTGTATTCTTTAAACAAATCCCTCCCTATCCTCCTTTTCCTCCTACCCTTCCCATCCTCTAGTAGACTCTGTTCTACTCTTTACTTCTATGAGATTAACTTTTCTAGCCTCTGCATATGAGTGAAAATATGCAGTGTTCAACTGTCTTGTTTCTGGCCTATTTTTCTTAATCTAATTTCCCTCATGCTCATCCATGTTACTACAAATAACAGAATTTCTTTTTATCATCAAATAGCATTCCATTAAATACATATACCACATTTTTATTATCCATTCATCTGTTGTTGGACACTGAGGTTTTTTCTGTATCTTGGCTATTATGAATAATGCTCCAATAAGCCAGAGTAGTGGAACAGGCTAGGGGGAGGTCCAGATATCTCTTTGACATGATTTCCTTTACTTTAAATAAATACCCCGTAGTGAGATTCCTGGATCATATGGTAGTTCCATTTTTAGTTTTTTGAGGAAGCTTCTTGCTGTTTTCCCTACTTACCATACTAACGTATTCCTACCTACAGGGTATGAGAGCTCCCTTTTATCTGCATCCTCATCTTTTGCTTTTTAACTGGGATGAGATAGCTCATTGTGGTCCTGATTTGCATTGCCCTGATGATGAGTGACTCGAGCCCATTATAAGTTCAAATCTGTTTTCCCCAATAGCTGTACCAATGGGGATTCCCGCTAGCAATGCATAAGAGTTCCAGTTACTTGGTATCCTCACTAGCACTTGGGATTGTCAGGGTTTTTTTCAAATTCCTTTTTAAATTTTAATTATTTTGGTAGTTGTGTAGTGATATTTCAACCATAGTTTTAACCTGCATTTTCTTAATGTCATTCTCTAATGTCCTTTTTCTTTTTTTTTTTTTTTTTTAAAAAAAGGCTATTTTAAAAATTAGGTAGTTTGTTTTCTTATTATTGAGTTTGGAGAGTTTTTTATATATTCTGGATACATATCTTTTGTGATTTACAAATATTTTCTCTTATCCTGTGACATATCTTTTCATTCTTTTAACAGTACCCCTTGAAGAACAGAGGTTTTCAGTTTTTCTAGCATTCAATTTGTCTATGTTTTCTGTTACCAATCCTGCTTTTGATGTCATGTCTAAGGAATCTTTGTTTACCTCAAGGTCACAAACATTTCTGCAGAAGTTTTGTAGTTTTAAGTTATATATTTGAGTCTGTAATCTACTTTTAGTTTCCTGCTTCTTTTTAAGTTGGTTGTCTTTTGAGGATAGAGAGGAAGAGGAAGGAAGAGAAATTTGACTTAAAGTCTGTAAGGAGTTAGTCTAATGACAGTCAGCTCATCACTACACAGGAGGTCACCTGATGCAGTGGTTAAACCTTAGATTCTGACATCAAGTGCCTTTGAACCTACCAACCATATCGTAATCTGTAACATAGAATGATTATATATACTTCAGAACCCTCAAGAAAATGAGTTGTTTATCAAAAAAGTTAAGATTAGAACCAGGAATATAGTATTGGGCTTTAGAATCAAGGCCCAGTGGCTTCAGCTGGTTCTAGGTGAGGATGACAAGAGCTCTCAGCTGGGGAATTCCCTAAGAATTGTTGCCAAAGTGGTTTCCTGCTCAGTACTAGAATAACTGATGAGGTTATATAATGGAGCCACTCGTATTCCCCATACTGCATGCGGCTGCCTTTGCAGTCTGATTCTAGCTGGGTTCCCTGGATCTGAGCTAACAGGGAGCACTGTCTTCCTTGCTGCTGCTTCTTGCTGTTCCAGGACACTCACCTACTTAGATGTGTCATTGCTTTACCTGTGGTTCCCGCTCCCAAGCTTTCCATCTTGCAGCCTTTTTGTTTTGCAAGGAGCACCTATCAGCTTTTGTCTAGACTCTTTCCTCCAACAAAGACACCTACTCCACACTGGAGAAGGGAAGACTTACAAATTTATAGCTAGCCAGGCATGGTGGCTCATGCCTACAATCCCAGCACTTTGAGAGGCTAACGTGGGCAGATCACTTGAGGTCAGGAGTTTGAGACCAGCCTGGCCAACACAGTGAAACCCTGCCTCTAACAAAAATACAAAAATTAGCCAGGTATGTTGGCACATGCCTGTAGTCCCAGCTACTTGGGAGGCTAAGCCAGGAGAATTCCTTGAACCTGGGAGGTGGAGGTTGCAGTGAGCTGAGATTGTGCTACTGTACTCCAGTCTGGGTGACAGAGTAAGACCCTGTCTCAAAAACCAAACCAAAACAACAACAACAACAACACACACACACACACACACACACATAAAAAAAACAAATTCATAGCTAGATATGATCAAAGATGTTTTTCTTCCGTGTTCACAGCCTCAAAGCAGGCCTACTTTAAAATCTTCTGGGAAACAGACACCCAACTAGTTAGATGAGAGGCAATGTGGCATGGAGAACAGCAGGTGTGGGGGCATGGTGGTTTTGTTCTAAAACTTGAGTTCGCATCACAATTCTGGCGCTTATTTAAATGCCACTTTGGGCAAAGCACTTGCCTGCTTAGCCTCAGTTGCCCAATCTCAGAGAAAGAATTTTGAATCTTTATTTGGTTTCATGAGCATTATATAATAACTTCTTGTGAATTATCTGGTACATTGTGGCAACTTTCATAATTATGATGATTAAGTGTGCTCAGCCTTCCTCAACCCTCACTTCCAGAACCCACAACTGTCTTTTGCAGGGACTTCTTTTTTCCTGTCTAATCAAAATGCCCCCTGCTGCTGGCACAGCTTGATTCTAAGATCACATCTAGTCAATGGCCCTCACACTATCAGATGGAAGTTGAGAACATCCTAATGGCTTTTGAGTTTTTCCAAAAGCACATGTGTATATACAGTGCAATCCACTTGTGAAGAACTTGTAGCAGATCAATTACTGTAAATGCCCTAAACAGCCTCCATTGATTGCCATGTGTGATTTGAAGTTCTGATTAATACAGGCTTTGTTCAAAAGGGAAGCCTTTTCTGAAAGAGAAGGAAAAAAAAATCGGTGTCCACTCTTGCCAATATCCTGAATTATGAGGCTGCAAAACAGTCTCCATTAACAACTCCCTGCATCCAGCTACCTGCTATCCAGAGCAAGTCTTGCCTGAATGGGCACATCTCCCACTTGTTGGAAGGCTTGGAGAAGCATCTGGGATGACCTCGTTCCAGCATACATTTTTCCCAGGTTCCCTAGGCTGAAAGTGCTGTTTTGTATTCCTGGGTGAGGGGCTATCTTGTGTATCTTAATCCTGTGTAGCCTTGGTGACTCACCACAGCTCTTTGGGGCTTAGCTTTGAATTCCCTTGACTTTGAAGTTACAAACATCAATCCTTCCACGATACTTTACCTTCGTTTCTGGAGCACTCCTGTGCATATCTAACCCCTACGTGCACATGAGTATTCATTTGCCTGGAAGTCTTAAAAATGCTAATGTAAAATTGGGTTAGAATTCTACAGGCCAGACTCTGACCTCAAATATTAATCATGCCCGGGTAGCCGAGGGGAGCCATGGCCATTGTAAAGAGAAGGCATAAAAGCTCCCCCTGAAGCACATCAAGGCAAACTAATGGAAATCAAACCCCCATTTTAAACCATTTCACTCATCAGCAGGCTGTTCATTTTTCTCAGGTGTACATCTTGTTTTTGATCAGACAGAAGCAGTGATCTGATCAACTTTTCAATTGAACAAGAAACAAAACAAGACATGGCCATTTCACATCATGCTTCTCGAGTGTTTTTTGATAGAAATTTACTTTTTTGAATTCTGTTCTTGTTTATTCAAACATGATCTCAAAAAATGCTTTTCCTGTCTCCCTCTTCTCCACCTCTACCTTTCTCCCCCCATCAACTTACCTCTTTGCCCCCAGAACACTTTCTTACATGCCTAAGAGTTATTTAAAGATTGGACCTGAAGTTCAACACTCTGGAGGGATCCGTTGTTAACTCTACACTGTCCCCGCCTAGAGGTCTTGGAGTGGGCCTCTGGAGTGTACCCGCTCTGTCAGGGCATGCCACATGGGTGCCCAGGGCTGGGCAGCATTAGTTAGACCTGACTTGGGAGCAACAGTTGCAGTGTGGTCAGTCATCCTGCCCAGCTCCCCAGTGCCCTGACAACTTGGCTCTTGTCTATTCATTAAGCTCCTTCATTAGGCCAAGGCCTGGGCTAGGTACTTTCATTTGTGGCAGTGTATTTGATCTCAGCTAGTTCCTACAGCAATCAGGTGACTTAAATGATATCATCATCTTCATTTTAGGCAAAAAAGATAACTGAGCTAATAAGAGGTAGAGTCAAAAATCGAAGGCAGCTTTTTCATGACTCCAAAGCTTGTCTTTCTTCCTCTGTATCTCACTGCCTCTAAATTACCATGCGGTTTTCTTCCAAGAAAATAAGACTTATACCTAAAACAAGAATTTCTTTACTTGGGACAGAGGTGACCTTACAGACCAATTGGTGTAAAATGTTAAATAATCAAATGATGTTTTTAAAAAACAAGAAAACTAAAGTTGAGGGGCTATGTGACTTACCCAAGGTCACACGGCTATTTACTTGGATTTGTTTGCACTAATATTTGTACTGCACCACTCTGGATACCCTGCCCAGTCAAGGGGATGAAGGGACAATGCTTCAAAGTAAAAGCGATAAAGCCAAACCCATATTACTCCTCCCCAGAGGGCAGTTAAAAAGAATGCCAGATCCTACTATATCTCATGGCCGTAATATGGTCTTTCTACCATTTCTTAAATTCTCTGTGGTTTATAATTTTGTTTTCTTACTGCCTAATTTGGGATTCTTTCTCTGAATATGAAGCATAAAACAAAACAACATAGTACCTACAACTGCCCTATGATATCTGAACAAGTCTGAGCTTTTCTTTAGGTTTGCTTAGATTTCTATTAAACACGCCTCCAGCAATTTGTGAAAACAGAACAGTCTTTCCTGTTTTATCTGGAGTGACCTGGTCTAGTTGTTTGTCTCAAAACAAGAATGGGGTGACCTCAAAACAGAGTATTACAGACTGCAGCCATGTCCAGTGTTACTTGAGGGTAAGAAAGAGATAAAAGAGAACTAAACTATACTAGAGAGAGAGGTATTTCCATTCTTTCAGCAATTTTTTTTTGTAAGAAACAGAGTACCTATTAATGCAATGAGATACAGATCAGCAAATGGGCAAGATATTTGCTTTGGTACTTTCTCATTGATGTCTCCATCTAATGATATGTCTCTTCACAGAATCTATCCTCCCAGAGCATCTACACATCAGGAGATCTAAAGGAAAAAGAAATATTTCTTGGGAGTAAGCCGCATTTTAACCCTGGGGAAATATCTCCAGAAAGGAGAACGCACAGCATATGTGTGTTGGCCTAGTCCCCAGACCTGTCTCTATTCAGTTCCCACCTTGCTTTGTAAGGAAATGGGCCAAATCCGTACCACATTGAATTAGATTGGCAATGATTTTGTAATTGTCAGCTCTGACTCTTGATCTGTTAGCCGGTCAGCCTCCACCCCAACTGAGCTATGTCCATGCAATATTTGTTCATTTATTCATTCGACAAATGCCACGCACCATTTTGTTGGGCGTTGGGGACACAGCAAACAAAATGGGTAAAGATCCCTGCTCACTTTGTTAGATAAACAAAGAGATGAAATTAAAAGGCCAGGCAATGATAAGCGCAAGGATGGAAGACAAGTGGTAAAGGAAGGTCCACAGTGATAGTCAATAGACGAAGATGCTATGTACCCACTGGCACCCGGGCAAGCTTCTGTCTACCTGTTTCCCCTCCTCCTTACTGTCTGCTGTCTTCTCCACAATCCTCTTTGCTTTGGTCAACTGCATCTCAGCCCGGAGTTGCTCATCTTAAGAGAACTTCACTGAAATCATTAGAGTTCATTCCTCTGGACTGAGGTGTCCGGCTGTTCCCAGCTACTTTCCTTTTGTGTGGCGTCCATTTCCTTCCTCTTGCTTCTAGAATCTCTCACTCTGCTCCAACCCCTGAGCTCCCCTGCGTGGGCTTATACATGTGTCTTTCCGATCCCCAACTTTCCTGGCTTTCTCTTCTATTTCCTGCCACAAGCCTCCCTTGTACTTGATGGTCCCTAATCTGTCCAGGGAAGAATTTCCCTTTACTGTGTTTTTTTCCACACCTGGTTTTCGGTTCGCCAGAGGTAGTCTGTAACTGGTACTTACAAAAATCTTGCTCTGGCATCTGTCTCCAGTTCTACATGAAAAGCAAAAGATGATTTCCAAGTATCTTAAAGCAAAGAAATAGCCATTGGTTAATCATACATACACAGGTGCATCCACATGTAGATGGTGCTTTTATTAAGTCCTCATCTGAAAGAGCACAAGCCTGCCTAGGGCATAGTCCCCACAAAGCTTTGTTGCCCCACAAATTAAAATTCATTCATAGAACAATACTCCCACGGATACGGGGCTGCCCCCTGTACTCAGCCATGGGCCTAATGGGCTCTGAGTTTCTGCTAGTCCTTCCCCTCAACAATATCTTACAGCAGCCAGGGTCCTCGGGTTAATTATACCTTCCTACATTTAAAATAATTTCCTTTCTTAATCCACTTAAAATATGTGTCCTTTAGAATCAGAATGCTGCTCTCCCCATCTGGAGATGTCATATAACTAGATGCCTAAATGGATTTTCAGATGCACTAATTACTTTACAGCTTTCTCTGCCAGAGCTGCTGCAGTCGCTCGCTCATCAAGGCTGTGGCTGTTGTTGCTCGCTGGCACTGCTGTCCCGATGGCCCGACTATGCTTGTTCCTTTTGGCTATGGAAAGGCTCTTCTCAGACAAGCCATTTATCTCGCTCCTGGAATCCACAGACTTTAAGTCATCAGCTCTGGATTATTTCCACTGAACTACCAATATCCATCCTATTCTCCAGGAGGAAAAATCCTACCCTGTGACAGTTATTATTGAAAATTAATAATATATGCATAAGCTTTAAATGAGCTCATTTGTTCCTTGTCTTTTAACAAACATTATGTTTAACATGAAAGTTAAATTGGAGTACTCCCAGTTATACAGTCAACCCAGAATACACATGGATTCAGCTACCTGCCTTCATTTCATTTCTATTTTTTGTTTTTGAGGCGGGCTGTCACTCCATTGCCCAGGCTGGAGTGCAGTGGGATGATCTCTGCTCATTGCAATCTCTACCTCCCGGGTTTAGGCGATTCTCCTACTTCAGCCTCCCAAGTAGCTGGGATTATAGGCACCCACTGTAATGCCTGGCTGATTTTTGTAGTTTTAGTAGAGATGGGGTTTCACCATCTGGCCAGGCTGGTCTGGAACTCCTGACCTCAAGCTCTTCACCTGCTTTGGCCTCCCGAAGTGCTGGGATTACAGGCATGAGCCACCGCACGTGGCTCCTACCTTCATTTCGAGACTAAGTTTATAATGGTCTATGTTTGTGTGGGCTTCTGCTCAAACCGTATCTGCAATCCCTGTGGCACCACATCTTCCTGTGTTTAAAGAGTAGATTTGAAATAAACAAGGATGATACCGTGACTGAAAAAGCAGAGAGAGAGAATTTGAGTCATTTCAGATTTGTCATTCCATGTGACCACTTGGAGTATTTATTTGTGTTTAATATTTAAAACAGTGAGACAAAGTATAAACTGAGAGGTCTAAAATTTTTGTTTGATAAGTGCAAATTTTAGTTCATACATAAAATGCCATGCTGGATCTGAACAATATCTTTAGAACTGAAATTTATTCATCTTGTTGTAAAACTAAAGTATGAATTAAGAAAAAAATGGGTTTCATTATCATTAATTATTAGACAGTCATGTACATTAAACATTATGTCTGATTTTTATCAGATGATCCAAATTCGAACAATTAGGTATAGATGAAAACTGTAGAATAAATAGTTGTGGTTTCTTTGTCGTTCTACAGGAACATGGAGGAACTTAAAGTCATGACTGTATTGGCTCATAATTATTATGAATTTTGTAGAGATCTGAAGTGGGGACCAACACAGTGACATTGACTCAGTGAAGTTCAACAAAGACAATTGTAAAACAAAAGAAAACCAGAGGCAGGGAAGCAACATCTACATCTATTTTGAACCCTATCTAGTGTCTTCAAAACAGCATATAACTTCATTTCATAATTGTTACTGAAAATAATTTTGTATAGAGGAGTGAGGTGTTAAAAAATTATGTGTTCTAAGTGTCACATATACTATAGATATTGCCAAATTACTGTTGCTCTAGCATTTCCCTGCTTACTGGAAAATGAGTGAATTTTATGTTTATTAAACATTCATGTTTCTTCTTTTACAAAATGTTTGCTAAATCTTGTGTCTATTTTTCTATCGGGTTTTACGATCAATTTGTACAAGTTCTTTATATATTCTTAGAATTAATCTTTTTATTCTCAAACATGAGTCTGTTTTTTTTATATGTCTCCAAATTACCACATCATGCATCAATATTTTGTGAGATTCTATAAGGCTATCTTTTTTGTTCATTATTTTAAATGTATTGTATTGAGGCTAAAGAGCTTGGATTCTATGACAGCAATTCCTTGATATTCTGGATTTCATATGTCTTGGTAAATAGCTTCTTTAGTTTTTATGCAATGACCTTACTTATTCTTAATCATATTTTTATTAAAGCCTATTTTATCTTTTACAAATTTAGTTAACACCAGGACTTCTGCTTCTTATCAAAGTGATAAATCCAGCAATGACTGGATTTACCTTCCTTCCTAAAAAAAAAACGAAAAACAAGTCAGTTTCTAGTCACTAGATAGCAGATTATGAAGAATAATTTTGAGGGACGGGAA
Source organism: Sapajus apella (assembly GCF_009761245.1). Taxonomy (NCBI): domain Eukaryota; kingdom Metazoa; phylum Chordata; class Mammalia; order Primates; family Cebidae; genus Sapajus; species Sapajus apella. The sequence goes on along the minus strand of NW_022436962.1, from coordinate 11,788,205 downwards.
ACGAATGTGGTGAGCAATTGGTCTAGCTTCGGTCTTGATAGAGGTTCCAGATGTGGTGCATGGAGGAAGAACTCAGGTAAGGTTTGGCCATCTCCCTGAGTAAACAGAGCTCAAAGTCAGCTGAGAACCAGCTGGTTAGAATGCACAGGAGAGAATACTGAAAAGAAGGGAACTACAGGGCCGGGCCTGGTGGCTCACACCAGTAATCCCAGCACTTTGGGAGGCTGAGGCAGGTGGATCATGAGGTCAGGAGTTCGAGACCAGCCTCATCAACATGGTAAAACACCATCTCTACTAAAAACACAAAAATTAGCCAGGCTTAGTGGCACATACCTGTAATCCCAGCTACTCAGGAGGCTGAGGCAGGAGAATCACTTGAACCTGGGAGGCAGAGGTTGCAGTGAGCTGCGATTGCGCCACTGTACTCCAGCCTGAGCGACAGAGCAGGGCTCCATCTCAAAAACAAAAAAACAACAACAAAGGGAACATAGAAAAGAACTCTGGTGATCTTAGAGGGCACAGCTCGAGCATTCAGCTGAAGCCTAAGTGCAAGCATGTGAGAAAAACACCTGAGGCTGAAGAAAGAGGCACCCGGAAAGGATTGGAAGGAACAGTATCCAGTGTTCACATACGTCAAAGAATAGTTCCTTTCCCACCAGCTGAACTGGAAGGTTTTATGATTCATGGGTCTTTGGGTAAACTATTCTGCAGAATCTGTCCTCAGTGGTGGAGAATACGTAGTGCTATTCCACATACCACTCTGATCCGTTCTAACAAAGATTAAAAGCAAAACCCAAAAGAGCCAGACTGTTTCAAAGTAACTTAACTGTATTCAAGAACAAAGCTCAAGACAATTTAAAAGAGTACAGCACATCTGTGACCCAGCAAGGTAAATGTGTAGTACCTGGCATCGGAAAAAAAAAAATTGTTTTGTCTTGTTTAGTTTTTTTCTAAGATGACATTAGAGGCCTCAGCCACTTGGAAATAGCAAGATCATTCATAAAAATGGACTCTGTGAGCTTTATTTCAAAATGGAAATGGGACACCCAGATGCTGGGGAGGAGAACACCAGCAAAAAGCCCCCATAAAGACATTCGACTGATAAAAGTGAGTGCAGCCCCAGAACACAGGAGAGGCAGAGAGCTACCCTCTGTGACTCACCTGTCCACTGGGATCAAAGCAACCCAAGCCAGAGAAAACACTTTCTTTCTCCCAAGACCTAGAGCTAACCTGGGGACAGGATTGGAGATTGTCAGAGGAAAAGACACTAGGAAAAGCTGCAGACGTTTTTCCAGGCTGGGAGCAACCGCATTTTTAATCTGGACACATACAGAGTCATCATTTGGTAACCTAGCAGTGTGGCCACATAGGCATTTTACTCTCAAGCCAGAGATTGGAACATGTGCTTTGAGCAGAGTAGGAGCCCCCATAGACATAACTATGGAAATCACCTCGGCAGTAGATGCTGGAATTGTGCGCCCCTCGTGTCACAGCCTGGGCCCAGTTTCTCCTGGGCAACGAGACTTGTAGCCAGGGCAAGCTTGGTGAGCTGGAACCGGTCTGCATGTGTCCTTGCAGGGTGCTGAAGGAGAATACCTTGAATCATCATCCAGCACCCAGAGGTGTGCCTATATGTGGAGCTGGGAAGCCCCCTTGGCTCCAAGATCTTGGCCTGCTGCCCTGAGATTGTGGTGCAATGAGGCCCTATGTGCTCCACACTCAGGCAGATCTCCAGGCATTCGAGGCGCCTGCTTGCCTGGATCAGCAACCTGAGCTGCCCCACCCTTCTTATACAGAGATCCTGGGACATGGGGGCTCTTTCAACTCCATGCCTGGCAGATCACCAGGCATTTGGACCCAATTAGGTAAATGTGTAGCACGTGGCATCAGGAAGAAAAAGAAAACAAATTGTTTTGTTTTGTTTTTCCTAAAATGGCATTAGAGGCTTTTAACATGCATCAAGCCACTTGGAAATAGCAAGATAGTGCATAAAAATTGACTCAGTTGGACCAGCAGCCACCCCACCCTTCCTGTGCAGAGATTATGACGCAGGGGGAGCCTCTCTGCTCCAAACCTATGCAGCTCTCCAGGCAAGCAAATCACCCACTCACCCGGATTAGCAGCCTGAGCCACCCTATAGACTGTGGTGCAGTAGGGCCCTCTCTGCCACACGCCCAGGCAGGTCTCCAGGCATTCAGAGCAGTGCTCACTTGGATTAGCAGCCTGAAACACCTCCCCCATCCTGTGCAGAGACCTTCGTACAGCAGGGCATTCCACACTTCATGCCCTCGCAAATCTCTAGGAATCTGAAGCAACCACTCTCTTGAATTAGCAGCTTAGGCCACACCCCCTCCCCATGCAGAGTACTTGGGGACAAGGAGGCTTCCCAGCTCCACATCTAGGGACACCTCTGGGTGCTCAGTGGCTGTTCATTGTATTCTCCCTCAGCACTGGTGCTTGTGTTGCCATTGGGGAACATACCTGGTCTGTCCCCCTGCATTTTTGCCTCCCCCATACCCATCTCCCCACTTCAGAGCTGAGCAGGGAACTCAGACCACTGTGCACTTCACAGATAAGCTCATTGCCTGAGGCAGCAGGAAGTTCCTCCCAGTAAACATGGATCAAGTATATACTCAGCCACATTGGCCACAGCTGGCTCTTACCCATAAGCACCATCTACTGGCTTGTAGGACAGGCCAATATAAAACCTGCTGACAGTGCATAGGGCTATAAAAGCAAAACCAAAAGACCCTACCTAGCATTCTCTAAAGCCACATCCCTTGGTCGGGTGAAGGAAAAGGGAAATTTTAAAACAATAATAATATTATAGGGAAAAAACGAAGAAGAAAAAAATCCTATCCAGATACAAATAATTATAAAAGTTAGAAATGCCAGCATCTCCAAATGAGAAGAAACCAGAACAAGAATTCTGGCACCATTACAAATCTGAATGTAGTAACACTACCGAAAGGTCACACTGGTTCTCCAGCAATGGTCCCTAACAAAAATAGAAACTCAGAAATGACAGATAAAGAATTCAAAGCATGAATTGCAAGGAAGCTCAATGAGATCCAAGACAAGGTTGAAAAATCAACACAAAGAAACTTTTAAAGCAATCCAGGAAATGAAGGAAGAGATAAAGATCTTTAAAAACGTAAATCAGAGCTTCTGGAATTGAAAAGCTTACTTAAACAACTTCAAAACACAATTGACAGTTTTATCAATAGACTATACCACACAGAAGAAATAATTTCAAAGCTTGAAGACCAGACTTTTAAACTAACCAAGTCAGACAAGAATTTTTTTTTTTAAAGAAACTTGAAAAGTGAACAAAGTCTTTGAGAAATCTGGGACTATCTTTGAGACATATGGGATTATGTAAAATTACTAAACCAGTGAATTATTGGCATTCCTGAGAAAGGAGAAAAAGTAAACAAACTAGAAAATATATTTTAAGGAATAATTCAAGAAAAGTTTTCTAATCTTGAGAGGTAGATATCCAGATAGAAGAAATCCAGAGAACACCTGGATTATACAGGTATCCTGGAGATACTATACAAAATGAACATGCCCAAAGCATATAGTCACCAGACTGTCCAATGTCAATGCTAAAGAAAAAAATGCTTAAAGGCAGCTAGAGAAAAAGGTGAGATCAAGTACAAAGGGAATCCCATCAGGCTAACAGTAGGCTTCTCAGCAGAAACCTTACAAGCCAGGAGAGATTGGGGGCCTATTTTCAGCATTCCCAAAGAAAAGAAATTCCATGAATTTCATATCCCACCAAACTAGGCTTCATAAGCTAAGGAAAAATAAAATATTTTCTAGGCAATCAAGTTCTAGGGGAATTCATTACCACTAGACAAGACTTACAAAAGGCCCTTAATGGAGTTCCAAACATGGAAATAAAAACACAATGCCTGCTACCACAAAAACACATTAAAGTACATAGCCCACCCTATAAAGCAACCACATACTAGAAACTATAAAGCAACCAGCTAACAAGTTCACAATATGATCAAACCCTCACATCTCAATATTAACCTTCAATGTAAATTGTTTAAATACCCCACTTAAAAGGCACAGAATGGCTACCTGGATAGGAAAAAAAAAAAAAAAGACAAAACCCATTCATCTTTCTTGAAGAGACCTATCTCACTCAAAATGATACCCATAGGCTCAAAGGAAAGCCTTTGATTTGTTGGAGAAAGATCTATCAACAATTATAAAATTAAAAAGAGGGGGGTAATTATTCTCATATCTGATAAAACAGATTTTAACAATAGTAAAAAAATGACAAAGGAGAATATTACGTAATGGTAAGTTCAATTCAACAAGGAGGCTTACCTATTCTAAATATAAACACACCCAACATTGGAATACCGAGATTAATAATAACACAAATACTTCTAGACCTACAAAAGAATTAAACAGTTACACAATAATAGTGGGGGACTTTAACGCCCCACTGACAGCATTAGACAGATTGTTGACACAGAAATTTAACAAATAAATTTTAGGCTTAAATTTAACACATGAGCTATTGGATCTAATGTATATCTATAGAATACTTCACCCATCAACCAAAGAATATACAATCTTATCTGCACACAGAACATAGTCTAAGATAGACCACATGTGTGGCCATAAAGCAAGTCATACTAAGTTCAAAAAAAATTTAAATCATACCAACTATACTCTCAAACCACAGTGGAATAAAAATAGAAATAAATATCAAGAAGATCTCTCAAAACCACACAATTAGATGGAATTAAATAAATTAAGGCAGAAACAAAAATTCATTTGAAATAAATAAAAACAGATATACAACATACTAAAATCTCTGAGATGCAGCAAAAGCAGTGTTAAGAGGAAAATTCCTAACATTGAATGCCTATATCAGAAAGTTAGAAATAGTTCAAATTAATGGTTTAATGTCACATGTAGAGAAGATAAGAAGCTAGAAAAACAACACCAAACTAACCTCAAAGTTAGCAGAAGAAAAGAAATAACTAATTGGAGCAGAATTGAACAAAATTCAGACCCAAAATACCATACAAAGAATTGCTGAAACCAAAAGTTTGTTATTCGAAAAGATAAACAAGATCAATCGACTGCTAGCTAGATTAACAAACAATAGAGAGCGAGAGAGAGAGAGCAAGAGAGAGAGAGAGAGAGAGAGAGAGAGAGAGAGAGAATGTGCAAATAAGCACCATCAGAAATGGCAAGGGCAGCATTGCAACTAACCCCAAAGAAATATAAAGGACCCTCAGAGACTATGATGAACACCTCTATGCACACATACTAGAAAATCTAGAGGAAATGGATAAACTCCTAGAAACACACAACCTCCCAAGACTGACTCAGGAAGAATTCAAAGTCCTGAACACACCAATATTGAGTTCTAAAGTTGAATCAGTAATAATAATAATAACCTACCACCCCAAACAAGCCACAGACAGGTGGATTCACAGCCAAATTGTACCACTACAGGCCAACATCCCTGATGAATGTAGACATAAAACTCCTCAGCAAAATACTAGTAAACTGAATCCAGCAGCACATCAACAACTTAATTCACCACAATCAAGTAGGCTTAATTTCTAGGACACAAAGTTGGTTCAACAAAGGTAAATCAGTAAGTGTGATTCATCACATAAGCAGAATGTATAACAAAAATGTATAATTATTTCAATAGACACAGAGAAAGATTTTGATAAAATCCAACATCTCTTTATGATAGAAATATGCAAAAAACTAAGCATTGAAAGAACATCTCTCAAAATAATAAGGGTCATTTATGACAAACCCACAGCCAGCATCATACTAAACCAGCAAAAGCTGAAAACATTCCCCTTAAGAACAGGAACAAGAAAAGGATGCCTACTCTCACCACTCCTATTCAACAGAGTACTGGAAGTCCTTGCCAGAGCAATTAGGCAAGAGAACGAAATAAAAGTCATCCAAATGGGAAAAATAACTCAAATTATCTCTCTTTGCTGACGATATGATTCTATACCAAAAAATCCTAAAGACTCTACCAAAAAGCTCCTAGAACTGATAAATGACTTCAGTAAAGTTTCAGGATACAAAATCAATGTACAGAAATCAGTGGCATTTCTATACACCAGTAACATTCACACTGAGGACCAAATCAGTAACACAATCCCATTTACAATAGCCACAGAAAAATGAAGTATCTAGGAATACATCTAACCAAGACGGTGAAAGATCTTTACAAGGAGAACTATAAAACACTTCTGAAAGAAATCATAGATGACACAAACAAATGAAAAAATATTCCATGCTCATAGTTTGGAAGAATCAATATCATTAAAATGGCAATACTGCCCAAAGCACTCTATAGATTCATTGTTATTTCTACCAAAGTACCAATGTCATTTTTCACAGAATTAGGAAAAAAATACTCTAAAATTTATATGGAATAAAAAAAAGCCAGAATAGCCAAAGCAATCCTAAGCAAAAAGAACAAAGCTGGAGGCATCTTATTACCTGACTTCAACTAATACTATAAGGCTACAGTATTATACTATAACCAAAACAGCATGGTACTAGTACCAAAGCAGACACATAGATCCATGGAACAGAACAGAAATTTTAGAAATAAAGTCACACTTCTATAGTCATCGGATTTTTGACAAAATCAACAGAAACGAGCAATGAGGAAAGGACTCCTTATTCAATAAATAGTGCCGAGATACCTATTGAATCATATGCAGAAGAATGAAGGTAGACGCCTACTTTGAACCATATACAAAAATTAACATGTTTAGAATGTTAAAGTATAACAGATGCTGATGAGGCTGGGGAGAAAAGGAAATGATTATATACTGTTGGTGGGAATGTAGATTCGTTCAACCATTATGGAAAGCAGTTTGGAGATTTCTCAAATAACTTTTAAGAGCTTCGATTCAACCCAGCAATCACGTTACTGGATATACACCTGTAGGAAAATAAATTGTTCTACCAAAAAGACGCATGCACTCATATGTTCATTTCAGCACTATTCACAATAGCAAAGATGTGGAATCAAGTTAGGTGCCCACTTCTTTTCTTTAATCCCATGGTGGGGATTAGATAAAAGAAAGATACATGCAAAGATACGTGGTGGTGAAGTCAGAGCTTTCAGGGTACCCATCACCTGAATAATGTACATTCTATCCATTAACTTAACTTTTTGAAAATATGAAATGGTTATAATTGTTTTAATGACTTTTCTGCTAATTCTAACACTTGTATGCTATTCTGTTTGTTTTCATTGACTAATTCATATCCTCATTTTGAATTGTATTTTCCTACTTCTTGTCATGCCTTGAATTTTGTTGTTATTTAAAAAAATAGTGGCTCATGTTCATGCCTGTAATCCAAGCACTTTGGGAGGCTGAGGCTTAGATAAAGAATCCAACATGGGATTAGATAAAGAAAAGTTCATATATGCTGTAGAGTTCTACACAGCCATAAAAAAAAAAAAAATGAAATCATGACTTTTGCAGCAACATGGATGCAGCTGAGGCCATTATCCTACGCGAATTAACACAGGAACGGAAAACCAAAACATGTTTTCACTTATAGTGGGAGCTAAGGATTGGGCAAACACGTGCATAAAAATGGGAGCAAAAGACATGGGGAGCTAATAGAGCGAGAAGGGAGAGAGAGGACAAGGGCTCAAAAACTACTGATTGGGTAGTATGCTCACTACCTGGGTAATGGGATCATTTGAACTCCAAACCTCAGCACTGTATAATATACTCATGATGTGTGGTATAACTAATCTGCACAGGCACCCCTTGAAACTTACAAAAGGTAAAATATTATTGATTGATTGATTGATTGATTGAGACAGAGTCTTGTTCTGTTGCCCAGGTTGGAGTACAGTAGCTCGATCTCGGCATACCACAACCTCTGCCACCTGGGTTCAAGCTATTCTCCTGCCTCAGCCTCCCAGGTAGCTGGGATTACAGCACGCCACCACACCCAGCTAATTTTTGTATTTTTATCGAGACGTGGTTTCATCATGTTGGCCAGGCTGATCTCAAACTCCTGACCTCAGGTGATCTGCCCACCTCAGCCTCCCAAAGTGCTTGGATTACAGGCATGAGCATGAGCCACTATTTTTTTTTAATAACAACAAAATTCAAGGCATGACCAGAAGTAGGAAAATGCAATTCAAAAATGAGGATATGAATTAGTCAATGAAAACAAACTGAGAGTAGCATACAAATGTTAGAATTAGCAGAAAAGTCATTAAAACAATAAAGCTGGTATAGCTCTGAGGTCCAGAGTTTATTGAGGACTATCTGAATCTGGGCCAGAGCATCCAGCTTTGGAGTCACTGCCCTGATGGGTACACCAGGCATAGGGTCACACAAAGCTGCTGCCTAACACAGCCCAGCTCCATACATGTCAACGACATCTGTCACATTTACCAACATATTTATCCTCAGTGCTTCCACTATTGTCTATCAAATTTGCAAGTAGCCTTGCCTTTCTGGGGTTCTATTTTTTTCCATTGATCTATTTGGCTTTTTTCTTTTTTTTTTTCAATTGTATTTTAGGTTCTGGGATACATGTGCTGATCATGCAGGATTGTTGCATAGGTACATACATGGCAAGGTGGTTTGCTATCTCCATGCCCCTGTCACGTATATCTGGCATTTCTCCCCATGTTATCCCTCCCCAACCTCCCCACCCGCTGCTGTCCCTCCCCTATCCCCCCAACAGACCCCAGTATGTGATGCTCCCCTCCGTTTGTCCATGTGTTCTCATTGTTCAACACGCACCTATGAGTGAGGACATACAGTGGTTGATTTTCTGTTCTTGTGTCAGTTTGCTGAGAATGATGGTTTCCAGATTCATCCATTTCCCTACAAAGGACACAAATTCATTGTTTTTTATGGCTGCATAGTATTCCATGGTATATATGTGCCACATTTTCTCTGTCCAGTTTATCACTGATGGGCATTTGGGTTGGTTACAGGTCTTTGCTATTGTAAACAGTGCCACAATGAACATACATGTGCATGTGTCTTTATAATAGAATGATTTATAATCCTTTGGGTATATACCCAGTAATGGCATTGCTGGGTCAAATGGAATTTCTAGGTCCTTGAGGAATCACCGCACTGTCTTCCACAAGGTCTGAACTAAATTACACTCCCACCAACAGTGTAAAAGTGTTCCTATTTCTCCACATCCTCTCCAGCATCTGTTGTCTCCAGATTTTTTAATGATCGCCATTCTAACTGGCATGAGATGATACCTCAATGTGGTTTTGATTTGCATTTATCTAATGACCAGTGATGATGAGCATTTTTTCAAGTTTGTTGGCCTTATATATGTCCTCTTTTGAAAAGTGTCTGTTCATATCCTTTGCCCACTTTTGAATGGGTTTGTTTGTTTTTTTCTTGTAAATCTGTTTCAGTTCTTTGTAGATTCTGAATATTAGCCCTTTGTCAGATGGGTAGATTGCACAAATTTTTTACCATTCTATTGGTTGCTGGTTCACTCTAATGATTGTCTCTTTTGCTGTACTGAAGCTCTGGAGTTTAATTAGATCCCATTTGTCTATTTTGGCTTTTATTGCCAATGCTTTTGGTGTTTTAGTCATGAAGTCCTTGCCTATGCCTATGTCCTGAATGGTTTTGCCTAGGTTTTCTTTAGAGTTTTGATGGTGTTAGGTCTTATATTTAAGTCTTTAATCCATCTGGAGTTAATTTTAGTGTAAGGTGTCAGGAAGGGGTCCAGTTTCTGCTTTCTGCCCATGGCTAGCCAATTTTCCCAACGCCATTTATTAAACAGGGAATCCTTTCCCCATTGCTTGTTTTTGTCAGGTTTGTCAAAGATCAGATGGTTATAGTGTTTTTTTGTTTTAAATGGCTTTGAGGGTGCTTAATATTGTGTAAGGAAAATCTCCATTCTTTACTATTTTTGAGTTGGCTTAACTATTTGTGAAACATATTAATATACATTTCCAAATACATTACCATATTTTAAAAAAATAAAGCTGGAATTATTAGAATTAAATTAAATTTACAAATTAACTTATAATTAATATTATAATATTTTCATTGGCATCTTTTGTTGCTGATGGATACTGACATCAATATACTTGTAACTTCTTTGTAGGTAATCTAATTATTTTCTAGTTGGTTTTAAGATAATCTCATTGCTGTTCTAAAATTCTTCTTCTAAAATTCTTCTCCAATGTACCTGGATGTAGGATTTTTAACTTATCCACTTTGGATTCTAAATTCATTTTCAATTTGCAGACTACTATGTCCCTTTAAGTCTGGAAATTTTTCCTTCATTATTATATCACCATTATTTTTCTTCTGGAATTTCTGTTACACAGACTTTGAACCGTCTTAGTTATTCTTCCTTATATCTAATCCACATTTTCCATCTCTGTCTCTTCACAAATCACTGTGCCAATTTCTGTAGCAGTATCTTCAAGCTCATTAATTCAATATTGTTCTAATGCAAAAAGATTAATTTTCATAACCAAGGTATATACTCACTACTCCTTCTGAATTCTTATATATTTGACTGCATACAAACAGAAACAGGAGCTGTAGAAAGTTGACTTATCTGTGTATAGTCATAAGGTACCTGCTAAATCTGGAAAATGCTTTATGGGAAATTGAGAATCACTTGAAAGACCAACACAATGTAAGAGAGCTTTATATAAAACAAATGTCAAGTTTCCTCTGATTTGTGACACGTAGGACACAATGACCCCATTAAACTGTTCTTGTGGAACAATTTGGCCATGAGAATTTGTACATCTGCTTTAAAAATCCATCCAAAAAATCTCTCTTAGAAAAGAATTTGAATGTTTAATTTTTTAACATCTCAACACAGATTCAACAGATCTCATGGCTTTTCTAGGTCCTAAGTGATTTGTAATTTTAGTCCAGATTCATCTGACCAAAATCCCACAAATGGGCCAACAGACATGACCTGCAGTCTGTTCCTCTTTATGCAGTTACTCTAGGCCCCAAAATAACACATGACAAAGAGAACACCCGGTAAGAAGAAGTAGGATGAGGATGAGCATCTAGAGAAAATAATGTTCTTCTCCCCAAATGATAGAAAAATAAGGAAAGATAGGTAATTTGCAAGCTTTTTAATCAATAACAAGAAGTTATAAGAAATCAGTTTTATGCAGATTTTGTATATAGATACTGAAGAAAAAATTTTGAAAAATATAGTCGTGTGTGTGTGTGTGTGTGTGTGTGTGTGTGTGTGTGTGTATGTGTATGTGTGTGTGTTTAAGACAGAGTCTCACTCTGTCGCCCAGGCTGGAGTGCAATGGCACAATCTTGGCTCACTGCAACCTCTGCCCTCAGAGTTCTAGCAATTCTCCTACCTCAGCCTCCCAAGTAGCTGGGATTACAGGTGCCTGCCACCACACCCTAGTAATTATTTTTGTATTTTTAGTACAGACAAGGTTTCACCATGGTGGCCAGGCTGGTCTTGAACTCCTGATCTCAGGTAATCTGCCCTCCTTGGCATCCCAAAGTGCAAGGATTACAGGTATGAACCACCACATCTGGCCAAAAAATAAAGTCTTTAGGAAATCTAGCTACAAATCCTGGTATCCAAAAATAAAATCAATATAAGAACCATTCACAAGGATTCCAAACAATTCTGCCATTCATAAAAGATGCAAATTTAATCCACACTTATCAAAAAAACAATAGTAAGTTGATAATACTTTTTGGACAATTGCTTAAAATGATCTAAAAAAACTACTAAATATGGCAGAAATGTTTTTATAAAATAAGATCTTTTAAAAGGATGTAAAGAGGGTTTTTGTAAGAGTTGAATTTTAGGCAAACCATAGTATTGATTATCAGGATAACTTGCTTTAGCCAAATTGCTTTCAGGCAAACTGAGAATAAACTTACTTCAACAAGAAGGTGAAATTTTCTTACACTATACATATTGAGTATTGATTGTTTAAATGTTTACTGAAGATCAATATATGATGAATGCAAGTAGACTGGAGAAGAGTATTAGAAAGAATGCTAAGCTAGTCCAGAGAAGAGAATTCCTTCAACTGAGCCCAATAAAGACAGAATTGGGAATATTTAAACATTTTCACTGATCAAATTGAGGATATAGGAGAAAAAAGTCAAGTTCAGGACAAAATATAAAATAATTCAGGAAGAATCTCTAATAGCATAATGGGAAAATTAACAGAATCTATGGTAGGAAATCCAAAATGCAGAGGAAGAGTCCATAAAAGATACCCTAGATCAGAAATAGAGACAAAGGAAGGAAAAGAGACATTATTGATAAGTGATGCAAAGAACAGATACCAGAGAGCAGAGGTTGTGCAAGCAGAGAGACACTAGAGCTAAAACCAGCTGTCCTTTGCTCTTTTGGTAGAACATGTAGCTGCAAATTTAGAGTGGCTTTGACCAGAAGTAAAAAAAAATGGTGATCTATAGCCAGACAGAAAAGAGTCTCTTCTTTCCCTCAGCACCAAAACAGGTGCCATGAGTGGGATGATCAGATGATGGTAATGATGTGATGGGTAGGCTGGCTCAGAGTGGGCAGATCAGACACCCTAAGATCCTGAGTTTTAGATCTTGCAACTAGTGGGTAGTGGCAAAGAAGAGCACTTGGAGAAAACTGTAATTATCCTTTAATTGGTAAAGCAGAGTTCTGTGTGGCAGGGGCAAAGTGGAAGGAGAAGTTTCTACTGAAAAGCAAGAGGTTATTAGCACAGGCTGAGCTGGAGAAAGCTCCCCATTCGAACTTTTGTGTAACATCTCACAGGAATTCTAAAAGCAAGCCCCTAAATGCCATGGTGTAACTAGTATGGAATTCATGCTCCTCACAGCGGCTGTTCCTGTCTCTAGCCCCTTTCTCTTTCCTTCCCTACCCTCACTCCAGTCTGGCTTTGGTGGCCTTCATCTGAGCTCCCATAGCAGCTGCCCTGACTTGGTTTGTAGCATAAGTATATAATGTGATCATTTGTTTATTTATTTTTCTTCTTTATTAGACCATGAGTTTCTAGAGAACAGGGACTCTTGTCTTTCGTCTTTGCATCTCCAGTACCTAGCCCAGGGCCCAGCTCACAGCAGATAATGATAAGTGAATGGAGAGACACAAATAGCTGGATGGATAAATGAATGGTTAGGTGTGCAGTGGATGCATATGCATGAATACATATGTCCAAACAGCCTTGCTCATAGACTCCCTCTGTGCTCTCTGATGCTCATCCCTGGGCCAGGCCTTTCTGTGCTGTTGAACATAATCCTAGGAGAGGTGGCCTTCTGTTTCCATTTCCTGTCTTCAGCTGTCAACAGTTCCAACTCATCATCTCTCGCTGTCATATTTGATATAAGCTATGTGAACCTGGAGCATGCTCTGAGATCCCATCCCCATCTCTCACATTGGTCTCCATCCTTCCAGCATCTCCTCTTTGGTCCTTGCTCAGCATTTTCTCTCTGTTCGGACAAAGGCAGCAGCAATTTGCTTTCTTTCCATGTTTACTTTATGTCTTTGTCCAATATCTATTTGTCATTTTTATTGTATTTCTTTCTCTCTGAATTCATCTTTGGATAAGGTCTTGTCCTTAGCATTTGCTTTCAGAAAAGAGAACAGCATGCCTGGTGGAACTAGGAATTTATGTCACTGGTTTTGAACCCAGCTACGTAGGAAATGGAACATTCACATACCCATCGGGGACTGTAGAAGCTTAAAACTATACAGTGAGTTTACATTATTCAAAGTGCTTTCAAAACCATATTTCTTTTGAGGCCCACAAGGGTAATGTAGGGCAGGTATCATTACCCTCTAGCAATACATCAGGGGTTTGAAAAGAGCACTGGAAATCTCATTTGTGTTTCAGCTCTTCCTATCTGCTAGTGTGACTTTGGGCAAGTCACTTATCACCACAGACCTCTTTTTCCCACCTTTTAAATGGTGACAAATAACTACCTTTCAGGTTAGAACAAATATATGCAAAAATACATGCCTAACTATCTCACATGGTTATAAGCCTCACATAAAATAGTTTAAAAGTTTTGAAGTCACAAAGCATTATAAAATTAAAAGAGACTGGGAATGTTATTATCAAAGTATTACCATTACATATAATGTATTGGCATATTCGAGGGAGGGAAACAATTCTTGATGATGAGAAATCACCTCCCTTACCTGCCATTCCTGGAATGCTTTTCTCCCCATCATGCTGCCTGTACCAGATCTGAGAGTGGACCCTAAGTCACCTCTTTAGCCCTCAGGAGGAGGAGTAAAAATGCAATCTCACACACACACACACACACGCACACACACATTCTCAAAGCCTTCCTGCTTCTGGGTAGAGGAACAGGGCTTCCTCCACCAAAGACGGCAGCAAGCTGAGTTTCTGTCCATCTCAGTGACTCATAGAATAGGTACAGGTATTGATCGACTTACGACCTATGCAACTTACGACCATTCGACTTCACTACCACAATCGCTAGCCACGACTGCTCCGAGTCTGGCAGCGCAAACTTTGCCCAGCTGGGCGTATGACAGTGCGGACCAGCTTCCGGCAGCACTACCATCTCCATGTGCATATAGCCTACTCAACTTACGAACAAATCGTGTTACGACCGGTCTGTCGGAACCAATCGTGGTCGTAGGTCGAGCACTAGCCGTAGTCAGTTTGAGCCAGAGAGACGAAAGCACAAGACCTCTTTAAGCATGTGTGACCGACCCAACCAGTTGCTGTATAGCCAGCCTTGAGATCTGTTAGAGGGGACAATGAAAAAAAGAATAACATTTGCTTCTTTTGTTTTCTTCTTGGATTTCCATGATCTCTCATTAATGGTTCCCAGACTTAGGCAATTTTCCGATTCATTGAATGATTCGACTCTCTGGAAAGCACTCCAGCTTATCAACAGATTTTCTTTCTGGCAGATACCTCAGTGGTTACCATCTGAGGGCTTTCTCTTACCCTGTATTGGTAAGTTTGTCGCTGCCGCTACCTGCTTTTTAAATGCATTTACATATTAGGTCACCACTGGTCTGAATCCCACAGAGGGAAGCAAGCTGTGGCCATGTAAATGGATTGCAAGAGAGCGACCTCAGAGAGGAGCACTGAGGTTAAAGACAATTCCACACACACAGGATGAATTCTATTTTCTTGATTCAAAGGTAACTTGATGGAAACATCTTAGTCTCATATCCGATTGCTTTCACCAGGATAGTGATGAAACTGGCTCCGTTGATAAAAGCCAGCACATTTCCCTCCCTAATTGCATCAGCTTGACCCTTTCTTCTGATTAAATGCTTATAATTTTTCTCCCAGCATGTAATTTTTTAATTATAATATGTTTGAAGAACATCAAAATTATTTGGCTGTTTGCAGGGTGACTGTTGAAAGCAGAGTCAATTCATTTCTTCTCTGATGTGCTGGGCACCCAGTGGGTGCCTGAGAAATAATAATTGACGATAGTGGCAGACATGTCCCTGTGGATGGGCCGATGGGCTGATGGGCAGTGACAGTGGGGAGAAGCCTCTGAATTTACTGCTGCTGAATTCCTGCCTCCCCATGTACTTGGGATGGTAGAGGAGAGAGGAAAAAGACAGTGAATTTCATACTCAATATCTTTTTTGTTTTTCTTTTTTTTTTTTCCCAGGATGGAGTTTTGCTCTTGTTACCCAGGCTAGAGTGCAATGGCGCAATCTCGGCTCACCGCATATTCAATATCTTATGTACCACAAAGGAATTTCTGCTCAAAGGCCTCTAACTAGTTGAGCTGGTTTTCCCTGGGATTGGGAATGCAATAGAGCAATGTTTTAAGAGAGAGATTTTGTTTAGGAAATATTTACTTGTTATAGTTAAAATAATCTTAAACCAAATGAAATGTTTTCTGGACAGAAAAACAAATAATAAAAAAATAAATTCTGAAAAGACAGGATGAGAGGCATAAAAGTCAAAAGACAGATTTAGGACAAGTGTCTCTACAAGGAATGCAGAGGGGTTTGGGCTTCCATCTTTGAATTTTGGTGTGACGTGGAAAAAATGGCCTCAAAAGAACTATTTTCAAATTCTGCTCTACCAACTACCAGCTGGGTAACCTTGGGGGATATATATGCTCAGCCTCTTTAATCCTTGCTTTCCCATGTATGCTAATGACAAGAATGTACCTACTTCAAACATGATGATGCTTAAATGAAGTGATACCTGTAATACAGCACAGTACAATACTACGTATATTGAACATGTTTGGTAATGATTAGCAATAGTAGTATATCAGGAAGTTTCTGAATCAGCATTAAGGACAGCCCTCTTCCTCTGCAAACTGTTAACACAGTTTAAATTCCCAGCTGTCTGGACTTCTCTGAGCCTGCCCTTTCTGGAAGCAGGCAGTTAGACAAGATGATCTCTAAGGGACTCTGTCTGCTATTTGGTCTGCACCTCTGAAGTCATGGCCCTCTGGCTCCATTTCCTGCCTGTCTGATCTGTGTGTTTTTTGTGTTTTTCTGTTGTTGTTGATGTTTTTCCTGGAGTCAGCCGCATGACCCTCAGACCTGAAAAGGACACTGAATTGCCAATTCAATTTACCTAAAACTGGTGGAGCCTGAAAGCCTGGCCTACAATGACATACAGCTAACCTAATACAAATTGATTTTGGTTTTAAATCCCAGCAAGTTAAGAAATTGCTGTGGATTTTTCCAAAACACAAAGAACCCTGCTTTGTTGTAACTGCAAAGCATCCGACTTAGGCTTCCTGGGTCCCAGTCTTTGAAGCTTTCTTGATGCTTTCTATAGCTGGGGCTACTAACCACCCTCTCTGCCCACCCCACAGACACTAAACTACTATCCCTTTATGCTGCAACTCCCCATTCAGTTGCCCTTGAGGCCAGCTTGGATATGTCCTGGAGCCTAAAGTCTGAGCATATGCCTTTGACTTATTTCTAAAGCTCCATCATTGTGCACCGGTGTTCCAATAACTATATCCCTGGCTGTGAGCTCTTATCCATATGACTAACTCTGGAACTGGGAAGATGCACTATTTTGGCAGCCATTTCCATCCCCGGGACTGAGCTTCTGAGTTCTGGTGCAAGGCTCAGAGCCCCACAACTCAGGACCCTTCCCTGTTGCAATAGCCTGTCTGTTGTTCTTCTTATTTGGGTTTCCTGGACATTCTGACTTAGGAATTCTTTATTAGTCCACAATCAATTTCAAATTTCACAGATGCTAATTTCTTGCCTGGGCCAGCTCTGGTTATCTATCTATGAAGGATTCCCAACAGCATTTTTATTGAGCTACCCAGAAAGCAACCTTAAGCTAGATTTGTGGATTTGAAGGGATGGACAGGACTCAGATGTGACCCTCTTGAAGGACACAGCAAGAAAGATCACCATATTACATACTTGCAAGAAATTAACATTCATACTCTAACTCTTTTGAGTATATGTGCAACTGTAGCAAAATAATAATACCTGTTAGGGATTGTGATGATTAAATGAGACATGGTACATAATAATTGCTTACACACGCTGACTGAAGTGTTACGTTTTTTAAAAGATCCAAATCGGCAGGATGGGAAATGAACCAATTGAACAGGGTCAGAACCTAGGAAAACCAGCTAATGGAGGTGGAACCAGCCCCTGAGAGAAAGACGCATCCAGGTATATGTCTCAGTAAGAAATCCAGTCCAGCAGACGGCACTCTTTATCTGGAAGCTATGGCAACAGACAGCATCAGTCTCCACACAGAGATTGAAACAAGCAGACAGGTAGACAGGAAGTCAGCTACAGGACGATTAACAGGTCTTGGGTCTGAGACAGGAACAAGAATTTCAGCCTCTATTTGTGTGGGACAGTAGTTCTTTAATGTGTATAAGAAGTAAATTGAGTGCTAATTAAAAATGGAGAATCTCATTCATCATCTACAGAGTTTTTGAATCATTAAGTCTAGTACAGAACTTTAATAAGTGATTTGATGATTCTGATGTGGATGACTTTAGGAGCACACTGGGGGAAACTTAAGTGTAGAGAAATAGGCAATGGCAAGGCAGACCCCAACGCTAGAGAAAAGGAGTCGCTCAGAAAGTTAATCAGAGGAAGACTCAGGCCCTAGGATTCCGTTTTAGCACAACTGCAATGCTACGATTCTGAGCCTCAGAAAACAAGACAAATTCCCTCAATACTCTTGACTATCAGGGAAATTAAGCCACTCTGCAGGGGATAGTTCAGGCTTCAAAAAGAAATGAATCAAATGTACATGAAAAAGGATTTATTTTTTCCTAAGTGCAAGAAAAATACTGATTATTTTTCCCAAGAGTTTGGTGCCCTTTGCCCCTCCCTCTCATCTGTTCATTCAGGTAGGCGTTCATTTATTCATTCATGTATTGACTCCACCGTGACTCCTGCTTCTATTGCTCCAGCTATGATCCACTCCTGAATCTAAGAACTACACCTAAAAATCCTTTTAAGAACTCAATATATACAAAGTCTAATTCATCATCTTTCTTTTCATCTCAAAATTAACTTTCTCTCCTAAATTCCTATTCTCTAAAGGATCAAGAAAGAAAATGAGAATCATGTTTTATATCTACATGCCATGGACTAGAATACAAAGAAGTTGACCTTTATTTTCTATAATAACTGGTAGAGGGGCAAGAGTTTTTCCAGCCATTTTACTCATCTTGAAACAAAGACTTGAAGATGATGTGTAATTCACAAAATGACAGAGACATGAGTCCCGCAGTCGTTATTCCCAGCTTCTTAGAGCTCTTTTCTTTGGCCTCCATTGGTGAACTGAGTGTCCCTACAGTGGTTTTGAAATGGGAAGTGGAGAGTTACCTATTAGGGTCCAAACTCTCCAGTGGACAATTTAATTCAAGGAGCACAAGGAAAGACTCAGTGCTCAAAGTCAGTGCCCTCAATTCTTCTGTTTGCAATTCATTCTTTAGAAACCTTATTTTTAAATATAAATAAATGCCCTTGGCAAAGTAAATATACAATTTCATCAAAGGTTTTCAAATCAAATTTCCAGGACCCTTAGCAATTCCCTGAACATTTCCTCTGAGGTCCACCAGAAAGGACAGGACACACCAGTCCCCAAGCCCACCAGTACCACCAGCACCACCATCTTTAATAAGAGGAAGCTGCTTTTCCCCCTGATAAGTTTAAGGAGCTTCAATGCAAAAGCATTTACTGAAAATGTGCTTTACCTTCAGAATGTTAAAAATAATTTGTAAGAGTGGAAAAAACTGGAAACAGCCTAAATGCCTATCATCCTAAATTATAGTACATCCACACAGCGAAATGACAAGGAAGCTGTTAAAAAGAAGAGATAGACCCATATATTCTGATGTGGAAATGTATTGGGACACATCATTAAATGGAAAAGTCAAGTAGCAGGAGAGTATCTATGGTGTGGTTCTAAATGTGTTTAAAATGTACATTTATATGCTTGTGTATGCATAAACTAGTTTGGGAAAGATATAGAGTTTCTGGCCAGGAAACTGTGACTTAGAGTTTGGGGTGTTCATTTAAAATTTTACTGTATTCGCTTATGTTCTATTTCCTTTTTTCTATCAAGATCGTGTATTGATTTTTAAATAAAAATATATATTTTTTTAAATTATAAAAGCTATTCAGTTAAGGTATACTGGTCATTATAAACATCTTGGCAGATATTAGATATTACTTTCTTTTACAATAGCGATGATCTCAGAGGAGAGAAAGACTTGAACAGGTAAGCTTATGAACAAGGTGTGAAAAGGAAAAGGCCTGTATATGGAGTGTTGCCTCACAGAGAGGAAGATAGAGAGAGTTCCTGTCTATTTGAGGCCCTGACGTTTGACAGGAAAATACCACCTGGTTGGGAGAAAGAAAAACAGAAGAACAACTACGAGAAAATACTCTCTTTTCCCATGTTTTTACTTGGTCCTCTTATTATGAATATAATCTAAACTATTTCCAGCAGGGAAACTAGGTTCAGAGGGCAGAGGAGTAAGAGTCAGCTATTCAAGGAAAATAATTGCCTTTGAGGGATTAGAAGGCTGTTATTTGGGTCGGACAATGATCCTGATGAAATCAACCAGATCGTTGCTGGGCTCCCCACTTCCTGACTTCGGGCAGGAGGCACAGGACTTACATTCTAAGGGCACTGGTGTCAGAAAGACTAGGTTTGTGTTCTGGATCTGCCAGTTAACAACTTGTGACCTCTACACAACAGAGGAATCAGACTAAATGTTTTCTAAGTTCTCTTCAAACTCCAAGCTCTGTTACATCACACACAGGCATAAAAACCTCTGAGGGCTTCCTACTCTCCTTCCAGTTCCTGTCTCTTTCAGAGACTCCAAAAGTGAAATACCTGCACCCCCTCCCCTTTTCTGTGTACCACCTCTTGGCCAGCTCGTGTAGGCAGGTACCTGCATGCCTGGTTTGAGCTCATGACCCTGTGCTTCCTCATGAAAGATGAATCTTCAGCTCCTGCACCACAGCCCTGCAGAACTATGCTCTCAAGGCAGTCCATCATGTTCACTCAGATGGGGAGCAATCTGAACATCACAGATAATTAATCTGCATTCTCAAGAGGACTCCCAGTTTCCATTTGGGAATTCAATTTAGGTGGCCCTAGTCAGGCTGTCTCTTGATCTACAAATCACTCTTACTTTCTGTTTTCTCCTGCAGATGAGGTACCCCCACTCCCTCCGCCTCCTCCGCCATGCCTGATCTGAGCAGAAAGGTCAATAATGACCTGGAGATGATGTCAGAGTGGAGCTGGAACAGGTCAAATGTAGGCAGGATCTTAGATCAAGCCCAGGGCAAAGCTAAACTGTAAACACTCTCTTGCCTGGAGACTTCTACATCCTGTTAACACAGCATCCCATTGCTTTCTGAGCTCTCCCCTGGGTGGTCTTGCTGAAACCCATGGTTTGGAGACTGTCAAAGAGCTCGTAAGTATAAACACAGTGTTCCAGCCAGCAAAGGCAGTGCACACAAGACAGAGGGGCCAGGAATTCCTGGCTTATATATTTTTTTCTCTTGCTTACTCACGCAAGTCTTTTTTTCCATGGATAGGACTGTTTGTTTTTCATAACTTTGGTAATGGGGGCTCCAACTTCTGAAGTGTCTGAGAGTCATCCTTGACTTTCCTTCTCCCTCACCTCCCATCCTATCAGCCACTGAGTCTTGTCAGCTTAATTTCTTAAAGTTTCCTCAAATTCATCCACTTCTCTCCATCCTTTCTGCCTCTCAGCCCTCAGCCCTGCTTTCTGAAGGACTGGTGCAGCCTCTCCAACTGGCTTTTCTGTGCCAATCTTGCTCTTGAAAACCCATTCTTGGCCTTGCTGCCTGAGTATCTAAATGAGCAAATGCAATTATGAAACCCACCAAACGCAATTATGAAACACAGAAACCATTCGATGACCCTCACTTGTCTATACACACACACGCACACACACAGACACACACATACACAGGCATACACACACACAGAGCCAATCCTATCGGGCCTTGGTAACCTGGTGCCAAGTCTGCCCCATAACAACAACAACAACAACAGTAAAAATAGCTGCTGGGTGTTAAGTAATGAGTATGTCCCGATAACAAAGTGAGCATTCTGCATGAGCAAATATATCTTACAAAGTCAGATGCACCTAACTTTTTGCTGCTCTTGACGTGTCCTTCTCCTTTAAACCTCGTCCTTCCAGTGTATGCCATTTCTTCTGCAGGAAGGGCCCTTCTCCCCTCTCCTCTTGGCAATCCTATCTTCTTTCATTCAAGATCCAGCTTGTGGCATCCTCCTCTGAATCACAGCTCCCCTGCGCATGGCTAATTGCTCTCTCCTCTGAGTCCCCATGGAATCTTGTAATATCATAGCGTTTTGCATTGCATTGCCTCGCAACTGTTTAACAGGCCTGTTTTCCTCATTTGGTGAAGCTCTTCAGGAGGCAGAGACTATTTTTCATTTATCCCTATGTTATGCCTTCCACTGTGCTCAGGGCTTACACAACTCAGTTTTCAATAAATAAATGAGAGAGAGGAGCACCATGTGATTGAAAGGCAGGAGTTCAAGTAGCGAACATGGACCTGGGAGGGCAGGTTAAGAAGCTCTACCGGGATCTCAGGTTAACCCACAAGAAGAGAGCTTTTCTTCCCTTCTCATCTCCTAAATACACAGTGGGGAACAGAAGCCAAGGGCCTCTGAGAACGGGGATGGTGCTGGACATAAACTCCACCCTGAAGGGGCTGAGGGATTTTGCCATCTTAAGCCACATCTTTGCAGTTAGGAGTTTATCTTCTCTCAGCTCCTAGACGCTGGCTCAATACAAAGCAGCTCAATATGGCAGGATGCAAAACCTGCTTTTATGACAGTGGGTGAAAACCCAGGCTCTTCCTTTACTCCAGGGACGGGTCTAAGGCACAGAACCTTTATTTAATAAAAGCTTACTGCAGCTCAACATTTTCCAGAATCTTTCCCTCTTCTCCACTGTCTTTCACTCCCCACCTCTGTGTCCGCTCCTGCTCCGGTATGCAGATGAACAGCCTGACGGGTCCTTTCTGGTGACATGCCAACTGCAGTTCCAAATAAAAATTAGTATCTCCACAGATCACTGAATCCCAATTTAAGAGTTTTTTGTTCTTTTCTATGAATCACTCCCATCCCAGACTTTCCCTCAGGAATCCTAGCTGTAAGTACTTGGGAAAGACCCAGCCACGCTGAGCCCTTGTCTCCTTCTCTGCACAGTAGGGGTAATAGTATTACCCAACTCAGGGCATCATTGTGACGGTTGCTAAAGGCAAGCAAAAACTTAATGCACACAAATATTAAATCATAACAGTAGTCAGGAACTCCAGCTTTGGGGCAAAGATGCCTTAGATGCTTTTGAAATTTTGGTCATTTAGATTTGTCTCCCTTTCTAACAGATACAGCCAGCTTCTCTGCGTTGCTCCCCTCAGGAGCAACCATTTCCTTCTAATCCCCTTCCTCAGCACCTTCACCTGCAACCTTCTGTTGCTGGGCCTGTTTCTAAGCAGGCTTCCCTTTCCTCTTTACGCCATACTTGAGTCCTGGGAGAGGCGCAGAGAAGTCCTGTAGTTCTGGGTCTCCGTCCTTTTTGTGTATGTCCTAAATGCACAAATGAGCCCATAATATCTTCCACAGCTATCTTGGAAAAACAGATGGTAGGAATTCTACAGTAAATGCAATGGAAATATTTACCCCAGAGAGTCCTCTGAATTTTCCCTTCAATTGAAGAAGACAAATTCTCCACAAGCATCACCAAAGAAGCCTAGTCTCCCAAAGCAAAGACCGAAGGATGAAACCAAATTCAATGTGATCAAGTTCTCCTTGGAGGACAGCTGTGCCTGTTCAAGGATGGGGAGGCATCTGGGAGTGGCCCCTACCTCCTGTCTTCACACTGCCTGATTGAGAGACTCAGTGCTCCAGCACCCGAGTGGCTTAGGGAGAAACAGAGCCTGAGAAACCCAGGGAGCTTTTGCAAAATTATTTGGTTTTTGTTTGTCCGGTTTTTGAGACAGGGTCTTGCTCTGGTGCCCAGGCTGGAGTGCAGTAACACAATCATAGCTCCCTGTAGCCTTGACTTTCGAAGTGTACTCTTCACTCCTACGCGTTTGTGTGGCTGCACCCTACCTGCTCTCCTCCTCCCTCTCCCCACTGGAATTCACTCTGCTATGCCCAGGACAAAGATGATGACGCTGTGTTTACTGTGGCATCCTTCTCCTCCCTCCCGTTGCCAGTGGAGCCATGCTTCTCCGGGCCTGGCACTCAGACCTCTGCCAAAGATTTTCCTGTGATTATTATCAACAGCGCAGCTTCTCAGCTGCCTAGATTCCCTGACTAAATCACAGTTTCTGAGTGTGGGCTGGGGCTCTCCATTTCTGGAAAGCACCGCTAGTGGTTCTTGCACAAGGTGAAGTATAAAAGCATCTCCTACAGAATAAGGGTCAGGATCCATAGTCTATTTGGAACCCTTCTTGAAAAATCTGTCTCCAATTCCTTGTCTCCAACTTGATTTCCCAACTCCTCCATGACCAAACACACCTCCAGCATGCCAGCATGCATACTCACCTCTCCCCAGACAGAACATGCAGGTTCTATATCAGGGTCCTGCTTATGCTACCCCCTTCCTGGAACACTCAGTCTCCACTTGAGTCCTATTCTTTCCTCAAAGCTCACTTCAGTTAAAACTTTCTGCGCCTGAATTATCGAGACAGGTGTTGAAAGGCTGTGTGTCTTCAGTCTACCGCAAAGGACAACGTGTGGTTCCTGCCCCTGAGGAGCTTTACTGTTGAGTAAGGACATAAGACATTGTACGTCAGCAAGCATAATAAGAGGTAGAATAGAAACGAAACAGAAGTGTTAGAGAAGGGAGTGGGTGTGAGGCAACCAGAGAAGATGTTATCAGAATTGACATTTTCTGCAAAGCCTGACAGTGTGGACAGGACTGCAGATGTGGAGAAGTGAAGGCCAGGCCAAGAAAAGAGTCTGAGCAATGGCACAGAAGTAGGAATGAGAAGAGAATATGGAGAAAATGAGAAGTAGCACAGTTTGGCTTAGCGCAGAGGAAGACTTCATGCAGAAATGTGAGCCACTCGGCTAAAATACAGATCCGTGGCCTTAGCTCTCTTCCTTTTCTGAACTCCTTTAGTTTTTATGATCTGAACCAACTTGGCTAGAACACTTAGCATATTCGGCCATGTATTTTTTTTTAATTGCTCAACATACATTGCAAACATTTTTCTCATTGGAGAAACATTTCATTGGAGAAAATTTGGAATTTCTGGAGTCCAAGGGAAAGGTGACCATTTTTTCTTTTTTTTAAATTGTACTTTAGGTTCTGGGGTACACGTGTACATTATGCAGAACTGTTGTATGGGCACATACATGGCAAGGTGGTGTGCTGCCATTTCTTTCAGATGTTTCAGTGTATGAGAGTTACACAGGATCAGGGCAAGTAGCAGCTGACTGGAGCAAAGCTTGCAGCAGAGGAGATGTTCAGGAGCAATGGCTAGGGAATGGATAGGCTGTGGTTGAAATGGCCACCAAGGCAGCAAATGTGAGCCAATGGAGAAAGGTGGAAGTCAGCCAAGGCAAGCAGGGACTACATTAAAGATAAAAATCAAATCTGCTTTGGCATGGTAAAGATTAACATTTTCATTCTAAACTCCTTTATCATTGGAAAACTCTGTTCTGATCCCATTTTCCATTCCAGAGATAATCAGCCATCTCCCCCTGGACACAACGTGGTGGCCATCAGCCTAGCTCTTACCTGTTCATTTCCTGTCACTGCCTAATTGACAGCAGGCCCTCCAAACTGGCAGCTCCTGCAGAGACACTGACAAGAGCAACTCTGAAGCTTGGCATCTCCCTGAGCCCTTTTATTTATTGCTCTCTTTCAAAGAGGGATTTATCTGTGTGTGGTTGAGGCCATTACTACCTTTTTCTAGATTTCCTGGGTGCACCCAACCCAGAACCACAAACTTGGCCATAT
This sequence comes from Sapajus apella, assembly GCF_009761245.1. Classification (NCBI taxonomy): domain Eukaryota; kingdom Metazoa; phylum Chordata; class Mammalia; order Primates; family Cebidae; genus Sapajus; species Sapajus apella. Next base: position 11,762,706 of record NW_022436962.1, on the reverse strand, counting down.
GGCAGCATCTCTGACACCTGAAGAGAGCTGCAACTCAACCCTCTGAAGCAAATCCTGCATAGTGGAGGCCACTGGTGCCTGGCAAGGTCCCAGGCCTCCTCCATAGCCCCCTTCTCTCCTCCCCATTCTTCCCCGTCACTCCCAGAGCTGCTGAGATTTAACAAGTGTTAAAAACCCTTACATCTATTTACAGGGAAGGCCAATTTACTGTGATTAAATGTAAGGTAGCGTTCAATTAGTGGAAGATAAACACAACATATCAACCCACTAAGACAATTTTTAAATCAAAAGTTAGAGTACACATAGGCTGCTGTGATAACAATTTACTAATTTAATGATGATGGAGCTTTTTAAGATCTTGCCATTCTCTTAGAGTGTGTATGAAGGGCACCCCCAATGTTAATTAGAGCTCGCTTCATTAACAACTTAACCAAAAGACCACACTTTGTGAAATTATTTGGGAGCCTATGAGGTAATCAGAGTTGATAGAAGGAAATTACCATGAGTATCTTTCCCATCGGTTAATGGAGGGTATGATGTCTAAATCATAGCAAGGGCCATATGGTGACAGGTCAGTGAAAGAAAGGAGAATTTGAAATTTGTGTATGAGAGCAGGGCAGATGGCTGTGAACAAGGTGTGGAAGTGCATGCCTCTTCATATATATAGTGCTCATGGTAGCAAAGACATGGTCTGCCATGCAAACTCCAGGACAGTTGGTTGGGCAGACAGCTGTTGCTTATACCTCTGGGCTTTGCCTGATAGAATCAGAGCCACCTTCAGCAGAGTGTTCAAGCTTTAACAGACAGTAAGTGCTTGTGAACAAAACTATGGGTCTGCACTCCAATTGGAGGGATGCCTCTTAGATTCAGCACAGTTCTTTCTGTACCTGGTAGTCAACTGTTTTGTAGATATATGCTGTGGTCTACAACCATCTAGAAATGACTTGGGATTCTGGAGGTCAGGGATTCCTGACAGCCTAGGACAGCAGTTTGCTAAGGTTGCTGTTCATTGGAATCAACTGGGCATCTTTGAAGAAACATGCTTCTGGTGCTCATCCTCAGGCATTTCATCTTTGTGGGGTATGATCTGAGTATTAGGATTTTTAAAAGTTTCCTCTATCCAGGTGATTCTAATGTGCAGCAAAATTGAGGAATCACTCTCTACTACCCAAGACCATGGCTTAAGGTAAACAAAAATCTCTGAACCACATGGCAGTTGCTGCCATCTGAGCAGAGCCTGTTCCTGGCAAAGCTGTTGATCACTGAGGGGAGGGGTAGAGGGAGAAAGGTGCTTAGAATTAACAGGCCTGAGTTCCAATCTCAGCATTCACTCTCGCTTTGAGTAAGCAAACTCCTCTCTGAGTTTTCCACTCTGTTAAATTGAGGAAATGATGCTTCCCTCAGAAGTTGTGAGAGCATTACATAAAATCATATGTAAAGAGCTTAGCCTATAATACGATAAGTGGAAGAACGGTTTATCTAACCAATGATTATTAACTAGTTAAACAGGAAAATAAATCATAAGCCAATTGATATCCAGTTCATGTTGCAAGTTGCTAAAAGAACTGTGAGCATTTTGTGCAAGTGCCTTCATAAACCCAAAAGCCAGTAATAACAGTACTTTATTGAATGTCTACTATTAGCCAGGCACTGTTCTAGGCACTTGATAAACATTTTTTAGGTTGCTGGCTAGTACATATGTCATTTAAGGATTTTCTGGCAAAGGATGGAATAGAGAGCAGCCAGCTGTTCATAAGAAATTCCAGGAATCTACAGCACATGCGTCTCTGGTCTATGGCTGCAGGCTATGGGTGTTGAGAGGATGCCTGTTTATTTTAGAAGTGGGCAAGACACGCTCTGATAGAGAGAAGATGGGACTCAGCAAAGACCTGGTTACAAGTTTCAGGTCCTCCACTCCAAAACTGCCCGGCTGTGGGTACGTCTCTTAACCATTCTGAATCTGCTTCCTCATTAGGTAAGGTAACTCACTGAGTGTAAAGCACGAAATGAGATAATGTATGTAGGAGTGCAGATCACGATGCCAGGGACATGACAGGAACCCAATAAACGGTTTGCTGAATTATACATTCTAAATAGCAGAGGAAGGGCACATGGTTTGGGAGGTTTCCAGGTGAAAGAGCCTGGGAGCCGGAGCTCCTGAATCCTAAGACAGCATGAGAACTCACACGAAATGCATTCTCCTATTTCCCAGCAAATGCCAGGTCTAATGAGCTCTTGAAATTGTCCTCTTCCTGCTCCCCAGACATATTTATATACCTGGGGGCACTTTGTTCCAAGCAAACCCCTCAGCTGGAGCTAGAAAAACCAAAAGGGCTCAACAGCAGCCTGTGCTGCCCCACAGGCATCAGGGCTCAGTGCCTCAATTAGAGTGTGGGCTGAGAAAAGCAGGGCCCAAACCCCCTCTCAGCACCAATCTGTTCTGCAGAAACAACCAACCCCCCTCACTATGAAAATCAATGGATTTTTCTCCCCTCCAATATCTAAATAGCTATTTGAATGTGTTCTGTAACAGGAGGAGCTATTGAACAAAAGGTCAGGGCTGATTTGAAGTTGGTCTTTTTATCAGCAATTGCTTTTAAAGACACAATTCTCCCAACTCTGAGCTCCTGAAGATAAAAAAAATTATATAAATGTACAAATGACTTTATGACTTTGATTATACAACTTCTAAGGAAATATCCATATGAACTGTTAAGAAAGACTAAAGATATGGTGATAAAGAGGACTCTTTGAAATTCTGCTTTAAAAAAAAAATCTATGTCATGAGATATGAATGTAGCCAAAGCCTTGATAAAAGTCGTGTCATCCTTTTGCCATAGAAGTCGCTGAGGCATGAAAGGGACCACAGGCCTGGAGATCTTTGCTGCCTTTAAAGTCTGGCTTATTAACATGCATTAGAATCTTCCTGAAGATGGGTCTGGCCAAAGGTTATCAACAGAAACTTAATTTAATGAGCCCAGAACATGCGGAGAGGAGCCCTGCAAAGCCAACACTGAGAGAAATTTGGGACAAGGGCATTTCATTTTCTGAAGAGGAGACACAAAGATAAACTCATTAAAGCAGAAAGCACTACATTGTTGGTTTTTATCCTCAGAACACCACTCTCCCAGTATGGGGGCCCTGCTTGGTTTCACTGTGGAGACTAAAACTCCACTCTACCTAGAATAGAGCCTGATGATAATAAAGACTTTAGAAGGTAGAGAAGAGCTACAGGGAAGGCTGGCTTACAGACCAACAGCAGAACTGAGATGTCACAGCTGACGCAGGCTGGCATCCACCAGCTTTCTCAGGGCAGAGGAGGTGCTTTTTGACATTTGGTTCACAGTAGATTTAGGTCAGTTACTCCTATCACGGTTGTGCAGAGGCAAATAAGAATTCTGGAATCCTGAGGACAGGGAAAGCTGCTTAAAGAAATGTTGCAGATGCTCCCCAGTCACGAGGATAAATTGTTCCAAGGCCAGAATGGTGGGAACATCCTTTTGAGGTAAATGACACAGGGGTCACATATTGACACGCCTACAGGAGACACGCAAATCACAGCAATGAGTGAACCAGGCTAGGACTGAGATGATAGGGCATGTTGGGACAAGGTTGTGGCCTTTTCCTAAGGAACAGCAGACCCTCAGCTTGAATGAATGGTTGCCTCATTGGAAGGGTGACATGTTGCTAGAACTGATTATTCAAGAGAAGCTGGAAGTTGGAATTTTAATATAAAATCTCCTCATTTTAAAGGTTTGGAAACTAGGTTTTTTGTTTTGTTTTGTTTTCAACATTTTTTGGACTAAGCAAAACTTTTGTGTTGGGCTAGATACAGCCTACAACCTGTCAATTTGGTGCATCTGGCTAGAACATTAGATATAAATTAGCATGTGCTAGTACTAGACACCAGAGAGGAAAGTACCATTTAGAAGGCTAAATGAGTTATAGCATTTGCATTTATTTCTGAAGGGAAAGTATTCTCCAAGTGGGGTTCTCATGAATGGCCACGTGTGCACTGCACACCTCTGGGGGGCACATTTTTTATAACAAAGACTATATTAATTCCCCCTCTTGGAGTTGCAGTATATGAACCTGAACAACCATACCCAGCAGCTCTGTTGGTAACACACACCCAGTTTTCCATCTCAGTGGGTTCCTGAGTGACAGAGAACAAACCCAATCAAATACCAAATCATTGATTCAGATGGACTAGCATACTCATTCCTGGCTCTCAAGTGGACTTTCATCAGAATCAATTATTAAGGTCTCCTTGGTATTATGAACAATACCCAGGAAGGATTAAATTTTTGTTCTTCCCTTGCTGGCCACAAATCAGGATGACCCCCAAGGTTTAATAAGCATGGACCCAATGGGCTGGACTTTGGAAGTGACTTAGCCTATGGAGATTCCAGTATATGAGTAATGTTTTTAAAAAAAGGAAATGGAAATATATACATTCTATTAGTTCTAGTCACTTTGTGATAGGTTTATGAAAATTGCCATGTAGGACTGACCATGGGTCTATATATTCTGTACTAGATTAATATAATAATGAAATGCTATTTATGTCCACACTGGCTATGGAGTTGTATTTCAAATGACCCAGGGCTTCAAAGGCAATGACAACACCGGCTGCTCTCTGGAGCAGTAAGTCACCTGGACAACTTACCTCATGGCAAAGGAATGAAAGGAAACACCAGAAATGGGCAGAAGAAAGCTTTCTTAGCATTTTGAATCAAGAAATAATTATTTTCCTTGGAAGCTCAAAATTGACAGAAATATGTGGCTGCAGTTAAGTATCTTCAACGAAGAAAAATATAGGAATATTTTAGTGAATGTGATCAGCTATATTTCAATGGCTGAGAAAATATGTAACCAGTAATTCCCATAAATATTTAATAGTAAGCCAGATAGATAGAAACAAAAGGGGACAGAAACACATTTATAACACAGAATAAAAAATGTATCATAAACATTTGTTGACTAAAACAGTATTTCAATTTGTATAATCCTCCACAGACACTGTTTCGTTTCTGATGACAAACAGTGGCATTACCTAAAGGAGGGGGTGAAAAAGAAGATTGGTTCTCTCAGCTGATCCTGCTGAGCTGGTCTTGGAGGCAGTGGTAGAGCATGGCAGCTCTCTGGTCCACTGGGTTACTAACGTGGACTTTATATTCACTCACACACATAGGCTATCCTAAAATGAGCTAATCTGTGGTTAGTTTCTAGAACATGAGAAAATATATACGTGTGTGTGTGTGTGTGTGTGTGTGTGTGTGTGACACCCATCTTCTTGGTTAAGACTGGGTCAGCCTACAAAAAAAAAAACATTGAGTGTTCAAAGTAAGAATGGCTACTGCAGACTTGTTCAATGCTTTACATGGGAAAAAAAAATGAACTGCCACAAACAAAGAAGCATTAGATCAGGAGAGTGCAAGAGCCTAATAAACATCTTCATGAAAAGTTAAAACGGCTGCCTCATTTGTCTGCAGCACGAGGCAGGCAGCACTGAGGGTGCTTCTAACTTCCTTTCCAAATCAGGGGCAATTTACTGGCTTCAAAATAAAGAAAGGAAAAGAGAAGAGGCCTGTCTGGTCAATGATTTATTCATGGAGCCAAGAAAACACTTTTCCTTTAAAATGATATTTTTTCCTGGGTTCTAACCCTTCAATCTTCCTCCAGTCTGGGAATAGATGTTTCTCTCCTCCATGTATTTTTCAGTGCTTTCCATTATTACATGACACACTGTTCACCTCAACCTACAGCACTGAGACCTCCGTGGGGTTGCTCTTACTTAGAGAATTTTGCAGCGCCAAAACTCAGAACTGATGCTTTGTCTTGCTGAGGAGCTGAGCGGTTTCTTTTCTAGAGTGGGCCTTCCTCCCTGCCCCAAGAAGAGATGCAACAAGGGGAGGTAGTGGCATCTGCAGTTGGGGGTGTCCACAGTTTACACACAAATGACTTTCTAAAGGCAAACAGAGAGATGAGTGTGTGGGCTAGCGGCCCAAAAAATATCCTGTTTGCGGTAGAGATAAAAGTCTTAGCCTGTGTCTCTGGCTAATCTGGCTCCAAATTAACTCAGACTTTAGAATTATTTTCCACATGCACATGCAGATTTGGAAAATCAGGATACATAAGAAGCTCCAAGCTGGGGGATCTCTGGATATGGCTTAACTCAAGGGTCAGAGAACTCTGTATGAACCAGAAATTGATGCCTTCATAAAAAATAATAATAAACAGCAAAGTGCGAATGAGTTTTCAGCATTATACAAACAACATAATGAAATATAATCTAGCCAGAACTGGAGAGAAATACCAGTTTGGAATGGAAAAAATGTATCTATCCACTCACTTCTCTGATGATTCTGAAGGAGAAACAGACTTAATGGAGTAGCGTTTATCTGCAGAATCATTACTTTAGGTAGATGTTCCATCGTCTCTCATCTTCTGCCCACAGATCAGCTTGAAAAACCGGTCTTATACCAGAATTCAACTCAGATATCAACTCCTTGAAGAAGTCTTTTCTCTCAGCATCGTGTAATTCCCTCATGCCGTTGCATTTGTCACCCCACGTTGTAACTCTGTGGCGTGGCTGCCTATCCTTCATAGGAGTCCTTGAAGGCAGGACCAAGGCGTTTACTCAGCTCTGTATCATGAACACTAGCACAGTCCTCGTATACAGTATGTAAGCAAGAAATACTTGCTAATTCTGTTTGTTAAATGGGATTTCATTCTGATTTCCAATTTCCTTCCCTGGTCCACCATCACAATCTGGCCATTTCCTTACCTTGAAGATCATTGGTTCTGGTCGCCTCTCCCCCTTTTCAGGAGCTTTTCTCTATTTCTTTCCATTTGTCATTTTATCTTCCTGTCCCTCTGTCCCGCTTTCCCAGCCTTGTCCTAGGGGCTGCCAGTGACTCCCATTGGTATTTCCTAATAAAAGTCCCTTTTCTGAAGAAAGGCTATTTTCAGTTATTTATTGCCCCTTGGAATCACCAGAAAGAAAGGCATAAAGCAGTGAAACCTCTCAGTGGGATAGGGTGAAGGGGAAGGGGAGTGCTGTTTGTGCTCCCTGGCAGAACAGGGACCTGCACAGGGAATGGGGGACCTTATAGTAACAACCAGTTTTGAGCTTCACCAAATAATACTCCAGCATCCATAAAGATATTCGTGCCCACAATTTGGGACTCTCTCACCTAGCACAACAGATAGATATAGGGGGGCAGCCCTACTTTGGTGAATTTAGTTTTTTCCTTACTCGATAGGGCCAAGCAAAAAAACACACTTTTTTTTATTCTTAGAAAAGGATACTACTCTCACTAAGTCCAGAAGTCAGGAAATGAATAGAAATGTCCAATGGCAGACTCCATTAGTAACATCTCAATGATCTCTAAACATAGTCCTCCCAGAGATGCCAGTTTCAGCAATTCTGAGATGTGTTCATGCAGCTTGTGATATTAATCAAATTCATGAGGAAGACTGAGGCCAGAATGCTGAAGGCCAATGCATTCTAACATGCTCTTCCCCCATTACAGGGAGAAAGCAAGCCCCAGTGTAACGTGACATCATCAATCTAAGAAGGCAAGTGGAATAGATTTCCCGATTACCAGGTTAAGCTCTGCATCAAGCAGGAGCAACCCTGGTCATTGCTAATCATTTAAATTTAAGAAGACTGAGCTCAGTGACATTATCAGGCCTATATTAGAGAGTGACTTCTCTCTGCTATCAGGAATGTATTGGTGTTCCCTCCAGGATCTATTACTCTGGGAAGCGGCAGGAGGGGCTGATGCTGCAACTATCTATGGCACCAGCTCCCCATCCATCATCCCCACCACCCCTCTTCTGGTCAGCCTAAGAGCCTGAAGCCTCTGATCTCTCCTCTTTGCTGGGGCCTTCAGTGGCCGGGTCCACAAGCAGACTGAAAATCAAGCGTCTAGAAATGAGTTGAGTTAAAACATTCTCTTTCACATCATCATTAAATCCCCAACTGGCTTCTTTTCTCTCTGGTTTTCATTTTGGGAAAACACAATGTTGTATCATACTCTGGACTATATCTGAACCCGAAGATGGTTTTTGCTTAGGATACACATGATCCAAACTCACCCCCAGAGAGTCTATTTCACTTGTTTTGCAGTGGGGATCAGGCATATAAATTTAAAATAAAATCCTCAAGTGATCCTGAATCATACATATCATTAAAAATCATTGATTTGCAAGATTTCCCTCTGAGGAAAACTAGGAAGTAGAGCAGATCTGTGAGGACTACTCACCAAGATTACTAATTAATAAATTGCAAACGATTGCAAACTAGATCCATAAACCAGGGTAAAGACATGGGTCATAATTAAGGCCTCGAGTATTACCATCTATAACACTGGTGCTTCACAAACTTTAATGCCATGTGAATCACCTGCGCGGATGTTAGTCTGCAGATTCTGACTCAGTAGGTCCCAGGTGGAGCCTGAGGTTCCGCATCTCTTACAGGCTCCCAAGTGAGGGCAGTGTTGCTAGTCCATGGACCACACTTGGAAGTAGCAAATATCTAGAAGAATGATTCCTAACATTGACCTCACATTAGAATCACCTGGCAAGAGAATTTTGAAAATCCCAAATGCCAAGCTCACCCCCAGATGTATCAAATTAGAGTCTCTAGGGGTGGGGGCTCTCAGCCATGGTATTTGAAAAATCTCCCTAGGTGGTGCCATTGTAAGGCTAAGGTTGAGAATCAGGATCTATACTGAACAGCTCTGTCCCCTGTGGCCAAGTTCAGCCATTTCAGAATCTTCTCTGTTGGACATTCTAGTGGACATTTACTGAAGAGAACAACATTCTACCCAAACACACAGGCCAAGCGCTCCCAAGCAAGCTGACCCCACTCCTGGCTCCAAGTATAAATCTGAGCCGTCCAAAGATTACTTGACCCTCACCCCCAACCAGGCCCTTTCCAGTGGTCATTGAGCAATAATCATGTGATCTAATATGGGCCAAGTGATGCCAGCAGAGTCCCTGAAACTAGTCTTCCCTGTAGACATCTGTTAGCCAAAAAAGTTCTTATTGCTTAAGTCAATTTGACTTGGATGAAGATATTTTAACCCATATTCTTGCTTGGCTTAGGTAGAATGAGGCATTGAGTAATATGGTAAATCCCTCATCATAGGATTCGATCTACAAAATTTTACCAAAGTCTATCCCTCCTCCTTTAACTTTATATCACCTTTATTTCTTCTGCCACCCTCTTCTCTGTGGACAAGGCAGAGTAGAAGGTAAAGGAAATGACTTTAGGGTTATAATCCTGTTTCTACCCTCTCATAAGAAGAGTGACCTTGGAAAACTCCCCAGCTTTATCTGAGTCATGCTTTGCTGACAGTAATCAGAATAAAAGCAATATCTGTGCCCCAAGGCATTTGTGAGCATCAAATGAGATAATGGATGGGCAAGCATCCTGTAAATGTCAGCTGTGGTTTTTTGTGGTTGTGGCTGTTGTTAGAATAAAATGAGCCGTGATCCCAAAGGTGGAAGCTTCCCCGTAGTGATAGCAATTTTGTCTCCACTCACTGTTTCATGGGAGAATCTGGGCAAAGCTGAGAGTACTGCTGGTGCTGGCATAGTTCCCATCAGTGAAGATGTCCCTGTGCTATCAAGAGCAATCAAGGTGGAGGGAAAGTCATAAATCACACTGTTTCTTACAGGCAGAGCGGGGAAGTGGGGCAGGGGGAAGGAAAGGGAGGTTGCACTCTAAATGATTTTTAATTATTTTCTGATTCACTACATCATTAGGAAGACAGGAAAACTCTTAAGACTTAAGACACAGTGATCTAATGTCATTGATTTTCACATATATTTTATGAGTTATGAAATATGATGAAGCTGGGAGAGAAAAGGTTTTCAAATATGATGAGAGTAGAGAACATCCAACCCACTTATAAAAAGAATGAAATTACGGGCTCCGGGTTTGCAAAAGTCAAGTTTCAAGATACCCACGGGTAGGTTTGGACTTACAGCTTCCTACCCCAAACCTACTATGAGGGTGTCCTAATTCCCCTATTCCCACCACTACAAATAGCCCTTACACTCAATTATAAATGTAGAGATGATTTAATCTGTCTTAAAATGTAAGCTTCTCTATATTATTCTCCATCATATCCTCAGTTTCTAGCATAGGGTACGGCACATAGTAGGTACTCACTATATTTCAAATGAATGAAATCCAAGTTCCTAGCACAGTACTGGGTCCTTCAGGGAAAAAGAAGAATGACACTTGTACTACCTTTATCGAAGTTACAATTATTTGGAAACCTAGATGCAAAAATAATTTAACAACAGACAAACAGACAATGGCACAAAATCATCCAATCAAGTATCAAAGGGCCACAACAAGCAATGAGGTATTTATTACCAGTAACTGAGCAAGGGGAAAGTGAGTGTTGGCTAATGTTACATAGGATGATATTCCAAGTGGGGAAGAATGTTTGTTAATACCCCAGAGCCTAGCATGTTGTCTTGAACAATTAAAAAGTCTCTAAACATTCAATCAAGTGGCTTTGTCTACAATCAATAAACTTTTCATTTTTTCCAAGGCTAAAGTAAGCAAACTTCAATCAACCCATCTAATGTGTGAGTTATTAGTAATGGCATGCAAGAATGTATGCTGTGTTCCAACTACGGACTTAGAATAACTAGGCATAGGTGGAAAGGTGCTGGGATCAGAGGGGTCAAATATCCCCATGAGAAGCACATGGCAGAAGGAATAGCAACAATATCTAATAGCATTGGTGTTGGAGGGCTCCCTCTCTAGTCAGTTCAGGCAGAGGCTTAATGCAAACACAAAGAGGGGATGCTAGAAAGAGCAACTTCAGGCACCACAGGTTTTTAAATGAATTGTTGAAAATGCTAATTATTTGGAGTGATCACTGAAATTTTTGAAGTGGATAAGATAGTATGAAAGAAGGCTTACTATGACGTGTGTAGCCTACATTTCTTAAGAGAAGAGTGGTATCACTAATAAAAAATGAAAAAATACAGATATCCAGTTGGGAGAAAAATTGACAATAATAGCTACCAATTATTGAAAAATCACTATGTGCCAATCACTGTATCAATCACTCTATAGACTTATCTACTTTAGCACAAAAAAATCTGTGCTCTAGGCAATATTTTTTATTCTCTTTTTAATCAAGGAAACTAGTCTTAGGTTGTTTGCCTAAAGTCACATAGGTTCTATGTTACGGCACCAGAATAATGAACTCAGTTTTAAACATGTTGAGATGCAACATCACAAAAGAAACATGTAAGACAATTTGGAAAATGAGGTAAAAATAAACTTACCTGGAGGTGTCACCACAGTGACCTTGGAGCCTGGAAGCCACACAGCTAAGAAAGACAGTACCAAGGTTGCTCCCTAACAGGACATCAAGGTGAGCTTACCAGACTAAGGAGGAAAAATAGGAAGCATTTTATATGGACCCAAACCATAAAAAGTGGTTTATCTAAGAAGGTGAATGTCAAAAATGATGGAGGAGAAGGCCATGTGATAGGATTTTGTGAATTCCCACAAATCAAAGAGTAGTTGACCTTTACGATGACGATTATATCACACACAAACACACACACAGAGAGAGAGAGAGAGAGAGAGAGAGAGAATAACAAGTGTTGGAGAGAGTGTAGAAAAACTGAAACCCTGGTACAGCCACTGTAAACAGTATGGCAGTTCTTCAAAAAATTAAACAGAATTGCCATATGATACAGCAAACTCATTTCTGGATATATACCCCAAACAATTGAAAGCAGAGGCTCTAAGAGATATTTGTACACCAATGCTCATAGCAGCATTATTCCCAAAAGCCAAAATGTGGAAACAACCGAAATGTTCATCAACAGATGAATGGATAAACAAAATAGAGTAGATACATACAATGGAGTATTATTCAGCATTGAAAAGGAATGAAATTCTGACACATGCTATAACATGAATGAACCTTAAAGACATTATGTTAAACAAGCCAGACATAAAAGGACAAATATTCAAAAAACAACAGATGCTGGCAAGGTTGTGAAGAAACAGAAACACTTCTACACTATTGGTGGGAATGTAAATTTGTTCAACCATTGTGGAAGACAATGTGGCAATTCCTGAAAAATCTAGAACCAGAAATAATATTTAACCCAGCAATCCTATTACTAGGTATATACCCAAACTAATATAAATCATTCTGTTATAAACATGCACAGGTATATTCATTGCAGCACTAGTCACAATAGAAAAGACATGGAATCAACCCAAATGTTCATCAATGATAGACTGGATAAAGAAAATGTGGTACATATACAATATGGAATACTATGAAGCCATAAAAAGGAACAAGAGCATGTCCTTTACAGGGACATGGATGGATCTGGAAGCCATTATCCTCAGCAAACACGAGAAGAGAAAAACATACACTGCATGTTCTTACTTATAAGTGGGAACTGAATGATGAGAACACATGGACACAGGGAAGGGAACAACCAACACACACAGGGCCCTGTTGGAAGTAGGGGTGGTTGGGGAGGGACAGCATTAGGAAAAATACTTAATGCATGCTGGGCTTAATACCTAGGTGATGGGTTGATAGGTGCAGCAAACCACTATGGAACACATTTACCTATGTAACTAACCTACACATCCTGCACATGTACCGTGGAACTTAAAATGTTAAAAAGGACAAATATTGCATGAGTCTACTTTATGAGGTACCTAGAGTAATCACATCCATAGAGACAGAAAATAGCATGATGGCTGCCAGGGCCTAGAGGAAGGGGGCAACTGGGACATTATCATTTACTGAGTACAGTGTTTCAATTTGGGATGATGCAAACGTTCTGGAGACAGACAGTGGTGATGGTTGCAAAATAATGTAAATGTACTTAGGACCAATGAACTGGATGCTTAAAATGGTTAAAATGATAAATTTTATGTTACGTGTATCTTAACACAATTAAAAAGAAAGAGTACCTGGCCAAGCATAAAACTGGAAGTTGAATACAGGTTCTCTGAGTATTAGGAGGAATTGGAAGAGACCCAGCTATTTTCACTCAAAGGATAATCCAACTAATCATTTTTAAAAGACCAGCATTAGGAAAATAAGTTACAGGTATGTGGGTTGCAGATTGTTACGCAATGACCCACTTTATTAAAACAGACTGGGACTAACAAAACGATTTTAAGAATTTAGTAGCAGATTCATTAATTTATCCCCCCAAGAAATGTCACCTTCCGTATGACACATAACCAGCTCTGGTCCCAGCATGACTTTAAAGGGTACTGTATAATTGGGATTAAGAAATTGAATAGCAAGACTAACTATACGGACAACTTCACAGTGAGAGTCCTTTGACCCCAGCACTGGGTACCTCAGGGAGTATGCAATGTTTTCTGGAGGTACTTAAGCACAGGGTAGCATCAAATCTTCTAGGTTAAAATAAACACAAGAAATGGACATCATGACTCCATAGTCACCTTCCCACTTGGTGAGCTTGTGAGTCATCCAGCTAGCTGTTTTCCACTAAGTGTCTCACATAGACTTGAAGATTCCTCAAGGCTTCTTAGCCTGATCAAACAGACAACACAACTCCAAGGCTATGCAAACACTTAGATGGGGGCTGAGGGAGAGGAGTTGACATTTACTGGAGACAATTCTTACAAACATTTCTCATCTCAGAGATGTTACAACACTTGACGGCTTCAATCTTTCATTTTAGAGATTTCTATTGATTGGGTAAGAATCACACACTTTGTCCACAGCATAGACACATCAAAGCAAACTTTTCCCCTAGTGCCATTTCCCCAGGGATGGGAATGATTGATTTTTATTGGTTCAGCTCCTAGGATACTCACATCTCAATCCAGCCAATTTTCTTTGGAAAGAGCACACTCCAGTCCACTTAATTGTATTTTCTTTTTCTTTCTTTTCTTTTTTTTTTTTTTTTTTTTTTTTTTTTTTTTTTTTTTTTTTTTTTT